>NW_006921660.1:10349073-10349922 GCF_000298275.1 Orycteropus afer afer | reverse complement strand
TGACAGCCTCCTGGTCAAGGTACAAGTTCCTCATGAGTACAATCAAGTGTTTGGGAATTCCCATTCTTCTCAATGTTATCCATAATTTGTCATGAACCACATAATCAAATGTCTTTGCATAGTCAACAAAACACAAGTAAACATCTTTCTCACATTGGTCTTGAGCCAAGATCCATCTGACCACAGCTATGATATCCCTTGTTCCATGTCCTCTTCTGAATCCAGCTTGCACCCCTGGAAGTTCTCTGTCAATATACTGTAGCAACCGTTTTTGAATTGTCTTTAGTAAGATCTTACTTGTGTGCCATATTAATGATATTGTTCTATAATTTCCACATTCTTTGGGATCACCTGTCTTTGGAATGGGTACAAATATGGATCTCTTCCAGTCAATTGGCCAGGTGGCTGTCTTCCAAATCTCTTGGCATAACTGAGTGAGTGTCTCCAATGGAGCATCCATTTGTTGAAATATCTCAATGGGTATTCTGTCAATTCCCGGAGCCTTGTTCTCCGCCAATTCTTTCATTGCAGCTATTACTTCCTCTTTCAGTAACATTGGTTCCAGATCATATGTCACTTCCTGAAATGGATGAAGATTGATCAGTTCTTTTTGGTACAGTGAGTCTGTGTATTCCTACCATCTTCTCTTGATGTTTCCTGTGTCACTCAATATTTTTCCCATAGAATCTGTCAATATTTCAACTCGGGGCTCAAATTTTTCCTTCACTTCTTTCAGCTTGAGAAATGGCCATCATGTTCTTCGCTTTTGGTTTTCAAACTCCAGGTCTTTGCACATTTCATTATAGTAATTGGTTTTGTCTGCTTGAGCTGCTCTTTGAAATCTTCTGT
>NW_006921660.1:10308273-10347293 GCF_000298275.1 Orycteropus afer afer | reverse complement strand
CCCAACCTTCCTTCTGAGGAGTGGCTGGTGGGTTTGAACTGCCAGCCTTCTGGTTAGCAGTCGAGTGCCTTAGGCACTATGCTACCAGAGCTCCTAGAGAATATATAGAAAGAACCAATCTTGTCTAGTCAATTCCAATTCATGGCAACCTTATATATTGCAACATAGGATTGGGTTTCCAAGGCTATGACCTTTCAAGAGCAGAATACCAGGCTTATTTTCCATGGTGTCTCTGGTGAGTACTAGTTTTGGTTACTAGTTGAACACTTAATCATTTTCAACACCCAAGGACTCTAATATAAAATATAAAATCCACAGCTATACCCATTGCCATTAAGAGAAATGTCCCTTATGGTTTCCAAGGCTGTAACTCCTTATGGAAGCAGACTACCTCATCTGTTTTCCTCAGAGTAGCTGTTAGATTTGAACCATCAACTTTTTTCTTAGCAGCTAAATGTTTTAACCACTACACTAGTAGGCCTCCTTGACATAAAATATAGGGAGCTATTATTTATTTACTGTATTATTTGTGAACTCTACAAATAGCTATTGAGTACTTCCTCTGTTTTAGGCACTCGAAAGATACAGCAAAGAACAAAACAAACTCCCTGCTCTAATCAAGGTTATATCCTATAGGTTCACAGAGATAATAAAATAAATAAGTAATCAGAAAATTTAAGTGTTCTCTGAAAAAGAAATGATTTCATACTACTTGGTTCCACAATCAACACCAATTAAAATAGCAGTCAAGACATCAGATGACATATTGTACTGGCAAATCTGCTGTAAAAAGACCTCTTTAAAGAGCTGAAGAGCAAAGATATCTTTCAGGATTAAGATGCATCTAACCTAAACTGTGTTATTTTCAATCACCTCATATGCATGTGAAAGCTGGACAATGTTTACAGAAGACTGAAGAAGAGTTGATGCTTTTGAGTTGTGGTGTTGGCGAAAAATGCTGAAAGTACTGTGGGCTACCAGAACTAAAAAATCTGTTCTTGAAGTACAGACAGAATGCTCCTTGAAAGTGAGAATGGCCAGACTTCATCTCATCTATTTTGGTCATATTGTCAGAAGGGATGATTCCCTGGAGAAGCATATAATGCTCGGTAAAATGGAGGATCATGGAAAAAGGGGAAGCCCCTCAAGGAGATGGATTGGCACAATAGCTGCAACTATGGGCTCAGGTATAGCAAGGATTGTGTCACTGGCACAGGACAAGTTAGTGTACTGTTCTATTGTGCATAGATTTGCTGTGAGTCAGAGCTGACTCAATGGCACTTAACAACAACAGGAAAGAAATATAAATAATGAGGACAGAGGATCAGGGTTATTTATTATTATTTTTATTATTTCCATGATGTTCAGGGAAAGTTTCATTAACTGAGTCACATTTAACAAAGACCAAAAATGAAGGCTTGCAGTGGTAGGCAATGAGATCTACTAGTAGGGCAAATTTCAAGTAAAAAATTCTTGAGGGAGGAAAATGCTTGCTTATATGAGTAACAGAAAGGAGATAATATGACAAGATATAAAAAGCAAAGTGGAGTAGAAAGACATAAAATTGGAAAGGTAAGAAGCAGTCAAAACAAGTAAGTTTTTTTGTTTGTTTTTATTTTTTGGCTATTTTAAAAATTTTCTCATTGACTAGAAGAGTTACAACAATGATATTTGGGGAGCTGTGAGCAAAAGACTAAGAAGAAATGACTCATGTTTTTGAAGCAATCATTTGACTGATGTGTTCAAAATAAACTACATAAATGTTTATGTAAATGCAAAAACAAAAGCTAAATAAAAACATATCCATCTCTCATCTGAATGAATAAACTAGGCCCCAAACTAAAAGCTTGAACTAATTGAAAGTAGTGGCACTGTGGAGAACTGATCAAAGAGTAGATATATTTTAAAGGGTGTTGTCTTAGAATAAGTTCTCTAGAGGAGGAAAATAAGTGAAGCATATATATACAAATATAAAGAGAGAGAGAGAGATTCCAAGAAAATGCTCATGTAGCTCAGTTAGGTGTCATGATGGAGGCTTCTCCTGACTCTCATGGTGTCAGTGACTGAGAAACCCAAAACTGGCAGGTCAAATGTCAGGCTGCTGGCACACAGGGCTGTAGGAACTGAAGAACTTCCAAATCTGCAGGATTTATGGTAGTCTGCTGACTCACAACCTAAGGTCAGAGGATGACAAAGTGGATGCAAAATCAAGAGAGGGCAAGCTTTGCTAAAACATCCATATATATCATTCATGCAGTCCACATCTTCAAGGAAACTGACTGACTTTCAATGGATTGGCTGCTCACATCAGATCAAGGGACTGAGGATGATCACATTATATTACATTATGAAAGAGCAATTGGGCCAACGTCTGCCAAGCACTGAGAATGATAGCCTGGGCAACTTGCCACTTTATCTTAATCATCACAGGACTATAACCACATTTGCTAAAGGAATGGATGTCAGATCTGAGTGAAAAGGAAGAGTCAAGAGTAATAATGGTATTTATTTGCTGAAATACTGAAGATTTAATTGACATTTGGGAGCTCTGTGAAGTAGTGTCTAAGGCATTTGACTGCTAACCCAAAGGCTGGTGATTGAAGCCCATCAGCCACTCCTCAGGAGGAGGACTGGGCAATCTACTTCCATAGAGATACTGCCTTGGAAACCCAAGGAGGGGTTGCTATGAGCTGAATCAACTTGATGGCAGTGAGTTTTAATTGACGTTTAGAGAGTGGAAAGAACAGATTTGGGAAGCACAAAATCAAGGCTCAGCTTTGGGCAAGTTAAGTTTGAAAAACCTCTGATTTGTAGAAAGAGATGTCTCTCTGGTGGACATTTTGGTATGAGTCCTCTGAGGTGGGACATGGGTTTGGGTTAGGGCTCAGTAGGGATATTATCTGTAAGGACATAAGAAGTTGAGATTTAATGGAAGGGAACAAAATTTATGGCTTTTTTGTGATTGATACAAATATTTAAAAAGGCAAGATGAAATTAGTCTTCATCTTTTTAAAATTATTTTGATGAAACATATGGAAATCAGGTGGCAAGGAGGAGGAAAATTTGGAGGAGCAAGCGGAATTCTTTTAGCATGTGTCCTATCCTGCTGATGGCAATAGGAAAGCCAGGGATGAGATGGTGTGATCAAGGAAACAAGAACCTATGCCTCCTTTCTTCTTTCCTATTGAGCTTTAATAAGGTGTTGTAAACTGGATCTTCAGAGGGATACATTTATATAGCATGATTGTTGATGAGAAACATATTACAATTTTAGAAAGGAAGATTTCCTATAAAGGACTAATCTATAGTGGAAAGAGATTGAAAGTACCCACAGATAAAATTTTGTTTATCTAATAGACCAAGTCTGGATACCAAATCAAGAAACACTTGCTCAGGTTCAGTTTATTCTCTTGTGTCTAATGAGGAGCTCTGAATGAAAATCAAAACCAAAATGACACACCGAATTGTAGTACACATTAAGGACATAACTTAAAATTTTGGGTCTCAATAAGAACATAAGTAAGTGGAATCTAACAAAAATCCAAGGCAGCCATCACCGAGGACATCTCTTTAGTCTCCCCAGACCTTCCCTGAAGGAGATACATTCAGAAGTTGTATATATTCTCCAAGTCACTTATGGCAAAAGCAAAGGCAGTGTAAGTCTTTATCTGATTATAATGCAGGTAACACATGTACTGCAGTTGTGATTCTGGAGCACAAGGGAGACAAATATTAATTCCTGACATTAGTTAAGTGAAGAGTTCATAATTGGTTATTTTTTTCTATTTCCTTCTTCTTGATTTCTGTCTATCTTTTTCTTTTGGTCTTTCTTGCTCTCATATGTACTTTATAACACTTTACACATACACGCAAACAGAAATCCAGCACATTTTTCTCTTACCATTCTCAATAAACTAAACCAAACCCACAGCCATCGTGTCTAGTCCTACTCATCAACTCAGCTCAACTCACTGCCGTCGAGTCAGCTCTGACTCATAGTGATCCCTTCTTGGGTTTCCAAGATGATATCACTATGGAAGTAGATTGTCCAATATTCCTTCCAAGGAGTGGCTGGTAGGCTTGAACTGCCAGCCTTCTAATTAGCAGTCAAATGCCTTAGGCACTCCACCATCAGAGATCCTATTCCTACTCATAGTGAACTTTTTTTTTTTTTTTTTTTTTTCCCTACAGAGTAGAACTAAGCAATAGAGTTTCCAAGGCTGTGAATCTCTCTACAAGCAGATTGCCTCATCTTCCTCCTGCAGGGTGGTTGGTGCATTTCAACTACTGATCTTTTGTTTAGCATCCAAATGCTTTAACTACAACTACAGACATACTATATGCAGCTCTGGCAGGGTAGTGCTTAAGGTATTTTACTGCTAACCAGAAAGTTGGAAATTTGAGCTCATGACACCTCCATGTATGGAGCTAGGTATAGGGTCTAGAAGTCTGTATGACCTGACATACTTAAAGAAGTAAGCCTGTAAGCAGTCTGGCTTTCCAAAATTTCTCAGAAAGACATTTCCTATTACTATTACTTTTTTCCTTGTTTTTAAAAGTCAAGCAGTTTTCCTTTAGGTTGTCATCTGTCAGTGAGCCAAGGATCTTAATTAGAACACATTGTACATCAAACTAATGGGAAGTGACCTCAACAGCTAACTAAGAAAACTAGACACAATATATGAACTCTTACACCGAATTCAATCTAATAAATGATTACTTTTGTTAATCAATAAGGGCACTATGAGCTATAAATCTTTATGGAAATAGAAAATAAAACTGTAAAATAATCCTTCTATAATCAAGATGGTGATCAAGAGTAATAATTTTCTCTCTTCTCCCCTGCATACTAGAAAGCATCAGCATTACATAGAAACCTGGAAGCTCCTCCAAATAGATATCAAGAAAACAATAGCATAAGCATTATTTGGAATTGGTAGAGATATAGCATCTTAGTTACTAACACTGAACTGTTGAATCAGACCTGCATTTTAATAACATCCTCACGTGATTTATTTTTACACTAAGTTTTAGAAGCCCTGTCATAGAAGATACAGAAGCACATCTGAGTCACATGAATGAAGTATTTGCATGATATTTTCTAAATATTGCCACAGTTTCTTGTATTATTAATGAAAATGGGCAGTTGATTTTATTCTGTCAAGAGCATATGCCTGAAAAACTATGACCCTATTGACATTAGAGTACAAAATAACTAACAAAACTGTCTAATTAAAAAATGACTCAATTTATTCTTGCAATCATTTCAGTTATACTAACTTCCTCCTTATGAATAGAATATGACAAGATAAATTGTTGCTTTAGCAGAATAAATAGTGAGAAAAAAAAAAACAAAACTACTTATAAGTCTGATATTTGGAAGCATACTATTTTTTCACATCAACACAATCTTCCTAGTAGTAATTCACTTCATTGAGTCAAAGTCAGGCAAGAGATTCAATACAATTTTGTAAATATTCGGTGCACAACTTGAGAGGAATTTAGATCCAGATAAAGTGTGCAGAGATTCTATGATCTTGAAAGCTTGTAAATAACAACTTTTGTGATCGTATGTAAAATATTACAGACCAGTAGAGAATTAGCAATATTTACTTCATTTAGATCATGGCTTATTAAATATAGAATCTATGGAATCATGTGTTTCATTGATTTGGAAAATGTGAATTTTAACAACCATTGATAATGGATATGCAGTGTAAATCAATGTAACTATTTTTATAAACCTAATGAGCTATCTCTAGTTATCCATTTGTATCACATCTTCATTATTCATAGCTGAAAATCTGTACCTTTTGTGAATTTCTGACAAACCAATGTGATACCTACTTAAATATTCTATGATGGCTTAACTCAATGTCACTGTTTAATTTTGAAAGAGATAATCTGAAAAGTTATCACTTTAATAAAGATAGCATAATGCTTTATGTATTTGACTACATTTCAGAACAACAGAGCTTTGCTATGTAGAGAAAAATAAAATCATTTTCAATTTAGGTGGAAGTATAAACTAAGGAAGAGATTGGAAGTTCATACAAAGAATATGATTGATCACAATAGTTGGTAAATACATGGAAAATCGTTTTGTGTGTTATAAACAAATAAGTAGTAGTTTCAATAAATGCACTGATAATTTATTCTCATTCTTTTTTTTCTTTTCCAACTAGTCTGAAATTTTCCCTCCCCTTCCCCCCTCCCCTGGTAACCAGAAATGTGAATTTCCTTCCCTAAGTAAATCTTTCCTTGACTTTTTACAATAATGCTCTTGTTGTTGTTATTTGTTGGTTAGTCATCTCTAACTCATAGCGACCCTATACACAGCAGAACAAAAGACTGCCCAGTCCTGCCCCAGCTCTGCAATCCTTGCTATACTTGAGTCCATCGCTGCAGTCACTGTGTCAGTCCATCTCATTGAGGCCCTTCCCCTCTTTCTATGACCCTCCACTGTACCAAGCGGGACATCCTTCTCCAGGGAATGGTCTCTTCTGATAACATGGCCAAAGTAGGTGAGAGGAAGTCTGGTCATTCTCGCATCCAAGGAACATTCCAGCTGCACATCCTTCAAGACATATTTGTTAGTTATTTTAGCAGTCATTGGTACTTTCAGCATTCTTCACCAGCACCACAACTCAAAAGCATCAATTCTTCTTCAGTCTTCCTTATTCCTTGTCCAGCTCTCACATGCCTGAGAGGCAGTTGAAAATACCATGGCTTCTTTCAGACACAACCTAGTCCTCAAGGAGATATCTTTGCTCTTCCACACTTGAAACAGGTCCTTTGCAGCCGTTTTGCCCAGTGCTATACATTGTCTGATGTCCTGACCGCTGCTTCCATTGGTAGCGATTGTAGAACCAAGCATTGTGAAGTCTTTGGCAACTTCAATCTTTTCTCCATTTATCGTGATGCTGTTTATAGGTTCAGTTGTGATGATTCTTGTTTTCTTTATATTGAGGTGTAGTCCATGCTGCAGACTGTAGTCTTCAGTCTTCATCAGTAAATACTTCAAGTCATCCTCACTTTCAGTAAGCAAAGTTGTGTCACCTGCGTATCACAGGTTATTAATGATTCTTCCTCCAATCCTGATGCCATATTACTCTTCATATAGTACAGTTTCTCAAATTATCTGCTCAGCATACAGACTGAATAAATATGATGAAAGGGTAAAATTCTAACACACTACCTTTTTGACTTTAAACCATGCAGTGTCCCCTTGGTCTGTTCAAACAACATCCTCCTGGTCTATGCACAGGTTCCTCATGAGTACAATTAAGTTGTCTGGAATTCTCATTCTTCTCAATATTATCCATACTTTGATATGATCCATACATGGGCTTATACATTACTTGTCCTTCTGTGATTGATGTATTCCACTCAGCATAATGTCCTCCAAATGCATCCATGCTGTGAGATGATTTATGTATTCTTCATTATTCTTTAATCTTGCACAACATTCCATTGTGATAGTGTACACTAGTTTGGTTATCCATTCACCTGCTGCTGGGCTTTTAGGTTACTTTCATCTCTTTACTATAAGCAATTGTGCTGTGATGAACATGAATGTGAATATATCTGTTTGTGTCCTGTCTCTCACACCTTTAGGATACATTCTTAGTAATGGAACTCTTGGGTCAAATGGTATTTCTATTTTCAATTTCTTTAAGGAAATGCTTTACCATTTCCCATAATGGGTGTACCATTTCACAGTCTCATCAGCAGTGTATGAGAATTCCATTCTCTGCAACCTCTCCAGCATTTGCTATTTTCTGTCTTGTTGAACTTTGGTATTATTGCTGGGTTGAGATGATATATCATCATCATTTTGAGAGATTTGTATCTTTCTAATGGCTAGTGATTATGAGCATTTCTTCATGTGTTTGTTGCTTGCCAGTATATGTTCTTCATTGTAGTGTCTGATCATATCCTTTGCCCATTTTTGAGTTGGGTGGTTTGATCTTTTTAGAAACCTTTGTTTCACATTCCCTTTAATGACTGTCTGTGCCAAATGTCAATCCAACATTCTTAATTTTATACAATTAGGGCTTTTATTGACAATTAGTAAAATTTAGAAAATTGACATCTCATTTTCATGCATAAAGTTTAATCTATAATTGGTTGAAGAGTATTTATAGATAAGAGAACTGTTTATGATGGATTTTAAAATGGATCTTTTGAATTACGTGCCCTAACTAGGAGCTCTGGTAGTGTAGTGCTTAAGGCGCTTGACTACTAACCAGAAGGCTGGCGGTTCAAACCCACCAGCCACTCCTCGGAAGGAAGGTTGGGCAATCCTACTTCTGTAGTAATACTACCGCAGAAACCCAAGGAGGGGTCACTATGAGTCGGGGTCAACTCAATGGCACATAAAAAAAAAAAAAAAAAAAATCTAACTGGAAATATCACAATGACTTTAAAACAATGAAACAACAATAGATACATGTTTTTCTCCAAAACTAAAATTTGATAATATATATTCACTCATTTATATTCAAGTTTATGTGATGAGAATGTAGAAAGCACCGATTTAAAAAAAAACTCCAGCAGAGTTTTATTTCCTTACAGATGCAGTAAGTTTCCATTTACACATTCATCTTAATTTCAGTAAGTTCCTTTAAAATATTAAGATACTTGAAATGTAATCAGTTTTAAGATGTCAGTAGGTGGTAGTTGCTAAAAATATTACTGAACATTTGTTTCAAAAGAATTTAAAAAAATAATGTTCCTTAAACTTTGGAAAAAAATACCAGATTAATGAATATATTTTTATGTTCCTGGAAAGGAAAAATGTACAGAATGAAAATTAATGTAGCTTAAATAAATTATTTTCATAAATTCATTTGAAATAATGAATATAAGTTCTTATTGTTGTTGTTGTTAACTGCCTTCTAATTGGCTCCTACTCATAGTGACCCTATGTAAAACAGAACAAAACAAACACTGCCTGTTCCTGGGCCATCCTCACAATCCCTGTTATGTTTGAGCCCATTGCAGCAACAGCTGTGTCAATCCATCTACTTGAGTCTTACCCTTTTTTGCTGACACTCTAATAAGCATAATATCCTTTTCCAGGGACTAGGCCCTTTTTACAACTTGAAAAAAGTAGGTGATATAACATCTGGACATTCTCCCTTCTCAGGAGCATTCTGGTTGTACTTGTTACAATACAGATTTGTTGGTTCTTCTGGAAGTCCATGGTTGTTGTTGTTGTTGTTGTTGTTGTTAGATGCCGTCAAGTCTTCTCTGACTCATAGCAACCTTATGCACAGCAGAATAAAACACTGTCTGGTCTCACACCAGCTCCATGATCCTTGCTATACTTGAGCCCATCACCACAGCCACTGTGTCAATCGATCTCATTGAGTGTCTCCTGCTCTTTTGTCAAATGTCCACCTTTCCAAGAATGACATCCTTCTTGAGGGAATGGTCTCTTCTGACAAAATAACCAAAGTCTGTGAGACAAAGTCTGGCCATTCTCACTTTGAAGGAGCATTCTGACTGCACTTCATCAAGGACAGATTTGTTCATTTGTTTAGCTGTCCATACTTTCCAAAAGTGGCAGGATCCAGGTAAATGGGAGGGAGAAAGGTCCCACCCAAAAGACAGGAAAGGAGGGAACACCAGGGATGACAAAGGTGCAGGATCCGTGTAGGATCCAGGTAAGGGGAGGTCGAAGAAGTTTAAAATACCTAAGGGAGATGAATTTGTCTTGTGTGTTGCTGTGAGGCTTGAGGCTGTGCCACCATTGTTTCAAACACCAGCAGGATTGTACATGACGCACAGATTTCAGCACAGCTTACAGACTGAAACAGATTCAAAAGAAGGCAGAGGCTATCCACTTCTCAAAAAATTGGCCAGGGAAAACCTTCTGAATGCTGGAAAACCCATGGACTGCTAAAAGAACTAACAAATCCATGTTGCAAAAAGTGCAGCCAGAATGCTCCTTGGAAGTAAGAATGGTCAGACTTCATCTCACCTACTTTGGTCATGTTGTCAGAAGGGACCATTCCCTGGAGGAAGATGCCATGCTTGGTAATGTGGAGGGTTTATGAAAGAGGGGAAGGGCCTCAACAAGATGGATTGTCACAGTGGCTGCAGTGATGGCCTCAGGTAAGCAAGGAGAGTGGAGCTGGTGTTTGACCTGGTGGTGTTTCATTCTGCTGTGCACAGGGTCACTATGCATCAGAGACAACTCAATGGCACCTAACAACAACAATATGGTACATTCACCATTCTTCTCCAGCACCACAACTCAAAACCATCCTCTCTTCTTCAGTTTCCCCTGTTCATTGTTCAGTTCTTACATGCATGAGAAGTGATTGAAAATACCATGGCTTGTGTCAGGTGCACCTTAGTCCTCAAGGGGACATCTTTGCTCCTCAACACTTGAACGAGGTGCCCAACGCTTTACAGCTGATTTGCCTACTAGCTATACATCTTCTGATGTCCTGACTCCTGCTTCCATTGACATCAATTGTAGAACCAAACAATGTGAAGTCTTTGAAAACTTCTATATTTCCTCTGTTTATTGTGATGCTGCTTATAGGTCCAGTTGTGAGGATTTCTGTTTTCTTTATATTAAGGTGTAGTCCATACTGCAGACTGTAAACTTCAATCTTCATCAGTAAGTGTGTCAAGTCATCCTCACTTTCAGCAAGCAAAGTTGTGTTGTCAGTGTCTTGCAGGTTGTTAATGATTCTTCCTCCAATCCTGATGCCATATTCTTCATGTAGTCCAGTTTCTCAAATTATCTATTCAGTATACATATTGAATAAGTATAGTGAAAGGGTGCAACCCTAATGCACTCCCTTCTTGATTTTAAACTATACAGTATCCCCTTCATCTGTTCAAACAACAGCCCTGGTCTATGTACAGGTTCTTTATGAGTACAATTAAGTGTTCTTGTATTCCCATTCTTTTCAATGTTAGTCATAATTTTTTATGATCAACACAATCAAATGTTTTAGCATAGTCAATAAAACACATGTAAATATCTTTTTAGTGTTCTTTGCTTTGAGCCAAGAGCCATCTGACATCAGGCATGATATCCCTCATTTCATGTCTTCTTCTGACTCCAGATTACATTTCTGGAAGTCCTCTGCCAATATACTGCTGCAACTGTTTTGAATTATCTTCAATAAGGTTTTACTTGCATGCAATATTAATGATATTGTTCGATAATTTCCACATTCTGTGGGTTCACCTTTCTTTGGAATGGTTACAAATATGGATCTCTTCCAGTCAGTTGGGAAGGTAGAGGTCTTCTAAATCTCCTGGCATAGCCAAGTGTTTGCTTCCAGTGTGGTATCCATATGTGGAAACATCTCAATGGATATTCCATCAATTCCTGGTGTCTTATTTTGCACCACTTCCTTCAATGCAGCTTCAACTTCATCCTTCAGTGTCATTGGTTCTTGATCATATGCCACCTCCTGAAATGGATGAATATTGACCAATTCTTTTTGGTACAGTGACTCTGTGTATTCCTTCCATCTTCTTTTGAGATTTCCTGTGTCATTCAATACTTTCCCCACAGCATCTTTCAGTATTGTAATTGGAGGCTTAATTTTTTCTTCAGTTCTCTCAGATTCAGAAATGCTAAGTGTATCTTAACTTTTTGTTTTCTAACTCAGGTCTTTGCAAATTTCATTATAATAATTGGCTTTGTCTGTTTGAGCTGCTCTTTGAAATCTTCTATTCAGCTCTTTTATCTTATCATTTCTTCATTTGCTTTAGCTACTCTCCATTCAAGGGCAAGTTTCAGTCTCTTCTGGCATCCATTTTGGTATTTTCTTCCTTTCCTGTCTTTTTAATGACCTTTTACTTTTTTCATGAAAGATATTCTTGATACCATCCCACAAGTCCTCTGTTCTTTGGTCATTGGTATTCAATGCATCAAATCTATTGCTTAGATGGTCTCTAAATTCAGGAGGGATACATTCAAGGTCATATTTTGCCTCTTGTGGACTTGTTTTAATTGTCTTCAACTTCAAAGTGAACTTTCATCTGAACAGTTGATGGACTGTTCCACAATCCATTCCTGACCTTGTTTTGGCTGAAAGTATTGAGGTTTTCCATCCCTTCTTGCAAGGATGTAGTCAATCTGATTCCTATGTACTCCATCTTGTATAAGACCACATGTATAGCCACCATTTGTGTTGTTGAAAAAAGGTGTTTGCAATTAATAAGTCATTGGTCTTGCAAAATTCTACCATGCAATCTCCAGTGTTATTTCTGTCACCAAGGCCAAATTTTCCAACTACCAGTGACACTTCTTTGTCTTCAACTTTTGCATTCCGGTAACCAGTGATAATTAACACATCTCGATTGCATCTTCAGTCAATTTCAGACAGCAGAGTTGATAAAAACCTTAAATTTCCTCATCTTTGGCTTTGGTGGTCGGTGCATAACTTTGAATAATAGTAGTATTTACTGGTCTTCCTTGCAGATGTATGGATATTATCCTATCACTGACAATGTTGTACTTCAGGACTGATTTTGAACCATTCTTTGTGATGATGAATTCCACA
Source organism: Orycteropus afer afer (assembly GCF_000298275.1). Classification (NCBI taxonomy): domain Eukaryota; kingdom Metazoa; phylum Chordata; class Mammalia; order Tubulidentata; family Orycteropodidae; genus Orycteropus; species Orycteropus afer. The sequence goes on along the minus strand of NW_006921660.1, from coordinate 10,334,751 downwards.
CTGATCATCTTCAAATTGTCACCCCCAGCATAATAGATCATATGGTTGTCTGATTCAAAATGGCCAAATCTGGTCTATTTCAGCTCACTAATTCCTAGGATATCAATCTTTATGCATTCCATTTCATTTTTGACAACTTCCAATTTTCCTAGATTCATACTTCATACATTCCATGTTCCAATTATTAATGGATGTTTGTAGCTATTTCTTCTCAATTTGAGTCATGCTATTTCAGCAAATAAAAGTCCCGAAACTTTACTTTATCCATATCATTCAGGTTGGTTCTACTCCGATGGGGCAGCTCTTTCCTAATCATATTTTGAGGACTTTCCGAGCTAAGAGGTTCATCTTCTGGCACTGTATCAAACAATGTTTCTGGGCTATTCATAAAGTTGTGCAGTAATGTATCAGGCATTGTTTCTCTGCTAATCATAAGGTTTTCCTTGGCCAATTCTTTATGAAGTGGATGGCCTCTTCCTTCTTCCTAGTCTATCTCAGTCTGTAAGCTGCATTGAAACCTGTGCCTCATCTACAATCCTACTGGTGTTTGAAACACCAGTGGCATAGCCTCAAACCTCACAGCAACACATAAGCCACCACAGTACAACAAACTGACAGACAAGTTTGTTTCCTTTAGGTGGTCGAAACCTCTCCCCACTCCTTTTATCTGGATCCTGCCACCATTGGCCCTGGCTTTCCCTCTTTTCTGCCTTTGGATGGGGGCTCTCTCCCTCTCTTTACCTGGATCCAGCTGTCTTCAGACCTGGTTTTCACTCCAAATCCATGGTATATTCAATATTCTTCAACAACATCACAATGTAAATACATCAATTCTTCTTTGTTCTTTCTTATTAATTTTCCAGCTTTCACATGCATATAAGGATATTGAAAATGCAATGGCTTAAGTTAGGTGCACCTTAGTCTTCAATGTGACATCTTTGTTCTTTATCACTTTAAAGTAGTCTTTTGCAGCTGATTTGCCCAATATAATAATAGCTGTTTGATTCCTTTACTGCTATATTCATGGGTGCTATTTCTGACACAAGTGAAATGAAATCCTTGACCACTTTATTTTTTTTCCATTTATCATGATGTTGTTTATCAGTCAGATTGTGAGGATTTTTGTTTTCTTTATCATGTGGTGCAATCCGTACTGGTCATTGTAGTCTTTAACCTTTATTAGAAACTGCTTCAAGTTTTCTTCACTTTCAGAAAGCCTGGTTGTGTCATCATCTGCATATTGCAGGGTGTTAAAGAGTCTTCATCCAAACCTGATACCATGCTCTTCTTCATATAGTCCATGTTCTTGGATCATATGCTCATTATACACATTGAATAAGTATAGTGAAAGAGTATAGCCCTGATGCACACTTTTCCTGATTTTCAGCTCTGCTAAAATGTGTCCACCCTGGATGACCCTGCTAGTACCTTCCACAATGGTGGCATATCTTCCAAACTCACAGCAACATGAAAGATATCACAGTATAGCAAACTGATAGATGAGCATTGGAATGTATATATACATATGTGTGTGTGTGTGTGTATAAATAATCTAAGTGAAAACTAGATTATTATCTTCTGAAATCCTTGTGTGAATAAAGAACAAACTATCACAGACACTAATAGAGTAGTTGATCAACAGGGAACTGCAAGAAATTCAAACCAGATGTAAAAGAGGATGTGAAATTAGGACTATCATTGCTGATGTCAGATGGATCTTGGCTGAAAGTCAAGAATACTAGACAGAAGTGGACTTGTTTTATTGACTCTGCAAAAACATTTGGCTGTTTGGATCATAATACATTATGGATAACATTGCAGAAAGAATGGGAATTTCAGTACTCTTAATTGTACTCATGAGAAACCTGTATATAGACCAAGAGGGATTTGTTCAAACAAAACAAGGGGATATTGCTTAGTTTAAAACCATGAAAAGTGTATGTTAGGTTTGTAAATTTTCTCCATATGTATTTAATCTGTATGCTGAGAAAATAACCTGAGAAGCTAGACTATATGAAGAATACACCAAAAAGTTTGGGGGAAGACTCTTTAACAACCTGTAATACGCAGATAGCACAATCTTGCTTGCTAAAAGGGAAGAGGATTTAAGAGCACTGGTGATATAATACCTAAGGCACTTGACTACTAACCAGAAGGCTGGTGGCTCAAACCCACCAGCCACACCTCAGATGGAAGATTGGGCAATCTACTTCCATAGAGATACCACCTGGGAAACCCAAGGAGGAATCACTATGGTAGCAAGAAGACTTGAAGAACATAATTATGAAACTTAAGGACTACACCCTTCCTTTGGATTACACCTCAACATAAAGAAAACAAAAATCCTTACAACTGGACCAATAAGCCACATTATGACAATGGCAAAAATAGTGAATTTGTCAGGAATTTCATTTTACTTGAATTCATAATCAATGCTTATGAAAGCAGCAGTCAAGAACTCAAATGACAAATTACTGCATTGGCAAATCTGCTGTGAAAGGCCTCTTAATCGTGTTAAGGAGCCAAGATGTAACTTTATGGACTAAGGGTAACATTACCTTTGCCATGTTCTTTTCAATTGTATCATAAGCATGGGAAAGCTAGACAATGAATAAGGTAGAGCAAAGAGGAATTGATGTCTTATAATTATGATCTTAGTGAAGGGTATTGAACATACCATGGATTGCCAGAGGAACAAGGAACTCTGGTGGCATAGTGGGTAAGATATTTGGGTACTAACCAGAAGTTTGGCAGTTCAAACCCACCAAGTGCTCTTCAGGAAGAAGATGGGGCAATTTACATCCTTGGAAACCAAATGGGTTTGTTATGAGTAGGAATCGACTGGATGGCAGTGGGTTTGTTTTGTGGTATTGCCAGAGGAACAATAAAATCTTCCCTGAAGGAAGTACAGCCCACATGCTTCTTAGAAGTGAGGATGGAGAAACTTCATCTCACATATTTGGACACGTTATCAGGAGGGATCAGTCCCTGGAAAAGGACATCATGCTTCTTAAAGGAGAGGGTCAGCAAAAAAGAGTAAAATGCTCTACAGGATGGGTTGACATAGTGTACAACAATGGGCCCAATCATTGCAACGATTTTGAGGATGATGCAGGACTGGGCAGTGTTTCTTTCTGTCATATATTGTGTCACTCTGAGTTAGAAATGACTCAACAGACACTCCCCAAAAAATAAATAAATAGAGTACCAGTGTGATTTTTTTCTTTGCCCTCAGCATGCACCTATATTGTCTGGAAGTAAGAATGTTGACAGAGTAACTGGTGTAATGGTTCTTTGAAAAAGAAGAAAATCAATGCATCTGTATTCAGTAGAAGCACCCTGCCTGTCAGCTCTCCAATGCTAAGCTATCAGTTTCCCTCTCTGATGCACAGTGGCCACTGCATTTCCTCTTTGTAAAAGTACTGTTTCTGAATAACAATACTAGAAAGAAAACAAACGTCAATATATTAAGGAGTCCTCCAAACAAGCACTGTGCTAAGTAGTAGTTAAGAAAACATAGATTTGACTTTTCTGGAGTTCAGTGTTTGTGTAGAATGAATTCAGAAAGATACACTCAGTATTTTTAACTCTATATGTTGTTTGGTAAGTTTGAATTGCCAGACTTCTGGTTAGTAGTCAAATACCTTAGGCGTTTTGCCAGCAGAGCTCCTTTGGCTTGAATTGTTGTTGTTATGTTATGTGCCGTCGAGTCGACCCCGACTCATAGCGACCCCTCCTTGGGTTTCCGAGGCAGTATCACTACGGAAGTAGGATTGCCCAACCTTCCTTCTGAGGAGTGGCTGGTGGGTTTGAACCGCCAGCCTTCTGGTTAGCAGTCAAGTGCTTTAGCCACTATGCTACCAGTGAATTAGTCACACCTTATTCTTCAAAGTGCCATATTTGCTTTGTAGCACTTTAAATAGTTATTTTCCAGTAGATTTGCCCAGTGTACAATTTGTTGTAATTGTACAGAGCATATTTATAAATACATTATCTTCCTTGTCATAAACTGGTAGCTCTTTCAATTAATATAAAATTGGAATGTAGCCTTCAACTTTTTTCATATTATTTTTCATACACAGAGAGTGATAATATATATAACGACTGAAGTTATATAATATCAAAGCAATGTATACCTCAATTGGAAAGGAAAACAATAGCAAAAAGAAAAGATTTGAGGATATTTCCAGAACTAAACTAAAATGTATATATCAAATTTATCCAGATTTGTCACAATATATCTTCCCACAGAGCAATATTTAAATACTTCTATTAAAAGATAACACATAAAGAAGGTATGTCAAACTACTTCCCTATCTCTATTTGAAATCCTTGCCATATATTTTCTCATTTTTCTATTGGGACCATACATTTACACTTGGTCATCTCAGCTTTATCATGCCTCTGACCTCTTGCCAAACATAGCTCTGATTTCTATACAACTTCCTGTTCAGGCAAATCATTAAGGTGATTATCATTTCTATTTCCAAGTGATCTTAAGAAAGTGGGAAAACTCAGAGTTCAACTCTTAATAGGATGATACATACCATTTGAAACATTCATTCCAATATTTTCCTTAAAATAACATCTATAGACAATCTTCAATAGTTTCTTTTCAATTGGGCCACTTTTCCACCTGATAAGCCATATAAAAGTAAACAACATATTTTTCCTTCAATACATCTCATAAGATAATTGAAGAATTGTTTTCATACTTCCTGCAAATGATATACAAAATATACGATTGTTATTTGTTAACACTACTGAAAGTGAATAAGATAGGTGAAGCTGTTTTGCATTCACACATTAAGCTCTATTTGATTTTATTATCACAATAAGATATTTAAGTCAAATCTACAAATGTGAATTCAGGTACTCACTCAGCTAGAACATATCTTGCTAGATTATTATATTTAAATATCAAATAACATTACAGACCAATAAGCAACATCACAATCAATGAAGAAAAGATTAAAATAATCAGAAATTCATCACATCACAATACATGAAGAAAAGACTAAAATAATCAGAAATTTCATTTTACCTGGATGCACAATCAACACCAAAAGAAGCAGCAGTTAAGAAATCAGACATTTTATCGCACTGGACAAATCTACTGGAAAATACCTCTTTAAAGTGTTGCAAAGCAAAGATGTTACTTTGAAGAATAAGGCGTGCCTAATTCAAGCCAAAGGAGCTCTGCTGGCAAAGTGCCTAAGGCATTTGACCACTAACCAGAAGGTTGGCAATTCAAACCCACCAGCCATTCCACAGAAGAAAGACTGGGCAATCTACCTCCATAAAGATTTACCTCCTTGGAACCCAAAGGGGGTCATTGCTGTGTGTCTGAATGAACTCGATGGCAGCATGCTTGGTTTTGGTTTTAACTCAACCATTTTGTTTTCCATTGTCTAATATGCATGCAAAAGCTGGACAATGAATTAGGAAGACTGCAGAAGAGTTGATGCCTTTGAATTATGGTGTTGTTGAAGAATACTGACAGTACCATGGACTGCTAGAATATTAACAGATCTGTTCTGGAAGAAATGAAGCCAGAATCCTCCTTGGAAATGAGGATGGACAGACTTTGTCTCATCTTCTTTGGGCCTATAGTCAGGAGGGATCATTCCCTGGAGAAGGATATCATGCTTAGTGAGGTAGAGGGTCAGTGAAAAAAGGTAAGACCCTCAATTAGATGGATTGACACAATGGCTGCAATGATGGACTCAAGTATAATAAGGATTGTGAGGATGGAGCAGGACTGAGCAGTGTTTTGTTCTGTTCTACATAGAGTCACTGTGAGTTGGAGTTGACTCAATTGCACCTGACAACAACAATAACAACAGCATCAGATATTGAAAAATATCTCTGTATTTTATTGGGTAGAATCTAAGGTTTGGATAATGTACAATAAGCATGAAACAAAAACATTAACATTAGCAAGTATTCTATGATGACTTTTTCTTCACTTTATATTTAACATATATCATAATATTTTCAAATTTATTAGAAAACTTGTATGTGCATTTGTTAACCAATGGAAAACAAAAGTATTTTTTAAAATAAAAATCATTATTATTTATACTGAACACAATGGCTGCAGCAAGTATACTTGCCACCAAATACTTTTTCTCTTGCTTATTTAGAGCTAAAATACCTACTATTTAGCTAGACAATTAACCATGTATGGAATGACGATAATTCACGGCCTTCCTTATAAATCGACTTGAAGGAAAGAAATATTAGTATTTGATAATAATATTGTCCTTAGCCTAGGAATGGTGCAGAAGGAAGGCAATAGAAAAAAAAAAAAAAAAATTCTAGAAACAAGGAAATTTTCCAAATAAATTGAACAACCTACAAACACATTACTTTCTAACAATAATGATAACAATAGTAACAGTAAAATAAAATATATTGTAAGTAAAATTAATATATTAATAGAAATAACAATAGCTTAAAATAGGAACTTAACAGATAGAAAGACATTTAATGTCTTGTGAGACTGATGTGAGGTTAAAGGAAATCAAAACTCCTCAAAATGTTTACAAGTTAAATTAAATATCAATAAAAAATAGTTTTGATTTTTTTTTTAGTTTATTATAATAGTTAAATGGAATAGTGAAGTCTTTGATATAAATAAGTAGAGATCTTGATCACCTTTCTCTTCCACAAGAAATCACACTGTTCCATTATATTGATGACATTATGCTAATTGGACCTAGTAAGGAAGGAGTATTGATATTCTAGACTTATTGGTGAGGAATATACATGCTAGAGAAATTAACCTGACAAAAATCCAGGCACCATCCACCTCAGTGAAATTTCTAGGGCTCCAGTGGTATGGGGCATGGTGAGATGTTCCTACCAAAGTGAAGGATAAGTTATTGTATCTGGCTTCTCCCACAATTAAAAAGGAAGCACAATGTCTGGTGGGCCTCATTGGATTTTGGAGGCAATATATCCCTCATTTGGGTGTGTTGTTTTGGTCTACTTATCAAGTGACTTGGAAAGACATTAGTTTTTACTGGGGCTCAAGTCAACAGAAGGCTCTGCAACAGGTTCAGGTTGACATGAAAGCTGCTCTGCCACTTGGGCCATAAGATCTGTTTGATCCAGTGGTGCTTGAAGTGTCTGTAGCAGATAGAGATGCTTTTTAGAGTCTTTGGCAGGTCTCTATTGGTGAATTGCAATGCAGACCCTTGGGGTTTTTAACCAAAGCCTTACCATCCTCTGCAGATAACTACTATCCTTTTAAGAAACAGCTTTTGGCTTATTATTAGGCTTTAGTAGAGACTGAACGTCTAACCATGGGCCACGAAGTCACCATGAGGACTTAGCTGCCCATGATAAATTGGGTGTTGTCTGAGCCACAGAGTCATAAATTTGGACATACACAACAGCACTCTATAATTAAATGAAAGTGATATATCAGAGATTGAGCTCGAGCAGGATGTGAAGGTACAAGCACATTGCATGAAGGAAGTGGCACAAATGCCTATGGTCTCCAGTCCAGCAACATTACCTTCCCTCTCCCAGTCTGGACCTATGGCATTATCGGGAGTTTCTTGTGATCAGTTGACTGAGGAAGAGAAAACTTGTGCCTAGTTTACAGGTGTTTCTGCACAATATGCATGCACCACTCAAAAGTGGACAGCAACATCTTTACAGCCTCTTTCTGGGACTTCCCTGAAGGACAGTGGTGAAAGGAAATCCTCCCAGTGGGCAGAAATTCAAGCCATGCATCTGACTGTTCACTTTGTATGAAACAAGAAACGGCTAGATGTACAATTTTATGTAGATTCATGGACTGTGGCCATTGGCTTGGCTGAATGGTCTGGGACTTGGGAGGACCATGATTGGAAAATTGGTGACAAGGAAGTATGGGGAAGAGGAATGTGGATAGATCTCTCTGAATGGGCCAAAGTGGTAAAGATATTTGTGTCTCATGTGAATGCCCACCAAAAGGTGACCTCAGCAGAGGAGGACTTTAACAATCAAGTGCTAGCATGACACGTTCTGTGGAAACCAGTCATTTATCTCCCCAGCTACTCCTGTCATTGCCTAATGGACTCATGAACAAAGTGGTCATTTTGGCAGGGATGGAGGTTACCCATGGGCTCAGTAACATGGACTTCCACTTACCAAGGCTGATTTGGCTACTGCCACTTCTGAATGCCCAATCTGCCAGCAGCTGAGACCAACATTGAGTTCATGATATGGAACAATTCCTTAGGGTGATCAGCCAGCAGCCTGCTGACAAGATGATTATATTGGACCACTTCCATCATGCAAAGGACAGCATTTCATTTTTACTGGAATAGATACTTATTCTGGATATGGATTTGCCTTCTCTGCACTCGAAGCTTCTGCCAAAAGTACCTTCTGTGAACTTACCTTATCCCCTATCATGGTATCCCACACAGCATTGTTTCAGATCAAGGGACTCACTTCACAGCAAATAAAATGCAGCAATGGGCCTATGCTCATGGAATTCACTGGTCTTACCATGTTCTGCATCATCCAGAAGTAGTTGGCTTGATAGAACATTGGAATGGCCAATGAAAAACACAACTACGGTGCCAGTTAGGTGTAAATACCTTGAAGGATTGGAACAATATTCTCCAGAAGGCTGTATATGCTCTACATCAGCATCCAATATATGGTGCTATTTCTCCAATAGCCTCGATTCATGAGTCCTGGAACCAAGGGATGGAAGTAGGAGTGGTACCACACAGTATTACCCTTAGGGACCAACTCAAAGCCTTTTTGTTTCCTGTACATGCTACCCTATGCTCTGTGGCTCTGGAGATCTTAGTTCCAAAGGGAGGAACACTCCCACCTGGAGACACAATACTGATTTCATTGAATTTGAAGTTAAGAATGCCACCCAGCCATTTGGCTTCCTCACGCTTCTGGATCAACAGGCAAAGAAGGGCATTACTGTATGATCTGGTGTGATAGATCCTGATTACCAAAGGAAAATTGGTTTATAATTATGTAATGGAGGTAAAGAAGAATGTGTCTGGAATACAGGAGATTCTTTAGGATGTCTCTTAGTACTACAGTGCACTGGGATTAAAGTGAATGGAAAACTACAGCAACCCAATTCTAATATGACTACTAATGGTCTAGACCCTTCAGGAATGAAGGAATGAAGTCACCCCACTAGGCAAAGAACCACAACCAGCTGAGGTGCTTGCTGAAGTCAAGGGAAATACAGAATGGGTGGTGGAAGAAGATAGTTCTGAATATCAGCTATGACCACTTGATCAGTTGCAGAAAGGAGGACTGTGATTGCTATACTTCTTCATTATATGTGTGCATCACATATTTTGGTTTTCTTCTGTTATGAACTATGAAATGTAAACACAGTTAATGGGTTTCGGTTATATATGTGTTCGTGTATCATGTTAGGAGCAAATAAACTCCAAACCAAACTCAATGTCATTGAGACAATTTCGACTCACAGCGACCCCTCCTAGGGTTTCTGAGGCAGTATAACAATGGAAGTAGATTGCCCAATCTTCCTTTCAAGGAGTGCCTGGTGGGTTTGAACTACCAGCCTACTGGTTAGCAGTCAAATGCCTTAGGTAGCATGCCAACAAAACTCCTCTTAGGTTGGAAGACACTCAAAACATGATTAGAAAGAGCTGCCTCCTTTGAACAGAGTCAGCCTTAATAATGCAGATGGAGTAAAATTTTCAGGACTGCTTTTTGCTGATATGACATGACTCAAGATAACAAGAAACAGCTTCAAATATGCATTAATAATCAGAATATGGAATTACAAAATATGACTCTAGGAAAATTGAAAGGTATCAAAAATGAAATGGAACATATAAAGAACAATATCCTATGTACTAGTAAGCTGAAATGGACTGGTTTTGGCCATTTTGAATCAGACAACCATATGTTCTACTATGCTGGGAATGAAAAATTGAAGAGGAATAGCATGATATTCATCATCACAAAGAATGTTTCAAGCTCTATCCCGAAGTACAATGCTGTCAGTAACAAGATAATATCCATACATCTAAGAGGAAGACAAGTTAATATTACTATTTTTCAAATTTATACACCAACTACCAAAGCCAAAAATGAGGAAATTGAAGACTTTTGCAAACTTCTGAAGTCTGAAATGGACAAAAATGCATTCAAGTTGTGTTAATTATCACTGGTGATTGGAATGCAGATGTTGGAAACAAACAAGAATCACTGGTAGTTGGAAAATATGGTCTTGGTGATAGAAATGACTCTAGAGATCACATGGTAGAATTTTGCAAGACCAACAACTTATTGCAAATACCTTTTCTCAATAACACAAATGAAGGCTATACACATGGACTTTGCCAGATGGAGTACACAGGAATCAGATTGACTACATCTGTGGCAAGAGATGATGGAGAAGCTCAATATATTCAGCCAAATCAAGGCCAGGAGATGATTGTGGGATGGACCATGAACTGCTCGTATGCAAGTTCAACTTGAAGCTGAAAACAATTAAAAGAAGTCCACAAGAGCCAAAATATAACCTTGATTATATCTCTCCTGAATTTATAGGTCATCTAAAGAATAAATGTGATGCATTGAACACTAATGACCTAAAACCAGAGGAATTGTGGGATGACATCAAGAACATCATCCGTGAAGAAAACAAAAGGTCATTGAAAAGAAAGGAAACAAAGAAAAGACCAAAGTGGATGTCAGAGGAGATCTTAAATCTGCCCTTGAATGGAGAGTAGCTAAAGAAAATGGGAGAATCAACAGGAAAAAAGAGCTGAACAGAAGAGCTCAAAGAGCAGCTTGAGAAGACAAAGTCAATCGGTACAATGAAATATGCCAAGAGTTGGAGTTAGAAAACGAAAAAGGAAGAACACAGTTGTCTTTTCTCAAACTGAAAGAACTGAGGAAAAAAATTAAGCCTTGATTTGTAATATTGAAAGATTCCATGGGCAATATGTTGAATGATTCAGGAAACATCAAAAGAAGATAGATGGAGTACAGAGTCACTGTACCAAAAAAAAAAATTGCTCAATATTCACCTATTTCAAGTAGTTGCATATGATCAACAACCAATGGTATTGAAGGAATAAGTCAAAGCTGCACTAAAGGAGTTGGTGAAAAACAAGGCTCTGGGAATTGATGGAATACCCACTGAGATGTTTTCACAAACGGATTTTGTTCTGGAGGCACTCACTTGGCTATAATAAGAGATTTAAAAGACAGCTACCTGGCAAACTGACAGGAAGAGATACATATTTGTACCCGTTCCAAAGAAAGGTGATCACACAGAATGTGGGAATTATTGAACAATGTCATTGATATCACAAACAAGTAAAATCTTACTGAAGATAAGTCAAAAGTAGGTGCAGTATATTGACAGAGAACTTCCAGAATGCAAGCTGGATTCAGTAGGGGACATGGAGTGAGGGATATCATAGCTGATATTGGATGAATCTTGGCTGAAAGCAAAGAATACCAGAAAAATGTTTACTTCTGTTTTATTATCTATGCAAAGGCATTTGATTGTGTGGATCATAACAAATTATGGATAACATTGAGAAGAATGGGAATTCCAGAATACTTAATTGTACTCATGAGGAATCTGTCCATAGATCAGGAGGCTGTTCGAACAGAACAAGGGGATACTGCATGGTTTAAAATCAAGAAGGAAGTGTGTCAGGATCATATTCTTTTATCATACTTATTAAATTTATATGCTGAGCAGATAATACAAGAAGCTGGATTATATGAAGAAGAATGTGGCATCAGGATTGGAGGAAGACTCATTAACAACCTGCAATATGCAGGTAACACAACTTTGCTTGTTGAAAGTGAGAATGACTTGAAGTACTTATTCATGAATATTAAAGACTAAAGTCTGTAGGAAGGATTACACCTCAATATAAAGAACAAAAAAATCCTCAAAACTGGACCAATAAGCAACATCACAATAAGTGGAGAAATTATTGAACTTGTCGAAGACTTCATATTATTTGGTTCTACAATCAATACCAATGGAACCAGCAGTCAAGACATCAGACAATGTACTGCATTGTTCAACTCTGCTGCAAAAGACCTCTTTCAAGTGACGAAGAACAAGGAAGTCTCCTTGAAGACTAAGGTGTGCTTAACCCAAGCCATGGTATTTTCAATCATCTCTTATGTATATGAAGGCTGGACAATGAATAAGTAAGACCAAAGAAGAGTTGATGCTTTTGAATTGCAGTGTTAGTGAAGAATACTGAGAGTACCACAGATTGCTAAGAGAACTAACAAATCTATCCAGGAAGAATTGCAGCCAGAATGCTCTTTGGAAGTAAAAATGACCAGACTTTGTCTCACTTACTTTGTTCATGTTATCAGAAGGAACCATTCATTGGAGAAAGATATCATGCTTGGTAAAGTTGAGGGTCAATGGAAAAGGGGAAAGCCTTCAACAAGATGAATGGTTACAGTGACTTCAACAATAGGCTCAGATATAGCAAGGACTATGATGCTGGCACAGGTTGGCACAGTGTTTCCTTCTGTTGTGCATAAGGTTGCCAAGAGTTGGAGACAAGTCGAGGGCACTTAACAACAGCAACAACAACAACAACAATCATTTATTAATTGAATTTATACATAGTGGAGGAATACTTCTAGATCTGTTATTTTCCTTTAACTTTTTTTTTGCTTGTTGCAGCAATTATCTACATTGCACTCAATTGTCAAATATATCCATTATACCTAATGTATTTATATAACTCCATATTTCCCTTCTTTCCCTGTGTGCCCAGATATTAATGTGATTAACAAAATTTGATTTCATAAATTAAATTATCAAGAAGCTTGACCCTATAGGTTATTAATGTTCCCATCTTGCAATGGTCAAAATTTTTATAGACTATCATTTATAAAGAATTCCGGTGGTATAGTGCCTAAGGAATTTGACTGTTAACCAGAAGGTTGGTGATTCAAACCCATCAACTGCTCCTCGGAAGGAAGATGAGGCAATCTACTTGCATAGTGATAACACCTCGGAAACCCAAGGAGGGGTCGCTATGAGTGGGATCTGACTCCAGGGCAGTGAGTTTGGTTTTGAGTTTATCATTTACAAAAATGTAAAATTTATTAAGTCTAACTTTTGAAAAATGAGTGAAAAATGAATTAACCAAAATTGACAATTAAAGATTTCTCTAACTGTACTATTTACTATTAACCACTACTAAAATATTGCTATTAATTCTTCAAAAAAAAAAAAAAAAGTAGACTAATATTTGATATAGGAACTCTGACTGTGTACTGTCTAAGGCATTTGACTGCTAACCAGAGAGCTGGCCGTTCAAACCCGCCAACCACTCATCAGAAGAAAAATTGAGGGGATATAGTTCTGTAGTGATACTGTATCAGAAACCCAAGGAGGGGTTGCTGTTTGACATATATAACTCTATGACAGTGAGCTCTTTTAATATTCAATGTGAGCTACTTAAAAAATATATAACATAAAAATTTCCTAATTAAATATGCTTCTAATTCATTAGAGGCCGGAGGCTTGGAAGTTGCTTTTCCTTTGGGTGCAGCTCTACATTAACACGGGCCTGAGGTAGGCAGGCCCAAGGCTTGGAAGCTGCTTTTTGCTTGGGTGTGGCTCTATAATTAGTCTGGGGCCTGAGGGAGGTGGGCTGGAAGCTTGGAGGCTGCTTTTCACTTGGGTGTGTCTCTGTATTAAAGCAGGGCCCTGAGGTAGGCAAGCTGGGGATTGGATTGCTTTTCACTTGTGAGTGGCACTATTCCAAGGCCATCGCTCAAGGTAGGCAGGTGCAGAGGGTTTAGGAACAACTAAGGGAGATGAACTTGTCTGTCAGTTTGTCATCCTGTGGTGGCTTATGTGTTGCTATCAGTCTGGAGGCTATGCCCCATGTTGCAAAATGCCAGCAGTATTGCCAGGTTTCAGCAGAGCTTCCAGGCTAAGACAGACTCAGAAGAAGGAAGAGACTATGCACTTCTCAAACAATTGGCTAATGAAAACCTCATGAATAGTAATGAAACATGGTCTGATGTATTACTGGAAAACTTTATGAATAGCCCTGAAACATTGCCCAATATAGCTCTGAAAGATGAGCTCATCAGGTGAGAGGCACTCAAAATTTGACCAGGAAAAGCTGACTCCTCAGAGTAGAGAAAACCTTAACAATATGGAGAGAGTAAAGCTTTCAGAGCCTTCATTGGCTGATGTGGAATGACTCAAAATGAGTAGAAAAAGATGCAAACATCCATTAAGAATTGGAACATGGAATGTAAGAAGTATGAATATAGGAAAACTGGAAGTTGTCAAAAATGAAATATAAGGCATAAAGATCAATATCCTTGACATTAGTGAGCTGAAATGAACTGGTTTGGGCAATTTTGAATCAGACAACCATATGATCTAGAATGCCAGGAATGAGAATTAAAGAGGAATGGTATGGCATTCATTGTCACAAAGAGTGTTTCAAGATCTGTCCTGAAGTACATGCTGTCAGTGACAGGATAATATCCATACACCTACAAGGAAGACCAGTTAATACTACTGTTACTCAAATTTATTCACTAACCACCAAAACCAAGAATTAAGAAATTGAATGTTTCTACCAATTTCTGCCATGTGAAATTGACTGAACATGCAATCAAAATGAATTAATTATCACTGGTGACTGGAATGCAAAAGTTGGAAATGAAGAGTTACTGGTAGTTGAAAAATATGGCCTTGGAGATAGAAATAATACTGGGGATCACATGATAGAATTTTGCAAGGCCAGTGACTTATTCTTTGCAAATTCCTTTTTTTTAACAACATAAGGGACAACTTTAAAAACTTTAAGTTTCGAGTTGTGATTTTGAAAAATTCTATGGGCAAAATATTGAATGATGCATGAAGTATCAAAAGAAGATGAAAGGAATACAGAAACTCACTGCACAAAAATGAACTGGTCAATCTTCATCCATTTCAGGAGATGACATATGATCAGGAAACAATGGTATTGAAGGAAGAAGTTGAAGCTGCATTGAAGGAATTGGCTAAGAACAACGTTCCAGGAATTGATGGTATAACCACTGAGATGTTTCAACATATGGAAGCTTCACTGGAGGGACTAGCTCGGTTATGCCAAGAGATTTGAAAGTCAGCTACCTGGCAAACTGATTGAAAGAGATCCGTATTTGTACCCATTCCAAAGAAAGGTGATCCCTCAGGATGTGGAAAGTATCAAACAATATCATTAATAATCTATGCAAGTAAAATGTTACTGAAGATAATTCAAAAAAGGTTGTAGCAGTATATTGACAGAGAACTTCCAGAAGTGCAGGCTGGATTTAGAAGAGGACGTGGAACAAGGGATATAATTGCTAATGTCAGATGGATCTTGGCTCAAAGCAAAGAATACCAGAAAGATGTTTACTTGTCTTTTATTGACTATGCAAAAGCATTCAATTTTGTGGATCGTAAAATATTGTGGATAATATTGAAAAGGATGGGAATTCCAGAACACTTAATTGTACTCATGAGGAACCTGTACATGGACCAGAAGGCTGTCATTTGAACAGAACAAAGGAACACTATGTGGTTTAAAATTAAGAAGGGAGTGCATCAGGGTTGTATCCTTTCACCATACTTATTCAATCAATATACTGAGAAAATAACCTGAGAAGCTGGACTATATGAAGAAGAATGTAACATCAGGATTGGAGGAAGGTTCATTAACAACCAATGATATGCTGACAACACAACTTTGCTTGCTGAAAGTGAGGATGACATGAAGCACCTACTGATGAAGATTGAAGACTACAGTCTGCAGCATGGATTACACCTCAATACTAAGAAAAAGAAATTCTCACAACTGGAGGAATAAGCAGCATCAAAATAAATGGAGGAAAGATTGAAGTTGTCAAAGACTTCACATTACTTGATTCTACATCAATGCCAATGGAAGCAGCAGTCAGGACATCAGACAATGTATAACAATGGGCAAGTCAGCTGCAAGGGACTTCTTTCAGGTGCTGAGGAGCAATGATGTCTCCTTGAAGAAGAAGGTGTGTCTGACACAAGCCATGATAATATCAATTGCCTCATATGAATGTGAGAGCTGGACAATAAATAAGGAAAACTGAAGAAGAATTGATGCTTTTGAGTTGTGGTGCTGGCAAAGAATGCTGAAAGTACCATGGGCTGCTAAAAGAACTAACAAATCTATCCTGGAGGAAGTGCAGCTGGAATGCTCCTTGAAAGTTAGAATGGCCAGACTTTGGCTCACCTATATGTTATCAGAAGGGATCATTCCCTGGAGGATATCATGCTTGGTAAAATAGAAGGTAAGCAAAAGAGGGAAAGGTCCTCAATTTGATGGATTGACACAGTGACTGAGGCTATGGGGTCAAGTATAGTGGGGATTGTGGAGCTTGCATGGGACTTGTCAGTGTTTCGTTCTGCTGTGCATAGGGTCACTATGAGTTAGAGGTGACTCGACAGCACCTAATAACAACAAGTGACAACTACACATGTGGACTTCACCAGATGGAATACACAGGAATCAGATTGACTACATCTGTGGCATGGGATGATGGAGAATATCTTTAGCCAAAACAAGTCCAGGAGCTAATTGTGGAACAGACCATCAACTGCTCATATGCATGTTTAAGTTGAAGTTGAAGACAATTAAAAGAACTCTACAAGAGTCAAAATATGACCTTGATAGTATCCTTCCTTAATTTAGAGACCATTTAAAGAATAGATTGGACACACTGAACATCAATGACTGAAAGCCAGAGGAATTTTGGGATGACATCAAAAAACATCATTCATAAAGCAAGCAAGAGGTCATTAAAAATACAAGAAAGGAATAAAAGACCAAAATGGATATCAGAAGAGATTCTGAAACTTGCCCTTGAGCAGACAGTAGCTAAAGCAAATGGAGGAAATGACAAGATAAAAGAGGTTAACAGAAAATTTCAAAGAACAGCTTGAACAGACATATCCAATTAGTATAATGAAATGTGCATCGACCTGGAGTTAGTTAGAAAACCAAAAGGGAAGAACACACTTGGCATTTCTCAAGCTGAAAGAACTGAGGAAAAAATGTAATCCTCAAGAAGTTGCAATATTGAAACGTTCTATGGGCAAAATATTGAATGATACAGGAAGCATCAAAAAAAGATGGAAGGAATACACAGTCACTTTACCAAAAAGAATTGGTTGATGTTCATCCATTTCAGGAGGTGGCATACAATCAAGATACAATGGTATTGAAGGACGAAGTTGAAGCTGCGCTGAAGGAATTGGCAAAGAACCAGGCACCAGGAATTGACAGAATACTCTTTGAGATGTTCCAACAAACAGATGACATGCTCTAGGCACGCACTCACTTATGCGTAGATATTTGGAAAATACCTACCTGGCCAACTGACTGGAAGAAATCCATATTTGTACCTGTTCCGAAGAAAGGTGATCCCAAAGAATGTGGAAATTATAGAACAATATCTTTAATATTGCATAATATTTATGCAAGTAAAATCTTACTGAAGATAATTCAAAAATGGTTGCAACAGTATATTGACAGACAGCCTCCAGAAATGCAAGTTGAACTCAGAAGAGGACTTGGAAGGAGGGATATCATTGCTGATGTCAGATAGATCTTAGCTGAATGCAAAAAATTCCATAAAGATGTTTACTTATGTTTTATTAACTATGCAAAAGTATTCGATTGTGTGGGTCATAACAAACTATGGATAACTTTGAGAAGAATGGGAATTCCAAAACACTTGATTGTACTCATGAGGAACCTGTTCATAGATCACAAGGCTGTCATCTGAACAGAACAAGAGGATACTCCATTTTCAAAATCAAGAAGGGAGTTTTTCAAGGTTGTATCCTTTCACCATACTTTCTCAACTTGTATACTAAGCAAATAATCTGATAAACTGGATTATATGAAAAAGAACATGACATCAGGATTGAAGGAAGACTCATTAACAACCTGTGGTACGCAGATGACACAACTTTGCTTGCTGAAAGTGAGGATGACTTGAAGCACATACTGATGAAGATTAAAGACTACAGTCTGCAGTATGGTTTACATCTCAATATAGAGAAAATAAAAATCCTTACTACTTGTCTAATCAACAGCTTCATGGTAGATGGAGAAAAGATTGAAGTTGTCAAAGACTTCATATTACTTGGTTCTACAAGCAACACCACTGGTTGCAGCAGTCAAGACCTCAGACAACATATCACATTGGGTAAATATGCTGCAAAAGACTTTTTTCAACTGCTGAAGAGCAAAGATGTCTCCTTGAAGACTAAGATGCGCCTAACTCAAGCCATGGCATTTTCAGTCATCTCTAATGCATATGAGAGCTGGACAAAGAATAAGGAAGACCGAAGAAGAGTTGATGCCTTTGAGTTTGGTGTTGGAGAAGAATGCTAAGAGTACCACAGTCTGCTAAAAGGACTAACAGGTCTGTCCTGGAGGAAGTGCAGCTGGAATGCTACTTGTAAGCAAGAATGGCCAGACTTCATCTCTCTTACTTTGGTAATGTTGTCAGAAGGAATCATACAGAAGAAACCCTACAGAAAGATATCATGCTCAATAAAGTGGTAGGTCAACAAAGAAAGGGAAGACCCTCAATGAGATGGATAGACACAGTGGCTGCAATGATGGGCTCAGGTTTAGCAAGGATCGTGAGGCTGGCACAAGAGTAGGCAATGTTTTGTTCTGCTATGTGTAAGGTTGGTGTGAGTCAGAGATGACTTGACGGCACCTAAAAACAACAACAACAATTCATTAGAATTTCTAAATTGACTTGTTTAACCAATTCATTATTATTTTAGATTTTATTCATTTAGTAAGTACTCTATAACTAAAAAAAAAAAACCTCTGAAAATATAATGTAGCCAGATTATTATTGCAGAAGATTTACCTTGGAGAAATTTCTAATGTGTCCTTATTAACCAGATCTGTTATTATTTATAATATTGAAAGAGAAAATAAATACCTCTAATTATTTCTTCAAGTACTGAAAAATAGACCCTGGATTGGGATCTGCTATCATCTAAAGAAATCGCTTGTATACAACTTCAAGATTATCTTTCGTGTACGTGCCTGGAACACCTACCTATAAGTAGATTTAATTATAGGCAACGTTTTACAGCACTATTTATGTGCAGAAGCATAGCTTCAATGAAGGGGCAGAAAATAATGCCACAATTCAACTTAAAGTGTCCTAAATGTAAGCCAATAGTAAATAGATAATAAGTATATAAATAACATCATCATAATAATATCCTAGGGTGAACCTGTTACGTCTAATTTAAAAATTGCCATGGGAAGTTTTAGTCTCCAGAGAATGCCATTTAGATTTCTGAATACTGAAATACAAAAAACTCCAGATAAGACAGAAATAAATATCCAAGTAGTGAAATAAATGAAATAAAGTCTTGATTTCTTCTGTTATTGCAATTTTCTGCATTTTGCTTGGATGTAGGAAAAAATACCTTTTAATTATTTCCCTTTAAAAAATGTTTATGTATAGATACAATAATAAACTGAGTAGAATTTTTTTTTTAATGATTGTAATTTATATGTGACATCAACATATCTCTTTTATATAACAGAGTACTCATTAAAGTCTGCAAGCTGCTGCTACTAAGGTCTTCTGTCAAGGTTCCTGTGCATTTCCCCCTTGGTTTCATATTTTTAATTGGTTTAACCAAAAAGAACATAATCTCTACCTGGTAACAGGACGATATCCAAGTTTCATATTAGTTTTTTTTATCTCTAGAGGCTATCTCTAGCAATACAGAATACTAACGAGCAGAATATAAGGACCTCTGTGACTAGAAAAAGGGAAAGACAATCTTCATTTTTGGAAAGTTTCACCACTAGACCACATGGCTCCATGCAATTTTCTCTGGTGTGGTCTCAAGCATATTGTAAGAAGACTTCCAATGAGTTGAATTATTTTTTATTATATTGCCAAGCTGTTAGAATAATGCAGCTGGGTCTAAAATGTTGGCTTTTTAGTCAAAACTGAACAGTGTCCATAGATTTTTCTGAGCCACTTCCAACATACAGTAGCAGCTGCTGTGTTTATGTACAATACCACTGTGCAAGTGGCAATTAAACTACAAAATTCTAGATACATAGTTGGGAAGCAGCAGGCAGTCAGCACACAACTGGCATTGAGGCAAAACAGAAAAGATTTTCCTACTTTTGAAATGTAAGTCAAGCTAACAAACTACATGTCACTGTGTACATAAAATAGTGAGTAAAAACCAACACTACTTGATAGAACAGGACTAGAACCCTTAGAATTATGTATAATCAATTGTTTCTTCTTTTTTTCCAATGTGGCTTTATAAACTAATTACAAGGATTATGAACTCTTTCAATACATGGTAACCAATTAATATTTAAAATTCATATCTTATAATACAGTGGCATTTCAGTGTATGTCATATCTATGAGGATTCATAATACTCTTCTCACAAGGGTAAATGGTTTTGAAGTAACTATATATCTTGGTTTGATATTTGGGGATTATATACAGTAAAACCTACAAAACCTGGAATTGTGTGAGGCAGAAACCCACTAGACAAGGACAATTCAAATATTTCCACTAAACAGACAGCAATAGAAAAGTACTGACTGCACCCTGTCAAAGGCAGAAAACTTACAAGACTCAGAAAAGCAAGGCAGTGTCATTTACTTCCAGATTTCACAGGTTTCACTGTACAAGAATGACAAGATGGCTCTGATTAAAAAAAAAAAAAAAGCAATTGTAATCATAATTATCACATATACTGGGCAAATTCTCTCCTTGAGGTTCTAGATATAATGTACATTTACAAGATTTAAATTCAAGATAACTCTTTCTAGCTTCTGTGTCATCATAATTTAGGAACTTTAGAAGTGAATGATGGATTTCTGGGATAGTACCCAGGCAAGAGTACATCTGTTGTTTTTGATGTGTACCCTCAACTCAATTCAGACTAGTAACTACCTATAGAACAGAATAGAAACATGTAGGATTTCCTAGGGTGTAATCTGTAAGGGAATAGATCTTTTCTCCCTTGAAGCAGCTGTTGGGGTTCAAACTCTGACCTTTCAGTTAATAACCAAGCCTTTAACCATTGTCCCACCAAAGCTCTATTAAATGAGCCTAACATTAATTAATACAGTGTAAAATGTTACAATTCCCCATACGTTGCTAACTAGACCTCTTTGTATTTTAAAAATCTAATGCTATCATGCCTAGCACATTTTGGCATTAATTTATTTTAATTATTTAGTTGTTATAAAGCTATACAATATAGCTTTAATTTCATTATATTTAACCCACCACTTTATAGAAGAAATCTTAAATACAATAAAGAAAAATGTTGAATTTGTGTATTAACCTAACAAAACAAACAGGAAAAACTTAAAGATCCTGTTTTATTTTTCTTCCATTGATCTCATTGTAATATTTTATATATTCTAAGACCTGGGAATACTACTTCTTCCTAAATCTTTGCTCGTTTGTGACACCCTATTATCATTGAATCTCATTATTTTAAATATCTTTATATGTAAACATTAATGGGGTAGTAAAATGTGGGATGCACTGCAGGAAAGACATCCAGAAGGATAAGAATTGATTCTCTCTGAATCACTCATTAGTTGTAAAATTTAGAATGCCAGCTTAAATCTCAGATGTCTTTAAATAATTAAGCCAACATCTCACTCAGGAGTCTGTAAAGCAGAATATCACAAATAGAGGTATGTTTTCTCTAAAGGACAATTTAGAGTATGACTGGAACAATACCAGATCAATTAAACTTTAAATTTCCTGAAGTTGGAAGCCATATGATCCTGTTCACTACTATCTCTCCAGTCTCCTGCTACATGATTGTCATTGAGTAGTTACTCAATATATATTTGATGAACAGAAATAGAAACATTTCATATATCTGGGGAACAGATTTTACAAAATCTTATGCAATTGCAAAACACTTTTCTTTTGATATTAAAACAACAGGAATATTCTGTAGAAAATTGCAATATATAAATCTTAAGGTAAAACAAGACTGTTGAAGATTTTAATATGTAGTGATTCTTATTGCTCAATACTATAAGACTTCTTAAGACGATTAAGATCACATTTGGGAAGGAGACTACTATTAAGCTATCAAAATTCATATTTGATTCTTTATTCATATTCATATCCTTTATTACCAATAAAAATAATCTGGTCCACCCAGTGACCAAATTTTATGACCTCAACATTACCGAAGTGTGTTTGTCTTCACTGATATCTAATTTTCATCTTCTTTCCTGGAACACATGCAAACTACTTTCCTAAGGCCAACTTACATCCTAATAGGAACACTAGATAAGTCCAGGGCATTGGAATTTATTTATGCCATTTTCTGGCCTAGCCGTGGAATTTCCCCAAGGAAATCCGACACATTGCATTTTAGTGTCCAATTAGATTCAGAAGACTGAGAGTGGGAATCCAAGAATCAGAGAGGGTGAAATTATTAGATGAAGAGAATCTGTGTCTTTGAGTTAACACTTGAAAGAGAACCACCCTGAAGACCTACAAAAACATCTGAATTCATTTAAACAGGAAAGAAACTTTTAATGTCTTAAGCCACTAAGCTATTGAAATTTCTTTGTAACTATAGTATAGCTTACTTTGCTCAAACTAAATTTAGAAATGGAGTCAGGTATTACAAAAACTAAGTAGGAGGTATAGTGGTTGGGTAGTAGATGATGAGGAATTTTACATTGTAAATAGAAAAGCTATATTATTTATCAGGTAAATATTTGGTACAATTTTCACCTGTCATAACATGATGGGATGACCATATGGTTCTCTGCTGGATACTATAAAGTTGAGAAAACTGTAATATGATATCTGTCTGTGATTTCTATTTATGATGAAGTCAGTTACTGCTACAATTATTTGTTTTTGTCTTTCATAATTTAAATAATGCTAAATTCCCTGCAGAAGTCACAAAAATAAAAATGAAAGAGATAAATTCTTTATTCATCCAAGTTTATATACACTGTGAACCATAAAACATGAGGAGTTGTATCCCTAAATAACAACTTAGGAAAGGGACAATCTTTTTGAAACATTGTCATTAGACTTGGAATTAATAAGAAATGAAGTTTTAATATAATAAAACATAAAGCTCTATGGTTTTATTTATTACATCAGCAATTCTCTGTCTACCTTCAATACTATACCCCTATTTGCACCTCGATATGGGCATGACAATAAGTTCTTATCAATAGAAAGAGAACAGAATTGATAAATTTCACTTACAGACTTGACACAGAAATCTTGCATGTGGACAAGTTATCCCTTTCCAGTGGCCTCGAGTTGCCATGTTATGAAAATTACATCTATCACTCATATGCATGTGAAACTGGAAAATGCATAAAGAAGAGCAAAGAAGAATTGATACAATTGAATTAAGATGCTGGCAAAGAATATTGACTATACCATGTACTGCCAGAACTAACAAATCTATCTTGGAAGAAGCATAGCCAGAACTCCCCTTAGATGTGAGGATGGTGAGATTTTGTCTCACATAGTTTGAACATGTTATCAGGAGGGACCAGTCCACAGAGAAGAGCATCATGCTTGCAAAAGTAGAGAGTCAGCAAAAAAGAGGAAGACCCTCAACAAAATGGTTTGACACAGTCGCTTCACCATTGGGCTCCAAACTAGCAAGTATTTTGAGGATGGCACAGGACCAGGCAGTGGTTTATTCTCTTGTACACAGGGACACCATGGGTTGGAACAGACCTAATGACACCTATCAGCAACAACATCGAAGTCAAATAAAGAAGACAGGAAAATTATTGGTGCTGTGGGTTTCTCCATGTTTTTATGAAGCAGAGAATATCACCACCAGTGCCCAAGCCACATTTCATATCTCCCCTAAATCCATTAAATGAGTGATGGATGAATGTTCAAGTTCACTTCATTGTTTTTAAGATCATTCTAAATTTATTTATTCTATCTAATTAGGAGAAGTCTTTTCTGATACTAAGGACAATTTGGTGGAAGAAAATATTAAATCATGGATTAAGATCCAACGAGGTGGTATGTGGTAATGTGAGTTTTTGGTATTGTAATTAAACACTTTGAGATAACTGTAAATTTGCATGCATGTACAAGAAATAATACAAAGAGATACTCATGGCTTTTACCCAGTTTTCCCCAATAGGAATGTCTTCATAGTACAATTTCATATCCATGACATTGACATTGCCACAGGCAAGGAACAGAGCAATCCCATCACCACAAGGATCTTTTTTGCTGCTTTTTTGTAACAACATGAACAATTCCCTTCTACTTCCCTAAAGCCAATCCTAACTCCTAGAAAACATATCATTTTTATACTGTTATCATTTTTAAATGATATGTAAATGGAATCAAATAATATTTAATGACTTAGGACTTTTTTTTTTATTATTATTCAGCATAACTCCATGGAGATTCATCCAAGTTGTTGTGTGTGTATTTCAGTAGTTTAATCTTTTTGCTGTTGAGCAGTATTCCATGGTAAGGATTGATCACACTTACTTTAACCATTCTCTCTTTAAAGGATGTCTGGCAAGTACAACTAGATATGCTAACTATTCACAATAGTTGTATCTGTTAAGAATAAAGCTGCTATGACCATTAGTGAACAGGTTTTTGTTTGAACATAAGTCTTTATTTCCCTGGGATAAATGATGAAGAGATCAATTGCTGGGCTGCAGGATAGTTGCCTGTTTAATTTAAAAACAAACCATAAAACAAAAGCAGTCAAATTACTTGCTAGAGTAGCTATAACATTTTACATTCCGACTAACAAAGTATGGGTGATCCAGTTTCCTCACAACCTCATCAGCATTTGTAATTATCACTATTACTTTTTAAATTTTATTATAGACATTCTAAAAGATGTGTAGTGATAACTCATTGTGGTTTAAATTTACACTCTCTCAATGACTAATGATACCAAACAATGTTTCATGTGCTTATTTGCCATCCGTATAAGAGAAGAATAATTGATGTGTTAGGAAGAATATTGAATATACCTTGGACTGTCAGAAAAATCAGTCAATCAGTCTTCAGGAAATGCACCTTAGAAGTGAGGTTGCCTAGACTGTGACTTGCTTATTTTGGAAAAGTCATTAGGAGAGTTTGCTCTCTAGAAAATGCTAACATGTTTTTAAAGTAGTGCGCCAATGAAACAAAGAAAACCCACAATGAGATATAGTGATGCAATAGCTGCAACAATGGAATCAAATACACCAGAGATGACCCAGGACCCAACAATGATTTGTTCTGTTGTCCATAAAGTGGCCATCAGTCAGAGTGAACTTGAAGGCAACTAAAAAGAACTATATATATTCTCTTAAGTGAGATGTCTATGTTTTTTGCCCACTTTCTAATTGGATTGTTTGTTTTATTACTGTTCAGAATTGAGCCTTTTAATATTTCTTTGATTACTAGTTCATTCCTCACAGCTAGACAAATAAGCAATACATGATAATGTAGAAAGTATTGAACTTTTCAAGGACTTCATTTTACTTAGAGCCACAATCAAAGCCCATGGAAGCATCAGTCATGAACCTGTCACAAGAGCTTTCACATATGTATAAAGTGACTGAAAATACAGGGCTTGGGTCAGTTTCACCTTAGTCTTCAAAGTGATGTCTTTGTTTTTTAACACTCACAAAGATATCTTTTGTCACAGATTCTTGACTACTGCTTCCATGGGCTTTGATTGTGGATCAAAGTAAAATGAACTCCCTGACAAGTTCAGTACTTCCTCTGTTGGTAATGATATTGCTTTTTTGCCTAGTTGTGAGGACTGAACTAGTAATCTAAGGAGCTCTGGTGGCATAGTGCTTAAAGCATTTGACTGCTAACTAGAAGGTTGGTGGTTCAAATGCACCAGCCTCTCTATGGAAGGAAGACTGGGCAAGCTACTTCCATAAAGATTTACTCTCTCAGAAACCCAAGGGAGGTTGCCATTGCTATATATGTAATAAGTATTGAAGTAAACTGATTTCTTCTACTTTATTCTTTTTTATTATTATTATTTTAACTTTTTTTTCTTTTTTTAATTGTGATTTGGGTGAAAATTTACAGAGAAAATTCACTTTCCATACAACAGTTCACATACACTTTATCTCATGATATTGACCAAAATTTACCACAATGCACCATCTCCCCTCCCACTTCCTCCTGACAGTTACCTCTTCCCTGTATCCATCCCTCCAGCATTCATGCTCCCTGAGCTGTCTCCCTGTGCATAAGCAGCCCTTCTTTCTCCCATGCTTGTTCTCTCCAGGAGTGTACCTTGTTGTTATTGTTGTTGTTAAGTGCCGTCGAGTCGTTTCCAACTCATAGTGACCCCATGCACAGCAGAACGAAACACTGCCCAATCCTGCGCCAGCCCCACAATCC
>NW_006921660.1:10283526-10298768 GCF_000298275.1 Orycteropus afer afer | reverse complement strand
TCATTTCCTTTGTTGCTGTTGTTTTAGTATTTCTTGAGTATTTGTGCTTGTCCTCTTTTTTGTTGTGATTTGAAGGTTTATCATTTTTTTTTTAGGTTACCCTATGATTTATAATTTTCTCCTCAAATTTGGAACAGTCCATACTGTCTTGCAACTCTCTTGACTTCCTTACTAATTAGAAATTCTGTAGCTACACAGTCTTTTCCCTCTTTTTATTTGTAGTTGTCCTCACTTTCCAATTGATGTCTCTTTACAATCTTGTAAGCTCATTTTACTTTGGATATATCCATAGCTGTGGTTTCTGGGATATGTCATCTTATGTATTAATGGTCAGTTGTTATTTGCTATTTTTCGTTCTCTGTTCAAAGGACCCCCTTTAGCAACTCTTGTAAGGTTGCTCTGTTTTTAACAAACTCCCTTCATGTCTGCTTATCTGGAAATCTCCTAATTTCACCATCATATTTGAGGGACAATTTTTCTGGGTATATAATTCTTTGTTGAAAATTTTTCTCTTTCAGGGTTTTATACATACCATCTATTGACTTCTTGCTTGCATGGTCTCTGCTGAGAAATCAGAGCTTTTTCTTACTGTCTGTCCTTTTTAGTTAATTTTTTGTTTTTTTTCCGTGCTGCTTTCAGGATTCTGTCTTTGTCCTTGGTTTTAGCGAGTTTGGTGATGTTATGTCTTGGTGATTTTCTTTTGGGGTCTATCCTGTTTGGGGTTTGTTGGACCTCCTGAATGAATATGCTCTCCTCTTTCATCATATCAGGGAAGTTCTCCTCCAGCAAATATTGGATTATTTTCTCAGTGGTTTTATTTTTCTCTTCCTGTTCTGGAATTCCAATGACACATAGATTATTTCTTTTGATGGCAACCAGAAGTTTCCCTTCATATATAAACCTTTCCTTGACCCTCCACAACAATGAACTAATACTATATTTGTCCTTCTATAATTGACTTATTTCATTCACCATAATGTCCTCCAAGATCATCAATATGATGTGATGTTTTGCAGACTCTACATTATTCTTTAGTGCTACCTAGCATTCCATTATGTGTATGTACCATAGTTTGGTCATCCGATCTTCCACTATAAATCTTAGAGATTATTTAGTCCCTTGCCAGATATGTAGTTATTGGCAAATATGAATTGGTTGCTGTCATTTTTGTTATGTGCTTTTTTTGTGGTGTCGATTTCTTTGCTCCATATAATTTTCTATGTTAATCTTGTTTTGTTTATGAATCATGCTATCAGTTCCTTCACTGCTATTGTTTTAGTATTTGCTGAATATTTATGCTGGTCCTCTTTTTTGATGTGAAGGTTTGTCATTTTTCTTTGAGGTTACCCTGTGATTTATAGTTTTCTTCCCAAGTTTAGAACAGTCCATTCTATCTTGTACTTGTCTTGACTTCCCTACTGCAAAAACGGCAAGGAGGCGACATGTTCTGACCTCCTCTAATCCCACAAGAGAAAGACAAGATTACCAGCAGTAACCCAAGGCCTATTCCTACAAGGCCAGACATGCTGCCTCCCTCCAGCCCTTTCTCCAACCGTTCCTCCTAAAGCACTTACCACCTCTCTCCTGGGTTCGATAATTCACTGTAGTGGCCACACAGAGCTCACAGATTATGGAGTTTATTAGGGAAGCACCACCGGCTACAATTCAGGTTCAGGAAAAATGCTCAGGCTCTCTCCCAGCCCACCGTCCCTCAGCCAACAGTCTCTCACAGTCTCTTTCCCAGCAGTGCTGGTCCCTCAGTGTCTCACTCAGCAATGAGTGTCTCTTGCGTCTCTTTTCCAGCAATGTGTGTCTCTTTCAGCAGCACGTCTTCCTCAACCAGCAGTCCGAGGGAGAGTTCTGCCTCTAGGAGACCTCCTTTTGAGCCTGGGAGAGTGGCCAAACTAGCCAATCATAGCATCAGAACTCTAAGCACCTGAGAGAGAGTGGGCACCTCCCAGAACATTGTTTTGTGCCACTCCCAACAGAAATACTCCAGGTGGACACCTTCAGCAATCAGGAGCTTCTCAGTTGCTCATAGAAAATCCCACCTTGGAGTTTACAAAGACTTATGGGTAGAAAAGCCACACTAAGTAATTTACTACACCTCACCTACCATCTAGAAGTTCTGTAAGAACACAGTTTTTTCCCCCTTTTTGGTCTGTAGTTGTCCTCATTTGTCAGTTGATGTCTCTGGTTCCCTGTTTACAATCTTGCAGGCTTCTTTACTTTGGATACTTCCATAGCTGTGTCATTTTTGGGGTTATATCATCTTGTGTGTTAATGGTCAGTAGTTGCCAGCTGTTGTTGCTTCTCTGTCCAAAGGGCTCTCTTTAACATCTCTTATAAGGTTGGTCTGGCTTTAACAAATTCCCTTAATTTCTGCTTACCTGGAATTGTTCTAATTTCAGCATCACATTTGAGGGATAGTTTTGCTATGTACATAATTCTTGTTTGGAGATTTTCTCTTTCAGGGTTTTATATATACCATTCCATTGTCTTCTTGCCTTCATGGTTGCTGCTGAGAAATCTGAGTTTAGTCTAATTGGTTACCTCTTGTAGGTAACTTTTTGTTTTTCCCATGCTGCTTTCAGGATTCTTTCTTTGTCTTTAGTTTTGGCGAGCTGGATGATGATATGTCTTGGTGATTTTCTTTTGGGGTCTATCCTGTCTGGGGTTCATTGGACTTCCTGAATGGATATATTCTCATCTTTCATCATACCAGGAAAATTCTCTTCCAAAAAACCATTGAAAATTTTCTCTGTGGTTTTATTATTCTCTTACTGTTCTGGAATTCCAAATACACATAGGTTATTCCTTTTGATGGTATCTTGCATGAACTTTAGGCTTTCATCATTTTGTCTTGATCTCTTTTTTTTTTTTCTGACCAATCCTTTTCCTAAGAAGTGTTCAGGTATTTGCCTTCACCAATTCTGTCTTCCATTGATTCAATTCCCCTCCTTTGCCCAGTCAATTTCTTAATTTTTCTAAAAATTTAGTATTAATCTGCTGCATTTTTGTCTATAGATTTTCTATCATCTCTAATTTTTCATTTATGTTGTCATTTTATTCTTATATTGTCTTTTCAAATTGTTCTAGGGTTTTCTCTGTGTTTTTCTTGTTCTGTCTCTCAATTCTTTGAAGATATCTACATATAATTCTTTTGAATTTCTTATCACGGATTTCCAATGTTGTGTCATCCTCAGGGATGTGTTTTGGGTCTTTATCCTGGTGCCTTGTTTATCCTGCTTTATCTTTCTTCTTTGTGTGGACTTTGATACTCTTTTGTCTTTGATGCATTGTGATGTTTTTGTGTTTATATTTAATTGGTGATTGTACGTTGGAGTGACTTTCTCACAATTTTTGTTTTCTTTGTATGTTATCTACATAAGCAGGGTACTGTGCTGTGCTCCTCTATTAACTAGTTGACAGCACTTATACACTCACCACCTATCTCCTTTCCTGTTGTTAGTCTCTCGTATGTCCCTGCCATCCTTGGCAAACAGAGCCTATTCTTAGGTCCCTGAAATCAGAATGAGATTGCTGTCACTTTAAAATTCAAAATGGTTGTCACTTGTAAAGGTTCAAAATGGCTACCCCCCCAGTCACTTTAAATATCCAAAATGGCCACTACTTGTAAACATTCAAAATGGCTACACCCTTGGTCACTTTAAATATCCAAAATGGGTAGCATGTGTAAACAATCAAAATGGCTGGACCTTCTGGACAACAGAAAGTCAACAGCTCAGGTTTTCTCCCTCCTTGCTGTTTCTCTTCCTAGTCATAGTCAATCAATGCAGTCATGCCTGCAGCCCTTGGTGAACAGGGCTGATCTATAGGTCAATTCTCAGGTCCCAGCACCACTTAGAAATATTCAGGCTGTTGGTCCCATCAGAGTAGCTGACAGTTTACAGCTCTGACAGTCTCTGTACTCACTGTTTCCGTTCAGGTTTTTCCACTAATTGGTGCCTAATCCACTTCTGTATAGTTCCTTTCAAAGCTCGGAGTTCCAGGATTATCTTCTGTATCTCTGTCAACTGGTTTTTCTTTTCTTTATTGAAGAGGGTCTGTGTCTCTTGTCTGCCTATTCTTCCATCTTACCAGAATTCCTCAAGCTTTTCCTTTAGAATCAACCATATTCCTCTCAAATGTTTTAATATTATTTTCCAGCTTTGTTCTATTAGAAGTAAATTTCCTTTGTCTTTTTTGTGTATTGATTTTATTTGACTTTCTTTTCATGAGTCATGGTTTCATTGAACAACCTTTATATCTTTCCTCTGGAAACCAAAGGTAGTAGAATGGTTTATAAATCCATTGTCATTTAGTTGATCCTGACTCATAGTAACCCTGTAGAACAAAGTCAAACTTCTCCGTAGGGTTTCCAAGGCTGTAATCTTTGCAAAAGCAGATTACTACAAATTTCTCACACAGAGTGGCTGGTGGGTTTGAACTACCAACATTTTGGCTAGCAACTGACTGCTTTGAACATTGTACCTCCAGGTATTTTTACAATGGAATAGTTTATAGTTTCTGCAAATTTAATTTAATCATAGACACTAATATGCATTATGACCCACTATTTCTTTGTATTTCACATGAGAGATAGAGCATATTTCAATTTGAATTGTGTATTTCAGTAACACATAATTTCACCAAATTGAATTCTATTTGATTTCTTCAAACTATGACCAAACTCAACCCACTGCCACCTAGTTGATTCTAACTCAGAGCAAACTGAAAGTGTTTCTGCAATTGTAAGTCTTTAAAGAAGAACACTACATCATCTTTCTCCTGCAGAGCAACTACTAGGTTCAAAGTGCTGACTTTTTGCTTAGCAGATGAATGTCTTAGCCACTGTCCTACCAGGGTATCTTTCAAATTATGACAAGGTTACCATTTTCTTCTTGAAATGCTATCACATTGACATCTTAGGTATAATATAGAAAAGATTATTTCTCCATCTCTTTGACTTGACTCATCACTTGGAATATATTCCTCAGGATGTGATATAGTCACAATTCATATGGTCTCCCTTGAAATGCTTAATGGATATTCTATAAAAGAAACAACAACTTTGGAAACTTAAGCCTATTAGTGAAAAAAGTAGATCCACTCAGCTCATAATGCAAGGCATTTGAAAATTACATTATGTGATTTGTAGCTTAATATTCAGTGATCTGTTCTATTCCTGAAGGTGGACATCACTTTTTTGACAGTGTTACTGTTTGCACCAATAAGAAATGACCATAATATGTTACTTTGTTTCTGAAATGTTACTGTTTTTTGAGAAATCCACTGATAATCTGAATTTAATCATTAGGTTAAAAAAATGATTTTTTTTAGGTTTTTGCTTTTTTTTTAAAAAAAAAAAAAGCTTTTTGTCAGATCTTACTAGGAAATATCTAAGAAAAATAACTCAAGACTCAGTTTCTTTAACATGAGAATTATGGGTTTCATCAACTTTGGAGTATCTTATTTTAATTTTCTTTAAATATGTTCTTCCCTTAATTTTCTCTATCATATGCAATGGAACACTTTCTAAATATTCTTTGAACATTCTGATTCATTCTCTATCTCTTCTAAGTTTTCTCTCAAATCGTCTCTCCTTTATCTTTTCTTTTAAACAAAGCTTGTAATAACTCAAGCTTGATGTTATTCTCTTCTGTAGAATGTCTCCATGGAAATGCAGTTATGTAGGAACAAATAAACTGCTTTCAAGATTGAGAACCCACTTTTTTTTTTTTTTTTTTCTACCTGGAGATGAAATTGGTCTTAATTTTGACAATAATTTACCTTCAAATATAGACTTATGATTTTCTTCAATATTGCTATATGTTTCAACTTTCCTCACAAAAAATTAGTGTGCTTTTTTCCAAAGAAAATAATTCACATCTCTATAGTACTTCATTGTGTGTCCAAGGTCAAAATTATATACTATACAAATTAAGTAAATGAGAAAATTTATAAATATTGGCATATAGCCTTAAAACATTTTAATTTTATTATTTTTTCTGCAAATCATAATTTCAGTTTTGATCTCCCCAGTAATCTGGTTTCAATTTCTCTCCAACTTCTTTTTCTTGTAGATTAGATGAAATTTTAACATAACCAGGAGAGTTCTGGCAAGCTGGCGTACTAGGCAGAAAGACTTCACAGACCCTCTTCAACAAAGAAAAGGGAAAAGAATTAACTCAGACACAGAAGATAATCCTGGACCCCTGAGCCTTGAAGGGAAGGATATAGAAGTGCACTAAACCCCACCTGGCAGAAAAATTTGCTTGAAAATACCAAAAAAGGAGATAGATGGAGCTGCGGTCTAGCAATGATCCTGAGTGATCCTGATGATACAGACAGCTTGGAGATTCCCGAGTGGTAGTAGGACCAAAAAATCAATCTAAAAATCACCCTGCTAGCCAGAGACTGCATGGAGGACTGTGCATGGTGGCTGGGAACAAATGGAGAAGGTGGAAAGAAAGGTTGGCTGAGCTGTGGACTTTTGTTAGTCCAGAGGGTGGCACCATTTTGAAGGTTTAAAAAGTGACTTGACTATTTTGGATATGTAAAGAGACAGTGCTCTCACAGATTCCTGGCGCTTAAGAACATGTTCTGCTTTCCAGCAAGCCTAAGGACACTAGGGACCTGCAAGAATGAAAAGGTAAGACATTCTTCTTGTTACTCTTACCCTACACCAGCTTGGTGAATGGAGTTGCAGCCATCTTCCACTCCCACCTACCTTCTGGGCCCACAGGAACTCCTTCACAATCTGTGTGCTCAGACGGAGCCTGGGTGCCCTGCTCTGTCTTCCTCCAATTTTTTTTTCTTTCTTTTTTTTTTTTTTTTTCCTTTTTCACTGTCTATTTTCTGGTGATCAGTTTGCTTGTATTTCTCTGTTTCAAAACAACTATTATTATTCATATTTTTGCCCTTTTTACTATTATTCTTAATTGTCCCCTCCCAGGTCCTCATTTTCAGTATTTTTTCTTTTCCCGGTTCCTGGTTGAATTTATTTTTTTAATGTAATTATTATTATTTTTTTAAATTTGAGTTTTTTCCCCCCTTTTTTCTTGTGGTTAACCCTGTTACATGATTTTCTTTTTTAATTTTTTCCATTTTTTTCATCATTATTCTACTTTTCTACTTTCTTTCACCTAATGCCCTATCCCCAGATATTGCAGGTTTTCTAGGGGTTTTTTTTTTTTTTCTTCTTTTTCCCTTTTTTCTTTTTTTGGTTACTGTTCCTGTGTGATTACACAGCATGATTTTTGTCCCTGTGCTTTTAGTTTTTTTTTTTTATGGTTAGTCAATTGTAATTTGTTTATAATTGTGTGGGAGACAACAACAGTCCCCATAAGACACAACAACATCCACACCTCCTGCAACTTCACTTACTGAGTGAGAGCCACCACCTCCTTCTCCACCAATGGGCCAATGATAAAAAACCACCAAGAAGAGCTGAAATCACCCTTGACTGCTCTTCACAAACAAGTAAGAGAGATCTAAATACAACAATGCCACAATGCCTCGGAGACAACAGTCCATCACAGTCCACACAAAGAAGCAAGATAAAGTGGTAGAAACAAGGAAGCAAGATACAGACCCAGAACACATTCCTGAGAAAGAAGCAGCATGGGAACTCTCTAATAAGGAATTCAAAAGAATTATCTTTAGGTATCTTCAAAGGACTGTGAGACAGACCAAAGAAAACACAGAAAAAATGTTAGAAGAATTTTGGAAGAAAATACAAGAATTAAATGACAAAATCAATGAAAAATTAGAAATGATTCTAAATCTACAGATAGAAATCCAGAAGATTAATATTAAATTGTCCAAAATAGAAAACACATTTGAAGGGCAAAGGAGTAGAATTGATGCAATGGAAGGCAGAATTAATGCTGCTTAATGTAGATGAACTTGTAGGACATTATGCTGAGTAAAATAAATCAATCACAAAAGGACAAATATTGTATTAGTCCATTACTGTAAAAGTTAAGGAAAGATTTATCTATAGAAGGAAATTTTCTTTGTTGGTTACCAGGGGTGGGAGGGGAGGGGAGGGAACGCTGTTAGACAGATAGAGATAAGTATTGATTTGGGTGAAGAGAATGGCAATGCACCAAATGTGAGTGACCAATATGGCAGCATTGAGGATTAGAAAGACATAGAGAGGTCCATGGGAGGTACAGACAACAAATATGAACCCTTTTGCACATACAGTACCAGTGAAGGTAAGCATGGGTATGAGTGGATAGATGGGTGGACAGGCTGAACGATTAGGTATGTCTATGAAATGGGGAGGGTATCCAAGAACATATATAGGGTTGGCAGACAATGGTCCTATAAGTTTATGTGAATGAACAGATTTCCCAGGTGTATAGTAGAGTTGACAAGAGGAAGGTTATGGTCACTGCTTGGTCACAGCCAGCTACCCAGAGGGACCAAGTAGTTGAACCTGCGGGCTTGGGACCATAGTTGCAGGGGTCATCTAGCTCAATTGGCATAACATACTATACAAAATATTGTTCCACCTCCTACTTTGGCAAGTAGCAACTAGGATCTTAAAAGATAGCAAGCTGCCATCTAGATGAAACTGTGGGTCTCTCCTTGTCCACAGCAAAGAAGAATGAAGAAAACCAAAATTCATGGAAACAATTTGTCGTAGCGACTGGTACACCATCTGATCTGCAGCCTATACAACTATGAGACCAGAAGAACTAGATGGTGCCTGAGTACCACTGTCATTCACTTGGAAGGGGATCTATGTGGGAGATCCCAGATAGAGAGGGAAAACAATGTGGAACAAAACTCAGAATCATTTGGAGAAAAAAGAAAAAAAAAAAAAGTGGGGGCGGCAGGTTTGCTGCTCTGATAGAGCCTGGTGGAACCACTGAGACTATGGCCCCGTGCTGCCCTTCAGGTCTGGAATTTAACCCACACCTGTGTTTTCGAGCCAAACAGAAGACAGGCATATGAACTGAACTTTTACCTGAGGTAGATATACTCCTTGGAGAGAACAATCATTGAGAAAGAAGTGCTGCCTATGCACAGGGAAAGAGCTCAGGGGGCAGGAGTCCATGGAGGGATGGACACTGGGAAGAAGTAACTATGGGGAGGAAGTGGGAGGGGAGCTGTTGCATTGTGGTAAATTGTGGTCAATGTCATGAGACAAAGTATATGTAAACTGCTGTATGGAAAGTGAATTTGCACTGTAAATCTTCACTCAAATCAAAATAAAAAAAATATTAAAAAAAAAAAGAAAAAACTTAGGAGTTATCCTGGTATCTCTCTCTGTAATGCATTATTGCTAATCTGTCACCACATCTTGTTGATTTTGCGTGTCTAATGAATTTTCCAGGAGCATTGTAATTGAGATTTGTGAGTAAGATTAAAACTATATCTTTAACATAAAAAAAAAATGAAAAAGAAATTTTAACATATCCAAAGCTTGCTTTTATGATTAAGATCATAATATTTGAGGGTAAACAATAGCAGATGATTTTCTGCTTTACCATGAGACTAATCTTCAGAAGAAAATTTTTAATAAATCAGCAACTATTGGTTATCTTAGAAAGCAGTTGTTGATGTAAAGTACAAGATATATAATCCCTCTCTTTGTAAGTTTACAGCTGAAAATGAAGAAATAGGATAAATAATATAAATGGAATGAGATGCTCTGGGAAAGAAATATACCTCTAAAGTTATCAGCAGCTAAACCTTGAACAGAAGAAGAAAGCAAAGTAGACTCATTGCTTCTATTACATATATCAGGAAATGGTCTTGTTGCTGTTAGGTTTCATCACTGATTCTGAGATTCCTGGAGATATTATCCTTGAGAGGTTTTTCCTCTGCCAAATGTGTCTACATGACCTTCAATATTTTGAATACTGTGAAATTTCAATCTTATGGAAGAAAAATACAAATGAGGTCAAAGAAAGTAAAGCTTTAAATAAGCCTAAGACATTTCCAGAATTCATTTTACCCTTCTTTCTTTTGTCACTTCTTCCTCAACTTATTTACACAATGTTACTTCAAGATTTTGAGGGCTTTTTCCCTGATCTTTTTTGCTTTTTCCTCCAGCTTATCTTGTTTAAACTGCAGTTTCTACAATTTTCCTGAGACTGTATCATGAGACATATATGTTTATTTTTCCTTAAAAATATAGTGGTTTTAAATATAAAAAGCTATCTCTTTGGATGTTAAATGGCCTTTTGCTTTCTGCCATGGTCAACTCAGAGTAAAGATAAAGTGCTCCATTAAATCTCTTTTTAATCGTGTAAGTGCCCTGATGAAATTGTCTCACTATACAAAACCATTATGTTAGACACAAATTAAAGCATACACAAGACATTACAATGGTATTTAAAGTGAAATATTTATGAAGTGATTTAAATACTAATGATACAGCGTTCCTAAAGGAGTCACAAAAGTAAAGGATAAGACCATTCCACACCAGCATATGAGTCTGTTGCATGTTGCATATATTGTTTCTCATTACTCAATTCTTGGAAACATAGCCAGGAGGTAGAAGAGAAAAAGGGCTTGCAAGGAATGAAAAATTGCATTTGAAGGACAAAGGACATGCACTCTTTGTCTTTATGCTTGACTATTTGTGCCAAATACAAAACCACATTGTTTTTTTTTTTAAAATCGTATTTATTCATTTTGACTCTTATAAGCACAATCTTGATATTTGTATTTGGGAGGATGATTCCTGTTATAAAAAATTGCAAACCAATTAACTAACCCTCAGGTCAATCCTGCCATCATGGATCCAAATAACTTACTACAACCTTTTCTTATTTGCCGTTCTCTTCCTTACTATTCTCAGCATTTTGAGAAACTCTTTTCCCATGGTTGCAAGAGGACTAATGTACCTTTCTACTTGTTGCATGAAGAAACTACAATGTCTAATAAAAGCAAATACATTCCCTCCCATGTGTACTCCTTTCATATTAATGAGAAAACCTTTCTCAGGTAACCCTCAGCAGAATTCCCCTCATTGCTTCATATGTGCTTGTGATC
Organism: Orycteropus afer afer; assembly: GCF_000298275.1. Taxonomy (NCBI): domain Eukaryota; kingdom Metazoa; phylum Chordata; class Mammalia; order Tubulidentata; family Orycteropodidae; genus Orycteropus; species Orycteropus afer. Next base: position 10,287,749 of record NW_006921660.1, on the reverse strand, counting down.
TTCAACCAATAATGGTCCATCTTTGGAAAGGTTCTCCTGAGCATGTGGATCTACAAATAGCAAATAATTAAAAAAAAAAAAAAAAAAGGACTATGCCAACAATTAAGAAAGAGATAGAGTGGCTTTAATAGGAAACTAGCTGTACTTGCCATATGACATGATTAATTTATTTTCATTATGAAAAGTAACTGTAAATAGAAAAACAGTAATATATAAAAAAAGAAGCAGTAACTTGTGTTTATGTTATTAGGTGCTGACTTGTAGCGACCCTACGTACAACAGAAGGAAACACTGTCTGCTTGTGTGCCATGCTCACCACAATCCTTGCTATGCTTGGGCCTATTGTTGCAGCCATGTGAAAATCCATCTTATTGAGGATCTTCCCCTTTTTCATTGACCTTGCACTTTACCAAGCATGATGTCCTTCCCTAGGGAATGATTTCTTTTGTGAACATGACCAAATAAGATTAGACAAAATCTGGACATTCTCACTTTCAAGAAGCATTGCAAGTACATTTCCTCCAGAACAACTTTGTTCGTTCTTCTGGAAGTCCATGGTATTTTCAGTATTCTTCTCCAACACCATAATTAAAGGCATCAACTTTTCTTTAGTCTCCCTTGTGCATTGTCCAGCTTTCACCTGCATATGAGGCAATTGAAAACTCTGTGGCTTGGATTAGGTGTACCTTAGTCTTCAAAGTGAAATCTTTGCTCTTCAACATGTTAAAGACATCTTTTGCATATTTTCCAGTTTCATATGTGGTCTGATTTCTTGACTGCTGCTTCTATTTGAGTTGACTCTGTATCCAAGTAAAATGAAATATTTGACAACATCAATGTTTTCTCCATTTGTGATACTCCTTATTGGTACAGTTATGAGGATTACAATTTTCTTTATCTTGAGGTGTAATCCATATTGAAGACTGTAGTTTTTTAATCTTTATCAGTAAGTGCTTCAAATATTCTTCACCTTCAGCAAACAAGGTTGTGTCATCTGCATATCATACGTTGTTAAGGAGCCTTGCTATAATCCTGATGTTTCATTCTTCATATAGTCCAGCTCGTCATATTATTTACTCAGTGTACAGGTTGTATAAGTATGGTGAAAGGATATAACCCTGACACACACCCTTCCTGATTTTTAAACCATGCAGTATGCACTTGTTCTGTTTGAAAGACAGCCTCCTGGTCTATGCACAGATTCCTAAGTACAATGAAGTATTCTGGAATTCCCATTCTTCTCAATGTTATTCATAATTTATTATGATCCACACAGTTGAATGCTTTTGCATATCCAATAAAACAAAAATAAACATCTTTCTGGTTTCTTTACTTTCAGCCAAGGTCCATTTGACATAAGCAGTGATATCCCTTGCTCCATGTCCTCTTCTGAACCCAGATTGCTTTTCCAGAAGTTCCCTGTCGATATATTGCTACAACCTTGTTTGAATTGTCTTCAGCAAGATTTTACTTGCATGTGATATTAATTATACTGTTCAATGATTTTCACATTCTGTGGGATCACCTTTCTTTGGAATGTGTAGACTGTGGAACTCTTTCAGTCAGTTGGTCAGGTAGCTGTCTTCCAAATTTCTTGACATAGATGAGTAAATGCTTACAGTGCAGAAACCATTTGTTAAAACATCTCAGTGGGTATTCCATCAATTCCTGGAGCTTTGTTTTTAGTCAGTGCAGCTTCTCCTTCTTCTTTAAATACCATTGGTTCTTGATCACATGCTACCTCCTGAAGAGTTGAACATCAACTAATTCTTTTTAATATAGTTACCCTATAAATTCTTTCACCTTTTTTTGATGCTTTCTGCATCATTTAATACTTTGCCCATGTTGTTATTGTTGTTATGTGCCGTCGAGTTGGCCCCGACTCATAGCAACCCCTCCTTGGGTTTCCAAGGCAGTTATCACTACGGAAGTAGGATTGCCCAACCTTCCTTCCTACAAGCCTTCAATATTGCAAATTGTCTTGAAATTCTCCTTCAGTTCTTTCAGCTTGAAAAATGTTGAGTGTGTTCTTCTCTTTTTTTTTCTAATTCCATTTCATTATAATAACTTACTTTGTCTTCTTGATCTCTTCTTTGAAATCTTCTATTTAGCTCTTTTACCTTGTCATTTCTTCCATTCACTTTAGCTACTCCTTGTTCAAGTGCATTTTTTCAGTCTCTTCTGAAATCCATTTGGTCCTTTCTTCCATTCCCATCTTTATAATTATCTTTTTTCATGTATGATGTTCTTCATGTCATCCCACAACTCATCTGATTTTGGATCACTTGTGTTCAATGCACCAAATCTATTCTTCACAAGGTCTCTAAGTTCAGGTTTCCAAATATCAGGGTTACATTTTGGCTATCTTGAACTTGTTTTCATTTTCTTAGGCTTCAACTTGACCTTGTGTAAGAATAATTTATAGTGTGTTACACAATCAGCTTCTGGCCTTGTTTGCCTGAAGATATTGAGCTTCTCCATTGCCTCTTTCCACAGATGTAGTGGTTCTGATTCCTGTTCATTCCTTCTGGTGAGGTCCACATGTATAGCTGCCATTTATGTTGTTGATAAAAGGTATTTGCAATGAATAATTTCTTGGTCTTGCAAAATTCTATCATATGATCTCTGGTGTCATTTCTATCACCAACTACCAATGATTCTTCTTTGTTTCTAACTTTCACATTCTAATCACTGGTAGCAATCAATATATCTCGATTGCATGTTTTGTTAATTTCAGACTGAAGAAGTTGATAAAATCTTCAGTTTCTTCATTTTTGGCTTTACTGGTTGGTGAACCATTTTTAATAATAGTAGAATTAACTAGTCTTCCCTGTAGGTGTATAGATACGATCTTATCACTGACAGCATTGTAGTTCAGGATAGATCTTGGAACATTCTTTTGGAGGATTAAAGTGATGTCATTCCTCTTTAATTTGTCATTCCTGGTGTAGTAGATCTTATGATTGTCTGATTCAAAATGGACAAAGCCAGTCCATTTCAACTCACTAAATGCCACTCCTTGGAAAGAAGATGAGGCAATCTACTTCCGTGGTGATACTGCCTCGGAAACCCAAGGAGGGGTCGCTATGAGTCGGGTCCAACTCGACGGCATATAACAACAACAACAACAATGCCTAAGACATCAATCTTTATGTGTTCCATTTCATGTTTTACTATTTCCAGTTTTCCTAGGTTCATTCTTCATGAGCATTCAAATTATTAATGAATGTTTGCAGCTGTTTCTTCCCATTTTGAGTCAGGTCTCATCAGCAAATAGAGGTCCCCAAAACATTACTTCATCCACATCATAAAAGTTGACTCTACTTTGAGGAGGCAACCCTTCCACAGTCTTATTGTGAATGCCTTCCAACCTGACATGCTCATCTTCCAGCACTATGTCAGACAGTGTTTTAGAGCAATTAATAAATTTTCCAGTAATATATCAGACAGTGTTTCATGCTATTCTTCATGTTTTCACTGGCCAAATTTTTCAGAAGTGGACAGCCCCATCCTTCTCCCCAGTCTGTCTGTGTCTTGAAGCTCCCCTGAAACCTATCCACTATGACTGACCCTGCTGGTATTTGAAAAACCGGTGGCATAGCCTCCAGCTTCACAACAATACACAAGCCACTACAGTACAACAACCTGACAATGAGTGGTAATTAGTGGAGCAAAATATTTCAGTAGACAAGGGTTGTTAAATTTGTTTAATTATTTGAAAGGATGGGCAAATTAATCAAGGCTATCACATAAATATGTTCATGTATATAAAGCTTTGAATTTATGATTATACTGTAACTATAAATATTTATAATATATAAATAAATATGCTTACTCACTGATCTGCACTGAACACTTTCCTTTGTTACCCTCCCGAGAGGGACCGGGTCTCCAGGGGCTAGGTAAGCATGGGCGGGCTTGTGCTTAGTCACTGGGAGCAAGGTAAGCATGGGCAGGCTTGTGCTTAGTCCCCAGGAGCGAGGTAAGCAGGGGTGGGCTTGTGCTTACTCACTGATCTGCACTGAGCACTTTCCCTTGTTACCCTCCTGAGAGGGACCGGGTCTCCAGGAGCAAGGTAAGCACAGGAGTAGCACAGAGTAGCAGGCCGGCAGAGAAGGAGAAAGGGGTAAAACCCAGGAAGCCAAAGAGAAGAGCAATCAGCCGAAGGGATTAGGTGAGGAGGGGAAACTCAGGGACGCCCAAAGAAGCAGGCCAGAAGAGCA
>NW_006921660.1:10279092-10279861 GCF_000298275.1 Orycteropus afer afer | reverse complement strand
TTGTGGGGCTGGCACGGGATTGGGCAGTGTTTTGTTCTGCTGTGCATGGGGTCGCTATGAGTCGGAAACGACTCGATGGCACTTAACAACAACAATAAATATTTTAAGGTAGAGACACAAGTCATTATGTCATCTTCTTTATGAAACATTTCTCTCAACCACAACATCACAGTAGATTTCCAGCAGCCATCTTTTAAAATACATGAAATTTTCCTAATGCTATATTTAATGAGGTGAAAAATGGACACTTGACACAATACATACTGGTAGAATTTTCTCTCCTGTTATTTGGAACTCTAAGTAAGGAATTACAGTGTACTATGTGTATCATAAAGTTTTCAAAAAAATACATCAGAAAGCATTTCACTCCTATTCATAAGGTTTTCAGTGGTGGCTTCTTTGAGAAATGGGTGGCCCCCTTCCTCTTCCCATTCCACCTTAGTCTGGAGCTCCACTGAAGCCTTTAAACCATGGGTGGCCCTGTTGATATTTGAAATATGGATAGCAGAGCCTCCAGACTCATAGCAACATGCAAGCCATAATAGTATGACAAACTGATAGAAGAGTCGTGGAATAACTTTTAGCAGTCTAAAATTATATTGGTTCAAATTGACAAACTCAGTTTAAAATACAAATTTGGGAATAGAATGATCAGTGGTCTTTTTGCATGTGGTTGGATAACATTTTGTCCTGCAAAAAGCTCTTGAATCATTAGTGTATAAAAATAGAATATGATGTTTGATATTCTCCTTGATAATTCTGAATTCTG
>NW_006921660.1:10272925-10278977 GCF_000298275.1 Orycteropus afer afer | reverse complement strand
TTAACAAACAGGAGTTTATCCTGTTACAATTTGGAGGCTTTAATTCAAAGTTCAAAGTGCCAGGCTCTAAGTGCTTGGTGAAAACACCTCAACCTTGGGTTCCAGCTATGACTCCTGTTCCCAGCCCACTTGAGCTAGAGACATTTCATCACTTGGACAGATGTTGGCTGCTGAGGCTGAGAAGTCCAAGGTTGCCAAGTAAAAAGTACAGTCCCAATGTTACCAAACCACATGGGAGACCATTAATTCAAGTTCCTTGTAAGTCCCATGATTGGCAGAGTACAGCAGGCTGCTGAACAATGACATGGCTGCATGCAGGGTCCAAGCATGCTATAAGCTAGAGACCATTCCCCAAGGCTTCTGCTTATGTACAAGAAGCAGACCACATTCCCTAAGGCAGCTACTCAGCTGCTCACAGTAGATTCCACCATGGAGTTGATTACTAGTCTCATCATGGAGAGTACTACATCCAGCTGCCCAGTCACCCAACCAGGCCCAGCCATGTTGACACACAAACTGAAGTACCACACCCAATATTTAGTACATTATAATAAGTAATGAGAAAAAAAATCTCAGGACTAAATTTTATAAGTAATGATAATTCAATGCTCACATTTGAAGGGTTTTTAAAAAATCAAATAAACTACATATCCCTAGCTAATATCTAATTCCCTGATGAATTAAATAAATAAGGTATATTATGATTGAAATAAGGAAAATTTATTATGGATGATCAATTTTTAAGAAAGCAAAGTAGTAGACATACTTCTTATTAGTGTATATTATTGCATTTAGTAATTAAAAAATTAAAAACTAATAATACTCATAATAATTTTGAATCCTTATGATACAATTCTCTTTAAATAGTTTCTTTTAGCTTTCATTTAAATGAAATATTCTCTATGCTAAAATGTTATTATCTGAATAATATAAGTAAACTCATAACAATTTTTCAATAATTATATTTTAAAATATCAACATTCATACATATTTCAGAGTTACTATATTTTGAGATTGCATACATAAATTTAGCTATGCAAATTGACTTAGGTGCTGCTTTGGTATTAAATAAAGTAAGCACATAAAGGTATGAAAGGTTATATGATTTTCAGAGTAATGACTGAGTATAAGAATAGCTTAATGTTTGCTATTACATAAACAGAAGATCTCATTAATTAATTTTCAGAACATTATTTAAATCAAGTCAAAGTATATATAAATGGAATTTTTGTAAAATAAAACTCTCTTGGAAAACTGGGAGCTCTAGTGGAGTGGTGCTTAAGGTATTTGACTGCTAACCAGAAGGCTGGTGGTTCAAGCTCACCAGCCACTGATCAGAAGGAAGAATGGGTAATCTGCCATAGAGATACTGCCTTGGAAACCCAAGGAAGGGTTACTATGAGTTGCTATTGACTTGACACCAGTGAATGAGTTTGGAAAACTGTATGAATGTGCCCTAACCAAAGCCCAAAGAAGGAAGTGGTTAGTCACTAGTGTGGAATTTATTTAAATACTGAATATGTTCACATGTATCAAGAATATTCCAAACTATCTAAATTCAGTGATCATTGACAGAATGATTAATAAAGAAACTCTTAATTGATATTTGAAATGCATAACTATCAATATAGAATATTATTAAAATCTCCTCAAATGGAGGCAGGATACTTATAGTCCAGTGAAGTTCTGTCACCAAAAATTTCAAAACTCTTGGTCAGGATACTTATTGAATTTAGGTCTTCATTTTTCATTTTCTTAGGGGTAAAATGGAATGATCAAGCTAATTTATTTCTAAAATACAATGTATTTCAAATAATCCATGAGACTATGAGAAAAAGCATCATGTCTTAACCATATGTATACAATGTAAATGGTTATATTCATTATTTATAAGTCTTGAATTATGAATTATTTGTTGAATTAAATTTGTACACATTTTAAATTCCATATAACGTTATAATTTCTTTAGCTTCAGTATAAGTACTTGGTAAAATTTTATTGATGATTATTTAATGAAAGTATGGTGTTTTCAATACTAATCTCTCAACAGAAAAAAATAATAAATAAATAAATAAATAAATATAAATATATATATATATATATATATATATATAGGTTGATATAGTTATTTATCAAAGTTGATATCAATTGAATAAAAATTAAACTCTAGAATATATTTATACTCTGATGTACATGTGGCAGATCTTATACAGAATTGATATGATGGCAACTGGATGTGCATTATTCGTCTAAGTATTGCCTTGTGATTATTGAAATCTGATATATATTCAAATAAGACTTATTATTTGATGCTTGAAATAAGTAATGTTTAGTCCTTAAGGCATTCTTCTAACCAGAAAGCTGGCCATTCAAACACACCATCCACTCTTTGAAAGGAAGATTGAGGAATCTATTTTCGTAGAGATACGACCTCTCAAATGCAAGAAAGGGTTGCTATGAGTTAAAACCAACTCAATGGCAATGAATTTGACTTTGGTTTTTGGTATGACAATTTTACAGAGACAAACTAGCATAAGACTCAAATAATATATCTACTTTATTTAATATTAGCATCCTAATTCTAGTATATTTCTGATTAAGAAGGGAGACTATTAGTGCATTTTGTGATTAAAATAGATTATTAAGTGCAAGATATAATCCTTGAGACCAGGAATAAGGTTGAAAGCATTTGAAGCTCATTTTTCATTTTACTTGTAGAATTAAAATAAATAACAAAAGAACTAATTTTTATTGAAATTTTACTTTATACAGAAGACAAGTTTAGTGCTATAATTATAGTAATAACTTGATTTCATTCTCATAACATACCTGGAACAGTCATTTCCAGGGGTCCAGGTGAGGAGAGAGAACCCAGGCACATCCAAAGCAGCAGGATGGGAGAGCAGAAGAAAGGAGATTAAAAGCCAGGAACTAGGACAGAGGAGCAGTCTGATGCAGGGATCCAGGTGTGGAGAGAGAACTCAAGCATGCCCAAAGCAGCAGGAAGGCGTAGTGGGAAAAAGGGGATTAAAAGCCAGGAAGCTGGACAGAGGAATAGTCAGCTGCAGGGATCCAGGTGAGGAGAGCGAAATCAGGCACACACAAAGCAGAAGGTGGGGAAAGTGGGAGAAAGGAGATTAAAAGCTAGGAACCCAGAAAGAGGAGCAATCAGCTGCAGGAATCCAGGTAAGGAGTGGGAACTCAGGCACACCCAATGCAGCAGGGCGGGAGAGCGGGAGAAAGAGGATTATAAGGCAGAAATGTGAACAGAGGAGCAGTCAGCTGCAGGGATCCAGGTGAGGAGAAGGAACTCAGGCATGCCCAAAGCAACAGGATGGGATGGTGGGAGAAAGGAAATTAAAAGGCCCAGGAACCAGGACAGAGAATCAGTCAGCTGCAGGGATCCAGGTGAGGAGAGAGAACCCATCATGCCCAAAGCAACAGGGTGAGAGAGTGAAAAAAAGGAGATTAAAAGGCCCAGGAACCCAGACAGGGGAGAAGTCAGCCACAGTGACCCAGGTAAGTGTGGTACAAGAGGTTTCCAACAGGAAAATAAATTTGTCTATCAGTTTGTCCTACCATGGTGATTTGTTGATGTGAGTTTTCAGGCTGAGCCACTGCTGTTTCAAACCCAGTGGGATGCACATGGTACACAGGTATCAGCCCTGCTTACAAACTGAGACAGACTAGGAAAAGGAAGAGGCCATCCCCTTCTCAAAGAATTGGCCAGGCAAAACCTTATGAATACAAAGAAACACTGTTTAATATATTACCATGCAACTTTATGAATAGTCCCGTTAGGTTAGAAGGCTCTCAAAATAGGACTGGGAAAGAGATGCATCATCTGCTCAACCCAGTCTTTCTTATATGGATAAGGTAAAGCTTTTGAGACCTCCATTTGCTGATGTGGCACCACTCAAATTGAAGAGAAACAGCCACAGGCATCTATTAATCATAGAAACATGGACGGTACAAAGTATGAATCTAGGAAAATTGGAAGTTGTCAAAAATGAAATGGAATGGATAAAGATTGATATCCTCAGCATTAGTGAGCTGAAATGGACTGTTTTTGGCCATTTTGAATCAGACAACCATTTGAGCTACTATGCCGGGAATGACACTTTGAAGAGGAATGGTGTGGCATTTATCATCACAAAGGATGTTTCAAGATCTGTCCTGAAGTGCAATGCTGTCAGTGATAGGATAATATCCATATGTCTACAAGGAAGACATGTTAATATGACTATTATTCAAATTTATGCCCCAACCACCAAAGCCGAAGATAAGGAAATTAAAGAATTTTGTCAACTTCTGAAGTCAGAAATTGACCAAACATGCAATCAGAATGTGTTAATTATCCCTGGTGACTGGAATGCAAAAGTTGGAAAAAAAGAAGAATCACCAGTAGTTGGAAATTTTGGCCTTGTAGAGAGAAATAATGCTGGAACTATCATGGTAGAATATTGCAAGATCAACGACTTGTTCATTGCAAACACCTTTTTTCAACAACACAAACAGAGGCTGTACATGTGGACTTCACCAGATGAAACACACAGGAATCAGATTGACTACATCTGTGGCAAGAGGCGGTGGAAAAGCTCAATATCTTCAGCCAAAACCAGGCCAGGAGCTGATTGTGGAACAGACCATCAACTGCTCATATGCAAGTTCAACTTGAAGTTAAAGACAATTAAAACAAGTCCAAGAGAGCCAAAATATGATCTTGAATATATCCCTCCTGAATTTAGAGATCATCTAAAGAATAGATTTGATGCATGGAACACCAATGACCAAAAACCAGAAGAATTGTGGGAGGATATCAAGAACATTACTCATGAAGAAAGCAAGAGATTACTAAAAGAATGAGAAAAGAAGAGAAGTCCAAAATGGATGACAGAAGAGACTCTGAAACTTGTCCTTGGGAAGAGAGCAGCTAAAGCCAATGGAAGAAATGACAAGATCAAGGAGCTCAACAGAAGATTTCAAAGAGCAGCTTGAGCAGCCAAAACCAATTACTATAATGAAATGAGCAAAGACCTGGAGTTTGAAAACCAAAAAGGAAGAACACACCCGGCATTTCTCAAGCTGAAAGATGAAGAAAAATGTAAGCCTCAAGTTGCAATATTGAGAGATTCTATGGGCAAAATATTGAATGATGCAGGAAACATTAAGGGAAGATGGCAGGAATACACAGAGTCACTGTACCAAAAATAACTGGTCGATCTTCATCTATTTCAGGAAGTGGCATATGATCTAGAACGAATGTTACTGAAGGAGGAAGTCAAAGCTGCAATGAAAGAATTAGCAAAGAATAAGGCTCAGGGAATTGATGGAATACCAATTGAGATATTTCAACAAACTGATATCCCATTGGAGGCACTCACTCAGTTATGCCAAGAGATTTGGAAGACAGCCACCTGGCCAACTGACTGGAAGAGATCCATATTTGTACCCATTCTGAAGAAAGTGACCCCACAGAATGTGGAAATTATAGAACAATATCATTAATATTGCATACAAGTAAGATCTCACTGAATATAATTCAAAAATGTTTGCTGCAGTATATTGACAGAGAATTTCCAGAGGGGCAAGCTGGATTCAGAAGAGGACGTGGAACAAAGGATATCATAACTGGTAGCAGATGGATCTTGGCTCAAGGCAAAGAATACAAGAAGGATGTTTACTTGTGTTTTTTTTTTTTTTTTTTTAATTTGGTACATGGGAAGTACAGACAACAAATATGAACCCTTTTGCATAAACAGTACTGAGGTGTCAGTGAAGGCAAACAGGGGTATATGGACGGATAGATAGGTGGACAGGCTAAACAATTAGGTATGTCTAAATGGGGAGTGAAGATTTACAGAGTAAATTCACTTTTCACACAGCAGTTCACATATACTTTGTCTCATGTCATTGACCAAAATTTACAATTCAACAGCTCCCCTCCCACTTCCTCCTCATAGTTACCTCTTCCCAGTGTCCATCCCTCCATACTCTTCTGCGCCCTGAGCTGTCTCCCTGTGCATAAGCAGCCCTTCCTTCTCCCATGATT
>NW_006921660.1:10260085-10268784 GCF_000298275.1 Orycteropus afer afer | reverse complement strand
GTCCTACCACCACAGGAATCTGCGAAAGTGCTGTCTCTTTAAAAATAGTCAAGCCGCTTTTTAAAACTACAAAATGGCGGTGCCCTCTGGACCAGCAAAAGTCCACAGCTCAGCCCACCCTTCTCTTCACCTTCTCTGCTTGTTCCCCAGCCACCGTGCACAGTCCGTGCAGTTCCTGGCTAGCCGGGTGATTTTTACATTAATTCTTAGGTCCTACCACCAGTCGGGGATCTCCGAGCCGCCTGAACTGTCAGGGTCACTCAGTTCGCTGTCAGACCGCAGCTCTGTATGTCCCCTTTTTTTTGGTATTTTCACGCAAATGCTTCTGCTAATTGGGGTTTAGTCCAATTCTGTATCCTTCCCTTCAAGGCTCAGTGGTCCACGATTATCTTCTGTGTCTGTGTTAATTGGTTTCCCTTTTCTTTGTTGAAGAGGGTCTGTGCAATCCTTCCGCCATCTTGCCAGAACTCTGTTTACTTGTGTTTTATTGACTATGCAAAGGCATTTGATTGTGGGAATCATGTCAAACTATAGATAACATTGAGAAGAATGGGAATTCCTGAACACTTGATTGTACTCATGAGGAACCTGTACCTTGACAAGGAAACTGTCATTCAAACGGCACAAGGGGACACTACATGGTTTAAAATCAAGAAAGGAGTGCGTCAGGGTTATATCCTTTCCCCACACTTATTCAATCTATATGCTGAGCAAAGAATCCAAGAAGCTGGACTATATGAAGAAAAGCATGGCATCAGGATTGTAGGAAGAATCATTAACAATCTGAGATACACAGATGATACACCTTTGCTTGCTGAGAGAGAGGATGACTTGAGGCACTTACTGATGAAGGTTGAAGAATACATTCTGTAGTATGGATTACATCTCAATGTAAAGAAAACAAAAATCCTCACAACTGGACCAATAAGCAGCATCACCATAAATGGAGAGAAGATTGAGGTTGTCAAAGAATTCACATTGTTTGGTTCTACAATTGATGCCAATACAAGCAGAAGTCAGGACATTAGACGATGTGTAGCATTGGGAAGGTCAACCACGAAGGAACTGTTTCAAGTGCTGAGGAGCAAGGATGTCTCCTTGAGGACTAAGGTGTGCCTGACACAAGTCGTGATATTTCTAATTGCCTTGTATGCATGTGGGAGCTGGGCAGTGAATAAGGAAAACCAAAGAAGAGTTGATGCTTTTGAGTTGTGGTGCTAGCAAAGAATGCTGAAAGTACTATGGACTACTAAAAGTCCTAACAGATCTGTCTTACAGGAAGTGCACCCGAAATGCTCCTTGGTAACGAGAATGGTCAGACTTGTTCTCACCTATTTTGGTCATGTTGTCAGAAGGGACCATTCTCTGGAGAAGAATGTCATGCTTGGTAGGGTGGAGGGTTGACAAAAGAGGGAGAGACTTTCAACGTGATGGATTGACATGGTAGCTACAATGATGGGCTCAAGTATAGCAGAGATCATGGAGGTGGCGCGGGATCGGGCAGTGTTTCCTTCTGCTGTGCATGGGGTTGGTATGAGTCGGAAATGACTCCATGGCACCTTACAAGAACAACAGCAATACACCTTAGGAAATAGATATTATTACTTTTCAAACTTTTTCAATGAGAAATGAAAGATTATGAAGTCTAATAACGTGTAACGTTATGAAGTACTCCAGTAAGCAGTTATCAGTGAGACATTTTACACTTCCAGAAAAGTTTATTGTTTAATGTAACTCTATATTTTGAAAATTTGAATTTATTATTTGATGGACTATAAATTATAAATTTCAATTACCAATGATATCCCAGTATCCCCACTTGTCTCTCAGTTTGTAGCTTTCATGTTCCTGTGATGCTGGAATCTATGTTACCAGTATTTCAAATAATAGCAAGGGTACCTCTGGTGGACAGATTTAAGAGATTTATACAGACAAGATAGAGCAAGAAAAAGTCATGGCCTGTTCCATTTATGCAAATAATTGAAAACTGAAAACCATATGAATAGCAGTGAAACATTGTTTGATATAATGCTAGAAAGAGACCACCTCATGTAGGTAAACACTCAAAATATGACTGCTGAAAAGTTGCCTCCTCAAAGCAGAATCAACCTTTCTAAGTTGGATGGAATAAGGCTTTTGGTACCTCTATTTGCTGATGTGTCACCACTCAAAATGAGAAGAAATGTCTGCGATATTCATTAATAACTGGAATATAGAATGCACCAAGTATGAATCTGGGAATACTGGAAATTGTGAAAATGAATGAAACATATAAAGATCAATATCCACACATTAGTGATCTAAAATGGACTAATATTAGCCATTTTGAATTGAATAATCATGTGGTCTACTATGTGGAGAATGACAAATTTAAAAGGAATGACATCACATTCATCATCACAAAGAATGTTTCAAGATCGATCCTGAATTGCAATGCTGTTATTTAGTGGATAATATCCAAACATCTATAAAAAAGAACAGTTAATACTTATGTTATTCAAATTTATGCCCTAACCTCCAAACCCAAAGATGAAGAAATTGAAAATTTTTACCAAATGGTGATGTATGAAATGATCAAACATGCAACTAAGATGAATTTATAATTACTGGTGATTAAAATGCAAAAGGTGGAAGCAAAGAGAAGTATTAGTAGTTGAAAACTATGGTCTAGTGACAGAAACCACACTGGGTATCTCATGATATAATTTTGCAAGACCGATGACTTACTCATTGCAAGTATATATGTATATATATATATATATATATATATATATATATATATATACACATATATACACATTTTTTAAACACATGGAGCTGATGATGGAACAGACCATCAATTGCTCATATGCAATTTTAAGTTGAAGCTGATGAAAATGAAGACAAACTTGAGTATATCCCTTGTGAATTTAGAGACCATCTTAAGGATAGATTTGATGCATTGGACATCAGTGAGTGAAGACCAGATGAGCTGTGGAATGACATCAACAACATCATATGTGAAGAAAGTTAATGGTCATTAAAAAGATAGAGAAAAAGGAAAAGACCAAAATGGATATCAGAAGAGACTCAGAAACTTGCTTTTGAACAGAGTAACTCAAGGAAATGAAAGAAATAATGAAGTAAAAGATAAGAAAAGACGATTTCAAAAAGTGACTCCACATTACACAAAAAGTATTATAACAAAATGTGCAAAGTCCTGGAGTTAGAAAATCTAAAGACAAGAACACATGCAGCACTTCTCAAGCTGAGAATTGGAGAATGTGGGACTATTGAGTGATACAAGAAGCATCAAAAGAAGATGGAAGAAATACACAATGTTTCTGCTCCAAAAATAATTTGTCAACATTCAGCCATCTCAAGAGGTAACAGATGATCAACAACTGAAGGAAAAAGGTATTGAAGGAAAAAGTCCAAGCTGTATTGAAGGGCTTGATTAAAAACAAAGGTCTAGGAAGTGATGAAATGCCCATTGAAATGCTGCACTAAATGAATGCAACACTTCAGTGTTGCTGGAAGGGCTGATTTGTTTATGACAAGAAATTTGGAAGAAACCTACTAGGCCAAAAGACTGAAAGAGAGCCATATTTCTGCCCATTACCAAGGAAAGTGATCCAATGGAATGTAGAAATTATCAAACAATATTATTATTATCACATGCAAGTAAAATTATACTGAAAATAATTTTAAAAAATGATTGAACCAGTACATTGACAAGGAATTGCCAGAAATTTAACTCAATTCAGAAGAGGGCATGGAATGAGGGATATTACTGCTGATGTCAACTGGATCTTGGCTTAAAGAATAAAATAAACATGTTTACTTGTGTTTTATTGATTATATAAAGATAATTGAGTGTATGGATCATAACAAAATATGGCTAACCTTGTGAAGAATAAAAACTCCAGAACACTTAATTGTGCTTATAAGGAACCAGGGATAGTCATTCAAACAGAACAAGGGGATTCTTCATGTTTTAAAATCTAGAAAGGTGTGTGTCAGGGTTGTAACCTTTCCCCATACTTATTCAATCTGTACACTGAGCAAATAATCCAAGAAGCTGAATGTGGCCTCAAGAATAGAGAAAAACCCATTGACAACCTGTGATATACAGATGACAAAACCTGACTTGCTGAAAGTGAATAAGACTTGAAGTGCTTAAAGATGGCAATGAAATACTACAGGCTTAAGTATGAATTATACCTCAATATCAATAAAATTCCTTACAAATGGACTAATAAGTAAAATCATGATAAATGTAGAAAAGATTGAAGTTGTCAAGGATTTAATTTTACTTGTTTCCACAATCGATGCCCATGGAATCAGCAGTCAAGAAATAAAATGACTTATTTTATTGGGTTAATCTGCTGCAAAATAAAGTGTTAAGAAACAAAGATATCACATTGAAAACTAAGGCATACCTGATCCAAGTCATGGACTTTTCGATACACTTAAATGCATTTGAAATCTGGCCATTGAACAAAAAAGAATACCACAGAAGAATTGATGCATTTGAATTGTGGAGTTGATGAATATTATTGCCTGTACTATGGGCTGCTCTGGTAGCATAGTGGCTAAGACACTTGCCTGCTAACCAGACGGCTGGCGGTTCAAACCCACCAGCCACTCCTCGGAAGAAAGGTTGGGCAATCCTACTTCCGTAGTGATACTGCCTCGGAAGCCCAAGGAGGGGTCGCTATGAGTCAGGTTTGACTTGACGGCACATAACAACAACAACAATGGGCTGCTATAGAATGAACAATCTGTCTTGGAGAAAGTATAGCTGGAAAGCTCCTTAGAAGTAAGGGTGATGAGTCTTCGCCTCTCATACATTGTATGTTATCAGGGGAGACCAGTCTCTGGACAAGGACATCATGCTTGGTAAAGTAGAAGGTCATTGAAAAAAGGAGAAACCCCTCTACAAGATGGATTAGCAGAGTGGCTACGCGATCAACTCAAGTATAAGAAAAATTGTGAGGAGGGCACAGGACCAGACATTGTTTGGTTCTGTTATACATTAGGTTGCTATGAGTTCAAACCAACTCAACTGCAACAAATAACAAAAGAGGAATATATTGAATAGTCATTCATACCAAGATGATATTTAAAGACATGCGACTGCTGGGAATTTCTAAGGGAAATAAGTATGAATATATTTAGAGTGGAAGAGATAGAAGGAGAGAGAGAGAAGAAAGAGGTAAGGAAAGGATCTAATAGGAATGGAGAGGAAGGGAAAGAAAGAGAAAAGCAGATTAACAATGTGGAATACCACATAAAGAGAGAAAGAAAGGAAAAAAAAATGTTGAAGAAAAATAGGATACAATTAGAACAAGAAGGGACCTACATGAGGAAAACTAAGAGAGGAGGGCTACTCTTGAAGAAAAATGTTCAGACATTTTTATGGGTACACTTTTGTCCCCCTAATATGCTTCAATCTTTGAGTATACCTTGCTGTTTTCTTCAATTCTCTTGCACATTTTCAGCTTTCTTCTCCCTGCTACTTTTCTGTTTTGAAAACTTTCAAAGCATTTCTGTAGATGAGAGGATAAACTCCAAATGTCTGGAGGACCTTCAATATGCAGCCCAAAACTAATTTCTACCCTTTGATCCTGTTATTCCTCCTCACTGTGATTGACTAATAGATCATTTTTTACATATTTCTAAAAGTGTGACAAATTAAGAAAATTCTGAAAACGATTCTTTAAAAAAAAAAAAAAAAACATATTCTTATATCCAAAATATATTCTTAGTTTCAATAATATATTTACTTTCAAAAATATATATTTTAATGAGTGATCATTATCTTAGGAATTGAATAAGTGTCATATGTAAGTAAAATAAAAGATTCAATTAATTAGGTAAAGATCAGTATATATCTTCTTTATCATTTTAGTTTGGCAACAAAATAGATCAAACATTTATAGCATGTTCACTGAATTATGAACTCTGGTATTTGTCTCTTAGAGTTAATATTTCAATTCTTTTAGGAAACAAAATTTGAAGTTCCATTTTTTTTTTCTGTTAAGCTCTTATGCATGTGATCTTGATTATATATTTGAAAAATAATAGCAATGTATAATTCTTCTTACTCTGCCTGCAAAAAATGTTCTTTGAACATCTACAGAATATCAGTCGTGATCCGTTCTCATGCAGCAAAGTCAAGCAGCCTGTATTTAAATCTTCTGCTAAAAAATTGTCTGCATAATGAGATACAAATTAGAGCAGCCTTCCCTAGGACCCAAAGAGATGGACATATTCTCTTTCCTTAGATAGAATGGAATGAGAAAATTCAAACAGCTGATGGTTTGTTAACAGCTGTAGGACAACAATTCAGGTTAATACTGTATCTCCCTCCAACCACAAATTTTCATTTTAATAGAACTGCATGAATTGCTATCTGTGTCTATGGATAAAATATTTCAAATAATCTATATTATACTTCAGTGAAGGAGCTCTGGTAGCATAGTGCCTAAGGCACTTGACTGCTAACCAGAAGGCTGGCAGTTCAAACCCATCAGCCACTCCTTGGAAGGAAGGTTGGGCAATCCTACTTCCATAGTGATACTGCCTCGGAAACCCAAGGAGGGGTCGCTATGAGTCGGGGCTGACTCCACGACAAACAACAACAACAACATACTTCAGTGAAAGCCACCTATGACCAGATGTTATAATGAAAATGATCCTATAAATTTCCTTGGATAGATACTGTAGTGGAAAATATTTAATTTTAAAAAATGCTTCCTCACTCTAAACATTTAGATGTCAAATAAAATACAGTTTTGCTGTTCAGAGAAGTTCTTACTCATGCTATAGGTAAGCTGATAAAATATTATAACAAAAATCACATTTTCCTGAGGAAATATAAGCAATTGAGGGAACCAGGTGTTCACTGGCTTCAGAATGCACAGACAAAATTCTCTTAGGGAAACTATATATTGATGCAGAGTTCTGGAAGGAAATGCATGCAAGAAATGAGGTGAGGAGAATGAAAATATACTTAATTTTTAATGCTTGATGATAAAAGTTCCATAGCAGCATTTGGCAAGCCATTGACTTTTGCATGTTTTGTGCAATATATTACCCTGAACTTGGTGGCAAGGAGAGAGAAAATACATATTTGTCCATAAAGGATTTGCAATCCTGATAAAAAAAAAATTCAACTTTGAAAAAGTGTGAGGAAATAGGTAACCATAGCTGTGATTAATTAGCATATAACAAGGATCATATAAATAATGATCATAATATAATTTCCATTATAATTATATGCACAATTAATAAAGACAATCAAGCAGCCAGAGCAAATTTCTGAAAGGAATTGAATTTTGAACCTAGTTATGAATGTGTATTTATGGAGAGTAAAGGAGATATTATTCACACAGTAATAACAACATGAGAAAAAAACTGACACAAACAAGAAAGGTCTTTAAACTTGTTTTGAATTGAGTTGGAAGGGTCACCTTCTCTGACCTTATCATCTGTTCCTTCTCTCTTGCTAACTAATTTCCAGCCACATTTTCCTCTTGCTCCTGGTATCTCAGGAGTTCCAATAAAGGGCTTTAAAATAATTGGATGCCTAAGGAGGGAGTGCTGCTCAGCTGCTGCTGGTACCTCTAAAAAGGAATACAAAAGCTCACTGTCAGAGTACAAAAGAAAGCTGTCAGGCTAGTTCCAATTGATGCTTCTGGATACTCATGCCATGCTTGCTGGTGAGTGTTGCTAATTATTCCCATTTAGAATCAGGAAATCAAAGCACAGGGCCATGTAGTCAAATCCACATGTCAACACTCAGTCCTCCAGACACATCATATAAGGTTTATTTTATTGGCATATCTTGTTATAAGTATCTCTCATACCAGACACCAAGCTGAGTGTTAGCTTGGCAAATGTGTAGTGGTGCTATGATTGTCTTCAATATACATCATTACTAAATTTTAGAATTTATATCAAAATAGTTATTAGTAGTCATTAGGCTTCTGAATAAAATACTACCTGAATTTAGGTTTAATGCAAAGCTAAAAGCTTTAAGACACTCAGGTCATTAAAGTGTCACTTGTCAAATTATTACAACAGCACTCAAGTTCTAAAGAGATTCTAACTTAATTCCTATGAGATGTTAAATCCACCTTTGAAAAGTTGTTATTGCATCTTTAACCCATTAGGAAATTATTTCATCAGTGTGGGTAAGGATCATACCCAAATAATAAAACCAACTGTAGTTTAGGAAGAAATTGCCAAAAATACATTATGGTTGTAAGGATAAAGATAAATTTTATCACTGATTTAAAAAAAAAAGTCACATAGCTTATGATTCAACATTTAAAAAATAAGGATGGGAAAGAAATTAAATGATCTTGATTTAAACCCATAAGTGATAGCAATGAGGACTACCCTTGTCATTCAGTAATGCCTTTATGAAATGTGTACTATATTTTACTAATGACAGTTTTGCATGTTGTTTTTGAACATAGATGACACAAACCAAAAAAAGAAAAAAAACAAACTGACTGCTGTGTAGTCCACTCTGACTCATAAAGACCTCTCCTAGGGTTTCCAATGCAGTGTCTATAAAATTAGGTTGCCCAGCCTTCCTTCCTTCTAAGTAGTGGCTGGTGGGTTTGAACCACCAGCCTTCTGGTTACCAGTCAAATGCCTTAGATACTATGCCACATATTTGGTCTTAAATTTCAATATATTTAAAG
>NW_006921660.1:10258468-10259985 GCF_000298275.1 Orycteropus afer afer | reverse complement strand
ACACACACTCACTGCCACTGAGTCAAACCCCACTCACAGTGACTACTCCTCCTTGGGTTTCTGAGGCAATATCACTACAGAAGTAGATTGCCCAACGAACCTTCCTTCCAAGATTCCAAGGACTGGCTAGTGGGTTTGAACTGCCAGCCATCTGGTTAGCAGTCAAACGTCTTAGGCACTATGCCACCAGAGCTTATACACACATACACACACACACATACACATACACACACTCACACATATATATTACACATTCACACACACACACACACATATGGAATGGTGCTCTGGTGGCACAGTGCCTAAGGTATTTTATTGTTAACTGGGAGGTTGTCAGTTAAAATGTACAAGACACTCTGTGGAAGCAAGATAGGGCAATCTACTTCCGTAAAGATTTAATGGCTTGGAAACCCAATAGGGTCACTATAAGTTAGAATGGACTCCATGGCAGTGAGTTTGGTATTTTTGGTTTGTATACATATAGAGATACATGAAACTTCAGGTAAACTATTAATCAGTAAGTAAATTTAGCAAGTTCACTGGATTTAGACAATATACAGAATTTAATTATAAAAATGTAACAAATATATCTCTATATAATGATAACAATTATAAAACACCATTTGCTATGTCATCCCTCAAGAGAATCAAATACCGAAAGAAAAATTTAACAAAAGATGTACAATAAATCCATACAAAAAATTATAAAACATTTTGAGAAAAATGAAGAGCTAAATAAATGAATAGACCCATGGATTAGAAAGCTCAATATTGTAAGGTTTTAGTTCTCCCTCAAATTAATCTATATAATAATGAAATCTCAATCAAAACTCAAAAAGAAAATGAAATTGACCACACTTCATTTGAAGTCTATATTCACAGAAAGTGAAAATGACTTGATCATGTTTTATCTCTACCTGTCCTATTTTGATGTTTATTTTTCTCTACATGATGATTTGATTTCACATTTGATGAATACAAACACTTAATAATAGTTTTAAGAACTCTCATTGTGAATTGTACTACATATTTATTTTGTAGAATATGTAATCATTGAGCCAATAAAGAATGTTTCACTTCTGATAACTAATGAAAAAGGTTATACTTAAAATTAGTGACAAAGTATGCAGATGATTAATAAATAGTATACTGCTGCATTTAGACATGAATAAATTTATTATTACATTCTATTGTTCTTCAAATGTTAGATTTGCTTTCCTAATATAATAATAATCCATTGTGTTTTTGTTATTATTGCAGAGTTTATCCAAAAGTTACTGAATTCTTAGTGTGCCATAGTGCCTAAGGCACTTGACTGCTAACCAGAAGCCTGGAGGTTCAAACCCACCAGCCACTCCTCGGAAGAAAGGTTGAGCAATCTACTTCCGTAGTAATAACACCTTGGAAACCCAAGGAGGGGTTGCTATGAGTTGGGTCCAACTCCAGGGCACATAGCAACAAATAAAATAGCATTGGAAAAGAGAAGAAACATTTATAGAAGATGGATGAAAACTGCC
>NW_006921660.1:10246767-10258368 GCF_000298275.1 Orycteropus afer afer | reverse complement strand
AAGTAATTTGATTTAAAAAAAATCCTAAATTTATGAGTATGTGTGCTTGTTGTTGTTATTAGATGCTGTCTAGTTGTATTCTATTCATTGTGACACTATGCACAGCAGAACCAAACACTGCTGGGTCCCGCACCAGCTCCACAATCCTTGCTATACTTGAGCCCATCCCAGCAGCCAATGTGTCAACCCATCTCCTTGATGGACTTCCCCTCCTTTGTCAACCCTCCACCTTACCAAACATGACATCCTTCTCCAGGGAATGGTCCCTTCTGATAATATGACCAAAGTAGGTGAGACAAAATCTGGCCACTCTCGCTTCCAAGGAGCTTTCCGGCTGGACTTCTTCCAGGACAGATCTGTTAGTTCTTTTAACAGTCCGTGGTATTTTCAGCATTCTTTGCCAGCACCAAAACTCAAAAGCGTCAATTCATCTTTGGTCCTCCTTATTCATTGTCCGGCTCTCACATGAATGTGAGACAATTTAAAATATCATGGCTTCTGTCAAGCACACCCTAGTCCTCAAGGAGACATCTTTGCTCCTCAACACTTGAAACAGGTCCTTTGCAGCTGAGGCTGACTTGCCCAGTGCTATACGCTGTCTGTGGAAGGAATGTTGGGCAATCTTCTTCCGTAGTGATACTGTCTCGGAAACCCAAGGAGGGGTCGCTATGAGTCAGGTCCCACTCGATGGCACATAACAACAACAACATACATTGTTTGATGTCCTGACTGCTGCTTCCATTGACTTCAATTGTAGAACCAAGCAATTTGATTATGTGGATCATAACAATGGATTTTCATAGATTTTTTTTTCTTTTGGGTATAAGTAGCTCATAGTACCTTCAGTACATTACATCATTTATTTTCACAGATTTTTTATTAAAAAAATTACTAGCATGACATCATATATATCCTTAAAATATTTTATTTAAAATGTTTTATCTTCTCCCCAAACTATCTTTAAAACAGTACATTTTACCTTTGAAAATCAAATTTTTCCACATGATGGGACAGACTGACTTGTCTTCAATCAATGTTTTTACATATAAATACTTACTGTGCGAAAAACTCTTAACGATTACATAACTGTTTCAATGCTGTCTTCTAAATAATTTTTTTTAATTTATATTTTCTGTTTTATTCACCATCTCCATTCTTTCGTTAAACACTTATAATGTAAACTGAAAGATACTGTGTTTCTCTTCTATATGAATCTCAAACATATTTCTTCTTTTCCCTGCTTCATATGTTCAATGAACTTCCAGAATATTTCAACATAAATGTCTTACTATTATAGTGTCTGTCCCTATACTAATGTTCATCTTTTGTTTTCTTGGTGTCACCCCTTTTTCATGTCTTGATTTCTTTCCTCAATAATGAATCTGAACTTTCCTATCAATTTCAGATATAAGAATTTTAATCTTACAATGAATTCTTTCTCTACCAGTTTTGTCTTAAACAGTTAAAAATAATTTCTGTTTTCCCTCGTAAAATTCTGCTCATTTCCACGTGTTTATAGATATTCACTTTTTACCTAGTTTTACTATGTATTCTTTGTTGTTGTTGTTGTTGCTATATGCTGTTGAGTCAGACGCGACTCATAGCGACCCCTCCTTGGGTTTCTGAAGCTGTATCAATATGGAAGTAGATTGTCCAACCTTCCTTCCGAGGAGTGGCTGGTGGGCTTGAAATGCAAGCCTTCGGTTAGCAGTCAAGTTCCTTAGGAACTAAGTTACCAGAGCCCCCACTTATTCTTTAAATAGTCATAATTATTTACTACACATCTTAAATGAAACTGGATAATTGAGTATGTCCTGAGCAAGTCATTTCTTTGCTGAGATAAATTCCATTAAAAAAAATTGTATATCTATTCTTGCAAATATTCTCAATACACTGCTATTTAAAAAATCCCCTGGGTACTCATTTCAGGCTGACAGAGTTTCACATAGGAGTTTAATGCTTTCAGAACTCCATGTCCTGACTTAAGCTTTTACAAAAGTTTTATTGTTGTTGTCACCCTGCTATTTTCTATAGCTTTGTATTTATTTTCTCTTATATTTTTTCTATCCTTTTTTTGTCTTATAACTTCACATTGTATGTCCTAAGATATACTGCAAGATTTTTTTTAAAGTAAGAATGCTTTTTATCTGTTTTAATAATGTAAATTTTTGCAAAAGATATATAATAAACTTACCCTGTAATACCCACTCTGCACCTCTTCATTAACCTTTTTAGCCCTTTCTCTTAGTTTAGGTCTCCGTTTTGTCATCATTTCTTCTAGAAAACTCACTGTGACATTCTCAACGAACTCTGTTTTCTAGGTCACAACATTTTCCTGCTAAACCCAAATACTAGTAACAGACTTAATCTTACAAGGCTAAATGTCAGGAATAGTTACTGAATGGATGAATAAATGCACTAAATTACTTTCATATGATATGTTGGAAATTTACTCTCTATAGGGATGTTGGGAGCTCTGGTAGCATAGTGCTTAAAGCACTTGATTGCTAACCAGAAGGCTGTCAGTTCAAACCCACCAGCCACTCCTCGGAAGGAAGGTTGGGCAATCTACTTCCGTGGTGATACTGCCTCAGAAACCCAAGGAGGGCTCACTTTGAGTCGGGTCTGACTCGACAGCACATAACAGCAACAACAATATAGGGATGTTACATTTTCTGTCATTTTTACTTCACATTAAGTATGGAAACATTCAGTTCTGAGATAGCAGGTATGTTTTACTCATCTGTGTACTTCTTAAAGTTTCTATTTAATATCTTATAAGAAATCTAGTTAGTATGACACTTTAGATTTTAATAACTACTTTGTAATTTTTACTAATAATTTTAAGTTTAGATTTGTTCTCATTTATTTCTCAAGTATTTCTAAGAAAAGCAATTTATCAATTTACAATGAAAAATGAAAACAAAATGAAGCACAGAATAATTAAATTATTCTTTTTTTTTTTTTTTTTTTGTAAATATGTCTAAAAAGGCAGCCACATTATAAACAAAATGTAGCATGGTAAAATGAATAAGGACAGGGGTAAGGAATTATAGAAGTAAAATGGTTAATGTCAGCAGTCATGATACATTGATTTATCCAAATTTAGAGCTTTTGGAAATTAAGTTTCAAAATTACCATTGGACTACATTTAAGATATCAAATGTGTGATAGCTATTTACAAATAGATTGTGACTATACAAAATCACAATTTAAAGATAAAAGACATCCATTTGTGTTGCTGAATTTCCTACATTATATTATGGAGTTTATAGATGTAAGAATATTAGAGTGTAAAATAACATCCAGCATGCTTCATCCAAAAAGCTTGTTTAAGGACGTTACACAAAGGGCATTTCTATGAAATGGAGAATCATTTTAGATTGAAATAAAATTGACAGTAAATCTTTTTATCAAAAGGAATGGAGATTACTGTTAACTTCAATTCTGTGGCATAAGAAGATCTCAGTATACATAGACAATTGGTTGAAACAAAGCTGAAGAAAAAAGAAGTAATTAAAATCAGAGTGAAATAATAGAGGCATTTAATCTCACATAGTGAGACACCACTGCTCTGGAAAATTTGACTGTTGACAAATATCCCTTTGGCAACTAAATAGAGAGAGTTTACATTTCACATGTAAATTTTGAGGATTACAGACAAAATAGGTAACAAACAATAAAGACACTTACATAATAAACATATACATCATAATTATAGTGGAGTGACTTCCAGCTTCTACTTGGAGTGGAGAAAACCTTGCTCTGAAATTTACAATAAAACCAAACTCACTGCCATACAGTCGACTCAACTCATAGTGACCCCACCTTGGGTTTCCAAGGTGGTATCTCTACAGAAGTAGACTGCCTAATCTTCCTTCTAAGGAGTGGCTAATGGGATTGAATCACCAGCGTTCTGGTTAACAGTCAAATGCCTTAGCCATTATGGTACCAGAGCTTAGCAATGACAAAAACAAATGCAAAATTGGCAAGACCACAACTTTTCCTGAGTACTTCAGGGAACTGAGTTTGAAAGGCAACCAACTACTGTGAAATTTAAGGAAAAATAAATGGCTGCAAAGAATGATGAGATACAACCACATGCTTACCTTGTGTATATGCTGCTGGACACTGGTAAAAATTCACGTACATTTGTTAACAAAGTGTCAAAAGGCAACTGTGTGTGAGCAAAAAAAGATAAAAAATCTTGATAAATAAGGAATGAAAGGAATTTCCAAATTTTTTCCTCAGTGGTTCCAAGAGTTAAGTACTTGACTACTAACTGAGAGTCTGTCTGATTAAATCCACCCAGCAGCATCTGGAAAGTCATAGCTGGTGATCTGCTTCTGAAAGTCACAATTTTCAAAATCTTATGAAGAAATTCTATTCAGCTCACACAGGATCATCATGGGTTGGAACTGATATTGGCAGCAACAAAACAACAACATCTGAGGTTCTCATTGAGAAGGTACAAACAAAAGATACCCAACCATCCACAGAGGAAAAAGCATGAAACTGTGTCCAGAATTTATAGACTTATTTCATCTAAGGGAGAAAAGTCTTAAAATGTTGATAAAGGGCAGTAATAACTGTCACCCTGAGAATGCCAAAAAAAAAAAAAAAAAAATTCCAAAGCCTAAGGAAAGGAATAGGAAGAAAATGTCTATCATTAGGGAAGAAATATATGTTTCACCAAGATACAGATGAAGAGGGGCAGTAGAACTGAGAACACACAGTTAGCACCAGGGAGACAAGGTTTGCCTGAAACTTAAGCTTATAAGAGAAATCCCCTCCTGTTCATGCTCACTAGGCTAACAGCTGTCAATCAATACATTGCAGTGGAATACTTCCAGAAAGCTTGGAGAGATACCTCGTTTAAGATCCAACCACAAAAGTTATGTCTTAAACCTGTGGGTGGAACAGGCAATGAGGAAAATTCTCTGGCAAATCAGACTCCACTCTAAATACAAGGTTGTTGTTGTTGTTGTTGTTAATACCAAAGAAAGCTAAGAATAAAATGTAATGACAGTAATCATTGCAACAGCAAATTCTAAGCACAGGTCAACTGATTGACGCCAACCTGAATTGACTCAAATTCTTACATTATAGACCCAACTGAAGGAATGATTAACTCATTTTCAAACATTAAAATACTACACTATACATTATTTACATAATATACATTATTTGCTGATCAAATATGTCCAGTTTTCAACAAACAATTTAGAATACATACAGAAAAGCACTAAAAAGCAAAACTCTGTTATGAGACAAAGAAATTAACAAACCATACTCAAGTAACATATAGTTGTTGGAAATAAAAATATCTAATGGAAAAAGGAGACATTCAATGTCTCAAGGTAAATTGTAACAGAATATAAAAGGAAATTATAAGAAAATCAAATAGAAATGCTAGGAACAAAAGAACATTGTAACGGAAATATTATCTTTATCTGATCCTTTAGCAGTCTTAATGCAGACAAGGGTGGGGGGGAGGGCTGGACTGGAATACATGTTGATGGAAATTACCCAAAGCAAAATATAAAGAGAAATATAGGATAAAAGAAACAAACAAACAGTTAGCATGCACACAAGGATTATGAAGCAATAGCAAATGGTGTAAGATTCTTGTAAGTGGAAACATAGAAAGAAATGAGAACAGGAAATAGAAATATTTGAAGAAATACTGGCAAGAAGCTTTTTTTTTTTTTTAATTTAATTAATGGTGGAAGCCAAGTCACAGTTTCAAGAAGTTTACATGATACCAAGTAGGATACATTCTAAGACCCATGTACACAGACACACACACACACCCTTAGACATATCACATTCAATCTAATTAATATATAGCAAAGAGAAAGAGAAAATTTTGAGGACAGTCAAAGAAAAGGCACGTTATAGCTTACAAAAGAAATAATAAAATAAAATAATCATGAGAATTAAAATAAAATTCTTGTCAGAAATCATGTAAACAAGAAGACAGTACAGTCAAATCTTTAAGGTAGTGAAAAAGAGAGAGAAACTGAGTATAAACGGACAATTATACACCAAAAAGAAAATGTCTTTTAAAAATGAAGGATAAATAAAATGGTTGCCCTAAAATTTTCATTATTCACCATTAGTTAGAATTTATTTTCAAGGAAAATTGCACTGCTTAACATGTAGTATAGACTTTATAGAAATATGAGCCCAGATCCTTCCTCTTCTTCTTATGCTATTCTTATCATACATTTTATTTTACATATGCTATTAACACATAAGGAGATTTGGTGACTTTTTATTAACACATAATAAAATATATTGCAATTGTTTTACTTTAGAGAGTCAGTCTTTCTTTACAGAAATTATTTTCAAAAATGAATTTTATTTTGTCTTTATTTATTTAACTTCCTATCTCTTTATTTATGTATTGGGTGTGTGTATATCTATGTTTTCTCTTGGAGCATATTTCTTTGGCCAGAAAAGTCTTCTTATATATAGATTTATCTATCTATCCTCTATCTGTCTAATATTCATATTTGTAGTGTCAATCAGATAGCAATTACATATCTCACAATTTTTTGTATGGAAAAGAGATGTAAAACATGAGCCAAAATACGATACAAAATTGAATTGTAAAATACTCCAACTGAGAGAAGAGGAGACAGAAAAAAGGAGGAAAATCTATGGAAAAAAGGAATAAATAGATAATAGTATTGTTCTTAGTAGCTATTAAGTGAGCTCTGATTCATATTGATTTTATATGTAATAGAACAAAATATGGCCCAATCCTATGCTATCCTGATGATGTTTGATGTAACAGCTAATAAGATGCTTTATTTTAGTTCAATCATATCAATAATTACATTTTTTTTTTTCAAAAACTGATATAACAAATATAAAGAAAATGAGTGAGTATATAAAAGACCTAAACAAGACTAACAACTTCCTTGACTTAATGATATCTATAGAACACTCTAGGAGCTCTGGTAGCATAGTGGCTAAGGCACTTGACTGCTAATCAGAAGGCTGCCAGTTCAAACCCACCAAACACTCCTCAGAAGGAAAGTTGGGCAATCTGCTTCTGTAGTGATACTGCCTTGGAAACCCAAAGAGGGATTGCTGTAAGTCAAGTTCAACTCGACTGCACATGACAACAACAACAACATAGAACACTCTAGCAAGGAGTGGAATAAATACTTTTTCCAAGCTCATAAAGAATGTATTTTATTTTCTAGTACCTCAAACAAAGCTTAGCAATGCTTATCTAACCACACATCCTGCCACTATGAATCAAAAGCTAATCCACAGGAACTGGTAAATTTGTTAGTTTGTTTTTGGTTAAAAGTAATGTAACTATAAATTGATAAAAGAAAGATAACTTAAAATTCTCACATATTTGGATTTTAGGCTTTAAAAATAACCATAAGTCAAAAAGAAAATTGCAGAGAAAATAAATAATTCCTTTTTCAATTGAAAAAAAAATAGAAAATATGAGTATGGCTGAGATGCAGGTATAGTGGTAGTTAGAAGTAATATAGCATTTTACTATAAAATCTTTAAAAGTCAGAACCTGTGTAAAGTAGAAGACTACAAGAAAAGGAAAATTAAGATATTTTCCATTAAAATGAGGAATAGTAAGGTGGAAAGACTGTACCCTGTCAAAGGCAGAAGACTTGCAAGACCTGGAAAAATAAGACCTTGTCATGTTCTGTCTTTCACAGGTTTCACTGTATTAAATTTTTTGTTGCTGCATAGTAAGTTACCATAAACTCAGTAGCCTCACTCAACACACATTTCTTAGCTCACAGCTCTGTAGATTAGAAGTCCTGGAATGATGTAGCTAGTTTCTCTGCTCATAGTCTCACATAGCCAGAATCAAGGTGTCTGCCTACTCCATTCCTATCTGGAATTTGGTGTTATCTGTCAAGGTTTTTTAGGCTGTTGGCAGAATTTACTTGCTTATTGGTTGTAGATGAGGAGTCATTCTCAGATTCTAAGATCACTGCAAGTAATGGTCACTTTCTCCTTCCATCTTCACAGCCAGTAATAGATAATCTCTTTTGTATCAAATCACTTTTGTTTCAAATACCTTGTCTGGAAGAGATTAATCCATTTTTTAATTCTCATATGATTTAATCAGCAGTCTCTGAGTCGTAAAATACTTAAATGCTCAATGGTTGGCGGTTTAAATCCACCCAGATGCACCATGGAAGTAAATGTGTGGCAATCTGCTTCTGAAAGATCACACCCTTGAAAACTTTAAGGCGCAGTTCTGCTCTGTAGCTAACAACAATAACAATATGATTAAGCCAGACCACTATTGATACACTCCCTTTCTTAAGACCAAATAATTTAAGACCTTACTTACGTTTGTAAAATACCTTCTGCAAGATGTGGAATCATCTTGCAAAAAGTAATTTGGTCTCTTAATTTTTGTTCCTAAGACCCTTATAAATAGAAGGTCACTTTTGTGCCTAAGACTAACTAAGTCTCTTAAAGCACGATGCAATTTATCATAGTCAAGTAGAGAGACCTATAAAAGTACTGAGCCTGACACTCAGATGGAGCCTCTTTTTTGGTGACAATGCATGAATGGGTAACACTTTCCTCCCATAGCTTTGAAGTTATTATCACAGGTGAAATGCTTCCTGTGACTTCTGTGAGTTGTTTCAGCAAGTGATGGGACCCAAAGGAGCACAAGGAGCCAGCTAGTCTAGAGAGGAAGGAATTATGTAGACTCCTGGATTTGTGATTGGTATCATGAGGCAGTAAAGGAAAACCCCAAATTTGGGACTGACAAATTCAAAGGGGGAATGTCTTGTGGATTCCCAAAGTTGGAGCCAGAACCCACTTACATAGCCCAGGATAGGTGATGATGTGAGAAAGTAGCTACCAGGAACTTTTGGGTTCTGAACTGAACAAGAAAATGATGGTGAGATTTAAAAATAACAGAGTTGGTGTATGGAGTGGAATTTGTTATCTATCCCACAATTTGGCATCAGATCTTAGTCTCCTTGTATTTGTTTGTACAATTAGGGTAGTGGGCCAGGTTGGTTAGGAAGAACCCTGACAGTGTACCTGCACAGCAATACCTAGAATTAGTGTTTGATTAAATCAGGAGAAGGTGTCCACATCATGGAGTAGGAATGTTAGGGATTATGTTATATTTCTGCTTATCTGCTTAACAAAGAAAAAAATCTTATGTTAGAAAATAAGAAATTTTCTCAATTTAGTAACCCATGTTTCCCCCTCACCAAAACAAACAAACAAAAACAAGAAAAAAGAGGGAGTCTAATTAAATTTAAAGTAAGCTGATGAAGAATATGCAAATATAAGAGCAGAAATAAATTAAGTTTAATAAGAAAAACAAGAAAACAAAGTGATAAAAAGCAAAATCTTATTTCTAAAG
Source organism: Orycteropus afer afer (assembly GCF_000298275.1). Taxonomy (NCBI): domain Eukaryota; kingdom Metazoa; phylum Chordata; class Mammalia; order Tubulidentata; family Orycteropodidae; genus Orycteropus; species Orycteropus afer. The sequence goes on along the minus strand of NW_006921660.1, from coordinate 10,248,977 downwards.
ATAAATTTTGTAATCTTACAAACAGACAGATCAGTAAGAAAGATTGAGAGAGAACAAGAACATGCAAATTACAATATCAGGAATGAAAGATGGAGCATCACTACAGAATACACAGACATTGAATGAATGAATAATAAAGAAATATTATATACAACTACATGACATGCAACAACTTAAAGAGAAACTGATTAAAAGTGTTACTGGAGCCACCAAGGGAAAAGCTAATGCCAAGCAAGATGGTGAAAATGGAAGGATCTTTATTTGTGTTGACACTTGGCTCAGTGGATCCATATCCAGAGACTGAGCCTGGAACAAAGCTTGCACAGGGCTTTTGTATGTTTCCAGAGTACACAAGGTATATGTTGGTTAGTTTCTTTTCTGAAAAATGCAAGCAAAGCAGTTTTTCAGAAATAGGAAGTGCAGCAGGAGGGAGGGAATGTCTGTTGCGGGAGCAAGAGGGAGGGAATACTTGTCAGTGGCTTTCCATTCTCTAAGTTTTGTTTTATCAAAACTGGGTGTGTCCTGCCTAAAAAGCACAAACTACAAAAATGTACTTAAAATGTTGATAACATGAAGTACCTTATACCAAATTTAGAAATTGAATGTGTAATAAAATATTTCCAATAAAGGCAACTCTAATTCCAGATAGATTTACTACTAAAATCTACCAAATATTTAAGGAATAAATAACACCAATTCTACAAAAATTTCTTCCAGAAAAAAATAGGAAAATAGAGAATATTTCCAAGTGATTTTCTGAGGCAGGAAATACATGAATACTAAAATCAAAGATATTACAAGAAAAGATAAATATATAGCTTATGAACATAAACTCATAGCGACCACTCCTTGGGTTTCCAAGGCAGTATCACTACGGAAGTAGATTGTCTAACCTTCCTTCCTAGGAGTATCTGGTGGGTTTGAACCACCAGCCTTCTGGTTAGCAGTGAAGTGCCTTAAGCACTATGCTATTTCTGTAGATACCAACAAAGGTATATAAATATATGAAAAAAATAAAAAGGAACTAGACTAACAAACTAATTCTAGAAATGAGGAACAAAGGTAGAGTATTGAAATTTCTAATTTTAATATTCACTATAAAGCTACAATAATTGAGAGAGAGTAGTTTTAGCAAAAAATACATTAATGGAACAAGATAGAGAGTCCTAGAAATGAATATTTTATTTAGAAGGGATTATACATTTTCAAGGAGCTCTGGTATCATAGTGCCTAAGGCACTTGATTGCTGACCAGAAGGCTGGCGGTTCAAACCCACCAGCCACTCCTCGGAAGGAAGATTGGGCAATCTACTTCCTAGTTACATGGCCTCGAAGCCCAAGGAGGGGTTGCTATGAGTCAGGTCCTCTCGATGACACATAACAACAACAACAACATGATACATTTGCAAAAGAGATACATAGTTTAGAGGATTTCTCTATACCCATCAACCTTGTTCCCTTAAAGTTAAAATCATATATTACTGTGGCATATTTATCAAAACAAAGAATTTATATAGATGCAATATTACTAATTAAACTAAAGACTTGTTTTTATCTCACCAGTTTTTCCATTAAGTTTTTATTACCATTCCAGACAAGATGTCATGTTACATTAATTATGATTCTAAAGGTTCTTCTAATCTCTGACAATTTTGGTCTTTCCTTAAATTTCATGAACTTAATTATCTCTAAAAGTACTGGTCAGCTACTTTTGCAATGTCTTTGATTTTTAGTTTATCTGCTATTTTCTTACAATTAGTCTAGGGAAGAAAATTACAAGGTTAAGTATCCTGCTCACTGCAATATATCAAGAAGTATACTTGGTAAGTCACACTTGACATATGACCCAGCAAACCCTTTCTTAGGTGTTTAACCAGGATAGATGAATAATTATATTCATTCAATTAAAACAAGTAAATTAAAAAAATATATGTGACTGCACACCCTATATGCTTTACTATATTTATGAAGATATGTACATACAGTCACATAGATGAATATATAAACATCTATATAAAAAAAAATGCAAGGGAGCAGAATAGCATAAAACACACAACATTGTATCAGGAGAACTGCCATTACCAAGGAACAAATAGAGGACCAGATTAAAAAAAAAAAAAAAAAAGTTTGTGTCACACTGTATAATACATAGTATACAATTAAAACAATTAAAATTAAAACAAGTCCAAGAGAGCCAAAGTATGATCTTGA
>NW_006921660.1:10239289-10245352 GCF_000298275.1 Orycteropus afer afer | reverse complement strand
TGCGAAGGAACTGTTTCAAGTGCTGAGGAGCAAGGATATCTCATTGAGGACTAAGGTGTGCCTGACACAAGCCATGATATTTCCAATCCCCTCGTATGCATGTGAGAGCTGGACAATGAATAAGGAAGACCGAAGAAGAGTTGATGCTTTTGAGTTGTGGTGCTGGCAAAGAATGCTGACAGTAGCATGGACTGCTAAAAGAACTAACAGATCTGTCCTGGAGGAAGTGCAGCCAGAATGCTCCTTGGAAGCAAGAATGGCCTGACTTCGTTTCACCTATTTTGGTCATGTTGTAAGAAGGGACCATTCCCTGGAGAAGGATGTCATGATTTGTAGGGTGGAGGGTTGACAAAAGAGGGGGAGGCCTTCAATGAGATGGATTGGCATGGTGGCTGCAATGATGGGCTCAAGTATAGCAGGGATTGTGGGGCTGGTGCGAGATCGGGCAGTGTTTTGTTCTGCTGTGCATGGGGTCGCTATGAGTCAGAAACCACTCGATGGCACTTACAACAATAACAACATAGAATTTCACTTTGTGTCTAACTTGGAAAATTAAGTTATAAATCCCATTGGAAAATATTTGCAGTGTTTTGTGTAGCAGTTATGCTCAAGGTAACTCATATCTTATTTCATCTAGTTTTCATTCAATAACAGAATTCACTTTTCTTCATTTCCTCAATTTGCCATAATTTTTGTTGTAAGATCTAGCATATAACCAATTATTATTACATATTTACTGAATAAATAAATGTTTTATGTTGATATTATCAAAATACTTAGTCATTTTGTATAGGTTGATGTTCATACTGAGTCTTTACCACCAGAGTATTGAATTAAAGAATATCTTCTCAGAAGGGTCAGAATTAGATAGCAACCTTTACAGAATGCTTTCTTTATCAGGTTGGTTCTTTTCTGCATAACTTTTAAATTTGCCAAATAGAGAAGCTTAAATATATTTTGATCAATCTTTGTAATAAAATTATAATAACTTTATGGTGTAGAGTCAGTATCATTTGAATGTGGAACATTTCTGATACGCTCCTCCATATGTTAAACAAGATGGTGGTTCATATATCAATGATGTTGCCATTTCTCTTCTCTCTGTGGATTATTTATATATAATCATATACAGAGCTATTCCATATTTGTCTATTAGTACTCATAATTTTCTGAAAAATATTTTCCTTAAAAACTTTGAGATGTTATATTACACTTTTATATTTTGGTAGGTTATTCTGTCTGCATTATTTCTGATTAAAATATACACAAAATCACATCGACACTTTTACACATGGCTTCAAGTCATATCATGGGCTTTGTTTTCTTTGTCTTAAATTAAGTTCAAATAAAAAAAGAAAACCTTCTAAAATTTCTGAACTGTTTTTCTGTAGTTTGACTTCTTGATAGTTAGGGCTTCAAACTTTTCACTTGCCTTTTCTTTACCTTTTACCTAAGTAAGCATTAATCTCAAATACAAACTAATCAATCGATCCCTCAACAGATTTTGGTTATTAGACATTATGTTCAATGTTAATTGCCTTTGTTAGATTTCTCTCTTATGTAAGGATTGTATCATTCAAATATGACCTACTTCTATTATTAGCAAGGTCAACCAGTAATTTGTTTTTATTTTTCTCCCAAGGGAATTGATGCTTATGGAATGTTCTTTCTTCCATTCTTTTATAACAATCAGAGTTCTTTTCTCTAATGGAGATAGGTGCAATGCAACCATTGCTGAGGAGTTGGATCCTATCCATAGTGACCCCTCCTTGGGTTTCTGAGGCAGTTTCACTACGGAAGTTGATTACTCAACCTTCCTTCCGGGGAGTGGCTGGTGGGTTTTAACTTCCAGCCTTCTGGTTAGCAGTCAAATGCCTTAGGCATTAATGAATTACATAATCAAATATTAAAAAAAAAATCTCTTAAGTGTATTAATAATATATCACTGTGGAGTCATCCCAACTCATAGCGACCCTATCGGACAGAGTAGAACTGCCCCATAGGGTTTCAAGGCTCCAAACTTTACAGAATTGGACTACCACATCTTCCTCTGGAAGAGCAGCTCATGGGTTCCAACTGCCAACTTTTAGTTAGCAGCATTGCTTAACCACTGTGTCACCAGGACTTCTCTTGGATATTCATAGTGATTTTCTTATTTTCTTTCCAAGAATTTATGTTCATGTTTTAATATTCATTAATCTAACAAAATGATTTTTGTAGCTATTTTTTACCCCAATCAATATCCATTTAATTGTTTCATTTATACATTCTTCACTTCACCCTTCCTCACTACATTTTTATTTATTTATTTATTTCCCTTGCCTTAACTTCTCTAAGCTTCCTGTTCTTTCGGACTTCGCTTTTCATTTCTCTTAACTTCTTTTTGATACTATAATCCTTGTATGAAAGTGTTCTGGTGGTGCAGTGGGCAAGGCATTTGGCTGCTAACCAGAAGGTCAGTGGTTCAAACCCAGTAGCAGCTCCATGGGAGAAAGATGAGACAATCTGCTTCCATAAAGATTTATAGCCTTGGAAACCCAATGGGGGCCACTATAATTCAGAATTATCTAGTGGCAGTAAGAATTCCTGTATTATTGCCTCCCTTCTCTTTCAACCCTGATCCCTGACTTTATCATTTGCTGGTAACGTAGTGCCTAGGACACTTGATTGTTAACCAGAAGGCTGGCAGTTCAAACCCATCAGCCACTCCTCAGAAGGAAGATGGGGCAATCTACTTCCGTGGTGATACTGCCTCAGAAACCCAAGGAGGGGTCGCTGTGAGTCAGGTCCGACTCCAGGGCATATAATAACAATAACGTCAGCCACACTCAGGATGCTAGGCTCTGAACTGGGTTTAACTTTTACTGCTTACTTCACAGATGAAAGAGTATCTTGCTGATTTCATTAAATTTTCTTATACATTTCTCCCCATTTATTAGTTTTCTCATTTCTTTTTCTTTTTTCACCAATTTGTAATTTATCTTGTTTTGTCCCACTTCCATTTCTTTCAGGCCATTCTTATTCATGTGAAATTGTTCCTATCTTCTCTATCCAGATACCTGTAGTTTATCTTCCTCATGATCGGTTCAAAACAAGCTTTCTCTGTATTTTCCTATTCTACCTAATTTCTCTTGCTTTCTCCTTGCTCTGAACTCTCAGACCAGGCCATTACCCAGAGGTAAGGAACTGTGCATTTAACTATGCAGAGCCCTTTTGGTAGTCTACAGAAAACAAAATAACAATCAAAAAATTATAATGAGATTGTGCCTCTCTGCATGAATTGGAGAAGAGAAATATAAAAGACACACCAAATAAGCAAAATTATAAATTAAAGTAAGTGAAGAGAGAGACATAGAAAATGATGGGCACATCTGATTAACCAGAGTGAAGGTCAGAGTAGACATGTAATGAGGAAAGTTATTCAAAATATGAAATAATTTACAATTCATGATCTGGCATGTTAATTTGACACAAGTAGCAGTTATGAGTGACTAATAGAGACATGTGCCTGTGTGAAATATGATCTGCTTTCCTAAACTTACAGTGATGCCATGAAAACTAATCTGAAAAAGAAAAGAAAGAATAAGTAAAGTACATTGAAATTTTCATCTAAATGACTCTCATTACTACTGCTGACTTATTTCCATTAGCCACACCCTAATTAGTTTCTGCACAGAGTGTCAGCACTTATTTTCATGGTTGAATTGTCTTTTATATGAAATAAAACAAGATTTGATAACTCTTTTCAAATCAAAATTGTATAATAAAATCCCTAATATACTGTTTGACCAATGTCATTCTTAATAACATTTGATTCAATTCATTGGGCTATTTGGGAAAGTAATTCATCTTATCATAATGGTTTTCATTCTGCATTTTAGATGTTACACCAGCAAAATGGTTTAAGTAAAATACATCATTGTCCTTCATATCTAAAGATGTTACTGCAAAAGTTAATGTTGTTTTTGTATGTAAGACTGATAAACTTAACAGCTTTATACTTTGAGAAAAATTTTAAGACTAATATTAAAGTATATTAACATAAATATAGCTTTTTTCTTCCTTATGATATAAACACATTTAACTTGAATGTAACTAAGATAAAAACATCAACAAGTTTTTGCTTTCAATATTTTTTTATTAAATAGCTTTATTATATACACTTCTTACATTCCAAGAGTATTGCTTATATTATGACCATTATTCATATCAAATGCATTGTCATTTATCGAGTCTTTTGCAGGAGCTGAATAGAAATAGATAAAGTCATAAGAAGAAATCATTAATTTAAAAACAAATAGTTAAGGTAGGACTTTTAAATAAAGCTCTGCCTAATACACACAACTCTTGGCCTCATCTTTCATCTTTTGAAATTGATTATCACCAAATCCAAAGATTCTGGAATCATTTTTACTTTCATCCCTACTCCTTTTCTTTTCTTTTTTTTTTTTTTTAAGTTCAAGTAAGAGAAGTATTGCCAAAGGAATGTCACTGTATGGATCATAACAAATTATGGATAACATTGCAAAGAATGGAATTCCAGACAACGTAATTGTCACCGTTATGAGATGGGTCTGACTCGATGGCACATAGCAACAACAACATATATATATTTACCAGTACGCATTGTGAAGATGCCTCTCCTTATGCTTTTGCTCATGGATATTGTTACTAGTATCATCTTCATTTGCTTTTCTGCATAATCATGTTCTGAATATTACTCAATGAGAACTTCTTTACAAAAAAAATCCTCAAATTTTTTGATTAGAAAAAAAATCGCTCTCACCTATTTTCCCTTTGAAATCCATGCATTTATCAATTATCTGCTTGTATGTGCCTCTCTGAGTAGAGTACAAATTTTTACTTTTGAGGAATTTGATTCATCATTTTGTTTTCATTCTTTAGTAAAGTTCTTTACATTAAATAAGTGGCAAAAAAAATCTTGTTTATTTAAAAATATACTAAATGGAATAAAATAATCATTATCATTGCACAAATTTCAAACTTTCTTTATATTTTATTTTCCAGGATCAAATAATATTGCTCCAAGAAATAATGAGATGGTTTTTATTTCCATCTATAAATACATTATTTCAATACACCATATTGGTAAAACTCTGTTCATTCATTCATAATATTTGCTTTATAGTTTCTTATGAACCTTGTATCTCTAAAAATGTGAAAATCTAATTAATAAAATTTAGTATTAAAATAAGTCAAAGGGAAGTATTTTTGAACATTCAAACAAGTGGTGTAATGATTAATTTGTTTAATAACCACTTAAAATGTAATTAAATGCAGATTTTTTCCCTGGTTTACAAAAACATATACAAAAAAAAAAAAAAAAAGACATAAGAGTATTAGTCTCACCAAAAACCCATGTCCATTCTCTTATCCTCATATGATTAGATGAGATCTTATAAGACATCTTGGCAACACATTAGTCACCATATGATCCAAGGCCAATCAAAATTAACCCACTGGTGGCAAGTCTTTTCTGACTCATAGCTACCCTACAAGACAAAATAGAACTTCCCCATAGCATATAAAATGCTGTAAATCTTTCCAGAAGCAGACTGTCACGTCTTTCTCCCATAGAGGGCTGGTGTGTTAAACTGTTGACCTATAAATTAGCAGTTAAGCTCTTTAGCCACTGCACCACAAGGACTTCTTGCTCATACCAGGCAATAAGGTACAAACATGTGTTTTCTACATTCTTTTGTATGTACAAGGAGCTCTGGTGGCATAGTGGGTAAGGCACTTGGCTGTTACCACAAAGTTAGTGGATCAAATCCACAAGCTGCTCCACAGGAGGAAGATGAACCATTCTACTTCCATAAAGATTTAGACTTGGAAACACAATGAGTCTGAATTGACTTGAAGACAGTGGATATGATTTTGGTTTCTGTATGTACAGCTAAGAGATATTCAATTTAGTCTTGCAGGGAGCCTGACTGACTTAGAGCAGTACCTGGTGGTATAGAAGAGTCACTCATTAAACTTTGTATACAACTTTCTTATTAAGTGTCATTAAGTCAATTCTAGCTCATATGACTGCATGTA
>NW_006921660.1:10226524-10239189 GCF_000298275.1 Orycteropus afer afer | reverse complement strand
TTTTTTTTGGTTAGATGCCAGCAAGTTGGCTCTGATTCACAGTGACCCTATGTTCAACAGAACAAAACACTATACAGCCCTACTTCATCCTCACAACAGTTGCTATTTTTTAGCTGATTGTTGCAGCCACTGTGTGAATTGATCTTCTTGAGGTCCTGCCTCTTTTTGCTAACTCTCTATTTGACCAAACATGATGTCCTTCTACGGAGACTGGAGTCTCCTGATAATGGGTAAAAAGTACATAAGATGAAATCTTGCCATTCTCATTTCTTAGGAGCGTTTTGGCTGTACTTCTTCCAAGATGCATTTGTTTATTCTTCTGGTAGTCCTTTTATTCTTGATAAACTCCATAATTCAAAGGTATACATCCTTCATGTATCTTTTTTATTCATTGTCTAGCTTTCCCCTGCATATCATGCAATTATAAAATACTATGGTTTGGGACAGGAGAACTTTAGTCCTCAAAATGACATCATCTTTTATTTTAACACTTTCAAGAGACCTTTTGCATAAGATTTGCACAATGCAATGGGTTACATGATTTCATGACTGCTATTTCCAGAGCTCTGATTGTGGATACAACTAAAATTAAATCCTTAACAACTTCACTATTTTCTCCATTTATTATGATGCTGCTTATTGGTCTAGTTGTGAGTATTTTTGTTTTATTTATGTTGAGATGCCATCCATAGTGAAGGCTGTAATATTTGATTTTCATCAGTAAACCCGTCTAGTGATCTTCACTTTCAGCAAGCAAGATTGTATCATCTTCATATCATAGACTGTTAATGAGTCTTCCTCTAATCTTGATAGCAGTTTTTTTTTTTGTTTTTTTATGTAGTCCAGTTTCATAGATTATTCGCTGAACATACAGATCGAATAAGTACAGTGAAAGAAACAAACTTGACACACAACTTACCTAATTTAAAATCACACAGTATCATTTGTTTTGTTTGAACAACAGCCTCATGGTCCCTGTACTGGTTCTACATGAGCACAGTTAAGTGTTCTGGAATTCTCATTCTTTGTAAATGGTATCCATAATTTGTTATGTTCCATTCAGTCAAATATTTTTGCATAGTCAAACACATACAGGTCATCATCTTTCTGGTATTCTCTGCTTTCAACCAAAAGCCATCTAGCATAAGCAATGATATATTCTTCTGAATCTGTCTTAAACTTCTAGCTGTTCACTGTGGATGTTCTGCTTCAACAATTTTTGAGTTATTTTCAGCAAAATTTTACCCGTAAGTGTTATTAATATTTTTCAATAATTTTTACATTTTATTGGATCACTTTTCTTAGGAATGTGCAGATATAGGGATCTTTTCTGGTCAGTCAGCCATGTAACTGACTTTCATATTTCTTGGCATAGATAGGTGAGCATTGATTGCATCCATTTGTTGAAACATCTCAATTTATGTCCCATCAATTCCTGGAATCTTGTTTTTCATTAATGCCTTCAGTGCATCTTGAACCTCTTCCTTCGGTACCATCCTTTCTTTATCATACACTACCTTTTGAAATTGTTGAATTAATGTTTCCTTGTTTTGCAGGAAAAGTAGAATTGAGTGAAGTATTTTAAAATTGAAGATTCAATGTCATGTTATACACTCATGGAAAAATAACCAGAGTTTACAAAAAAAAGAATGGAAAAAATTTGGTGAAATGTCCTTGAAAAAAGGGTGGTAGGCTGTAATGAGTAAGTTAAGGATTAGCTTGAGTTAGGAGCACACTGTAATTATTCAAGCGAATAGACCAGCTGGATACATGGTTTCAGAGTTGGCTGGAGGATACACGTGTGATAAATATCTGCAGCAATTTCTCTTCTTTTTTTGCAGTACTATCTTTAGTGAAACAAAAAGCAACTAATCAGCTGAAAATGTAGTTCAGAAAGAATTTTTTTTGGTTTGAGGAGAAAGAAGTTATGAAATTGTCATCATTTAAGGGAGTGAGTATAATAAGAGTCCAGTTGAAGCCATCCATTGCATATATAAATCGAAATTGGTCAATGTGATTGTTTTTCTTCAGGCTCACTCAGCTTCAGGGAGTTCAGGCAGAACATAGGTAAAAAGTCAATTCAGTGAAGGCTATGATTCTCTCTCTGTAACAGTACAAAAAAGTAAGAAATGTATCAATGCCATAAGGAAAGAGATAGCTGGTAGTATAATGAAGCAGATGCCCAATTGAGTTGAAAAGTTTTTGATTTAGGGTACTACAGTAAAAGGAAGAGCTAGATGGAACTTGTTTAGAGTATGGGTGCAAATAACTTAATATTATGAAGGAATTCATGAAAGTGATATGAATGGTCTTTGTATAGGGTTTGGAGTTTCAATGTCTCTTGTCTCAGTGCTCATTCTGTCAAAGTAATTTATTTATTAATTTATTTTTTGATAATACTTAAAGATAAGAAGAAAAAAAAAAAAAAGCCAAAACAAAACAAACAAAAACACTAAGAGCTATTTTCAGTAAGCCAAACCAAAAGACAAACAAACTCACTGCCATCAATTTAACTGTAACTCATAGTGACTTTTCAGGACAGAGTAGAATTGCTCAATAGTATTTCCAAGGCTCTAATTCTTTCCAGAATCAGACTGCCTCCTCTTTCTTCTGTGGAGCAACTGTTTACTTCACACCACTAACTTTTGGTTTAGCAGTCTAATTCTTCAACCACTATGCTAACAGAGTTTCTTTATAGTAAACAGTAATGTATAAAAAACTTAATAAACATTAATATTCTAAGAGTTTGGGAGTTCTGGTGGCATTGTACCTAAAGCATTTGACTGCTAACCAGAAGGCTGGCTGTCCAACCCCACCAGCCTGTCCTCAGAAAGAAGATTGGCAATCTATGGGCAATCTACTCCCACAGAGATATCACCTTGGAAATCCAAGGAGGGGTCACCATGAGTCGAATTGACTCAACGACAGTGAGTTTTAGTATTTAATAGAGTTTAGTAATATTTTCAAAAAATCTCACAAATGAATTGACAATATAAGTAAATCAATACACATATTTGTAATATATATATATATATATATATATATATATATATATATACATAGATAATGCAGATATATTTATTTCATGGCTTGAATTCTTGTTTCATATGCTGTTTATAGAAGAAATTCAGTATTTAGGGAACATTGAGTTATAAAGACAAAACGGAAAAGTTTCAAGAGTCGAGGAAGAATGTGCTGAGTTCATGTAGATCAAAATCTGGGAGCTAAAGGTTGACTTGAGATTCTGGAACTTTCTGTTGTAACTGACATGAACAGGAAAAAAAAAAAAAAGAGCCTGATGATCTTGGTGAAGTTAAGGAAGATAGTTATGGTGAGGCTGTGGGTAAGAGTGGGAGGGAGCAGAGGTACATGTTTAGGTTTTCACTTGAACCTTGTACATAGAAACAAGTAAATATGGGAAGTGAGTTCTTATCTGAATTATGTTGATTCTTCCTTGACTCTGACATTGGTCAACCTTCTTTGCCTATTGGAAACATGGTTTAGAGTCAGGATAATGGTTGCTTTTTGTATTTGTGTTGAGGGAGTGTTAATTGCACCAGGTACATATACTTCCCATTTGACTGCTGTTGATGGGATTGAACACCTCCAGAAAATCAGAATCCTATTCTAATACTGATATTCTGATACTTTTACCCTTGATGAAGGAAAAGGATAACTATGAAATGTGTAGTCTTGTGTGAATCTCCTCCTGGTCCTCTTTGATGTGGTCGTGGTCTTAAAGAGCAATGATCTTAGCCTTGGGATAAATTTACTAGTGATTTCTACTGGGGAGTCATGAATTAATTATGAATGGGCTTCCTCTCTCTTGACTCAATGTATTAAAGCACAATTGATTGATTGGATGATTGGAAAAATAATGAATTAATTAATAGAATAAAATAATAGCATAAAAATAACTAACAAGAAAGCTGTCCATTTTCCTAGTAACTTTTCTCATCCATAGAACAAGCACAATAAAAGTATACACATTCATACTGAGTATAAGAAATATTTATATTCTATGCACATTAAAAAAAAAAAAACTGACTGTAAAAGAAATCTTGTAGATATTGTTATTCCAAAATGTTCAGTGCAAAATGAAGTATATCAGGAGTATTACTGTTAAAGTTGAGGCAAAAGAAAATAAGAGTAGTAGTGGTATTTAAAAGAAGCAATTTTTGTCAACAGTTTTACTGCTGGTTGAGATGAGTGAAATAAAACTTATAAATTTCTCACTACATTGTATTGAGAACATCAGAGATGTTGGGTTAAGGAATTCTATCTTAGTTTTATTCAATAGTTCAGGATCACTCTACATTAATTTCAGGCTCTTGTTGGAAAGTTCCTATTCATTCCTGCCCCCTGAGTTATCTCCCTGTGCTAGAAGCCATGGGAGCAACTTCAATTCCAGGCATTAATGATAACTAGGGGTCATAGTCTTGGGGGTCTCAACAGGCTCTATCAGCCCAGTAAACCTGGTCTTTTTTTTTTTTTTTTTTTAATGATTTTGAGTTTTGTTCCATATTGTTCTCCCATTCTACCCAGGATCACATACTGATCCCTTTCTGAGTGGTTGATGGTGGTATCTGTTCACCATCTAGTTACTCTAGTTTCACAGTCATATAGACTGAGGTTTCCATGGTCTACAAGTCCCTCGGACTAATTGTTTCCACCCATTTTTGGTTTTCTTTACTCTTCTTTGCTCTGGATGAAGGGAGAACCATTTTTGCATCTCGATGGCCAATTTAGTACCTTTTAACAACCCAGCTGCTACTCACACAAGTAGGATCTAGAATAAACTTTTTGTGTAACATGTTATGCCAATTGAACTTGATGTTCCCACAGCCATGGTCCCAAGTCCACAGGTCCAACAACTCACTCCATCAGGGTGGTTGACTTTGCTTAAGAAGTTATCATAACTTTGCCCCCTGTTAGTTCTATTTATATGGGCATTCTTATAGATGCACAAATACATATGAAGAAAATATTGTTTGCCAGCCTTATATATGGCCATGAATATAATATTCCCATTTGGCTAGAAACACCTGATCATTCAACCTGTCTACCCATCAATTTCCCTGTAGATTAATGTTGGTTGTCACTGATAACACAGCATTGTATATGCAAAATTGTTTATCTTTGCTGTCTGTACCTCTGGAGACACCTCTCTGTGTCTTCCTATTCCTTAATGTTATTGTGTTTGTCACTCAATTTGTTTTTATCTCTTTTATCCATTTGTTTTTGTCTTCTTAATTGTTTATTCTCATTTATATTTTCATGTACATTTTACCTTATCTGCATCTTACCCTTCCATCTCATAACTCTTCAAATTCTTATCATCAGATATATTAAATGAATTTCCAAATGAAATTTCGTAAATATATGTAGTTGTAGTATACCATCAAGTCTAATCTGAGTCACAGATATCTATATAACAGATAACTGCTCCATAAGGTTTTCCTAGATGTAATCTTTATAGGAGCAAATAACTAGATTTTTTCTCCTATGGAGTGTTGTTGTTGTTGTTAAGTGCCGTCGAGTCGTTTCCGACTCATAGCGACCCCATGCACAGCAGAACAAAACACTGCCTGATCCCGCGCCAGCCCCACAATCCCTGCTGTACTTGAGCCCATCATTGCAGCCACCGCATCAATCCATCTCCTTGAAGGCCTCCCCCTCTTTCGTAGACCCTCCACCCTAACAAGCATGACATCCTTCTCCAGGGAATGGTCCCTTCTTACAACATGACCAAAATAGGTGAAACGAAGTCTGGCCATTCTTGCTTCCAAGGAGCATTCTGGCTGCACTTCCTCCAGGACAGATCTGTTAATTTTTTTGGCAGTCCACCGTACTTTCAGCATTCTTCACCAGAACCACAACTCAAAAGCATCAACTCTTCTTCGGTCTTCCTTATTCATTGTCCAGCTCTCACATGCATACGAGGCAATTGGAAATATCATGGCTTGTGTCAGGTGCACCTTAGTCCTCAATGAGATATCCTTGCTCCTCAGCACTTGAAACAGTTCCTTTGCAGTTGACTTTCCCAATGCTACACATCGTCTAATGTCCTGACTGCTGCTTCCGTTGGCATCGATTGTAGAACCAAGCAACGTGAATTCCTTGACAACCTCAATCTTCTCTCCATTTATTGTGATGCTGCTCATTGGTCCAGTTGTGAGCATTTTTGTTTTCTTTATGTTGAGATGTAATCCATACTGCAGACTGTATTCTTCAACCTTCATCAGTAGGTGCCTTAAGGCATCCGCACTTTCAGCAAGCAGAGTTGTATCGTCTGCATATCTCAGGTTGTTAATGATTCTTCCTCCAATCCTGATACCACGTTTTTCTTCATATAGTCCAGCTTCTCACATTATTTGCTCAGCATATAGATTGAATAAGTGTGGAGAGAGAATACAACCCCGACGCACTCCCTTCTTGATTTTAAACCACGTAGTGTCCCCTTGTTCTGTTCGAACGACAGCCTCCTGGTCAAGGTACAGATTCCTCATGAGTACAATCAAGTGCTCGGGGATTCCCATTCTTCTCAATGTTATCCATAATTTGTCATGATCCACACAATCAAATGCCTTTGCATAGTCAATAAAACACAAGTAAACATCTTTCTGGTATTCCCTGCCTTGAGCCAAGATCCATCTGACAACAGCTATGATATCCCTTGTTCCATGTCCTCTTCTGAATCCGGCTTGAAGCTCTGGAAGTTCTCTGTCAATATACTGCTACAAACGTTTCTGAATTATCTTCAGTAAGATCTTACTTGCATGTGATATTAATGATATTGTTCTATAATTTCTACATTCTGTGGGATCACCTTTCTTTGGAATGGGCACAAATATGGATCTCTTCCAGTCAGTTGGCCAGGTAGCTGTCCTCCAAATCTCTTGGCATAACTTAGTGAGTGCCTCCAATGGGGCATCTGTTTGTTGAAATATCTCAATCGGTATGCCATCAATTCCCGGAGCCTTGTATCTATCTACTTATCTATCTATCTATCTATCTATGATATATGATAACTGTAACAATAATATAACAATATAACAAATATGCTCAGGAAATTTCACTGACTGGTCAGATAATCTCAGTCTTTTTAATGAAGTCATTAAACCCACTAATTATCTGAAATAATTAAATATTGAAGCCATTGTAATATTCACAAAGCATTAACACAGTTTGGAATAGCAGATTTTGTACAAATATAAGATATTTTAAAGTTGAACACATGCAAATAGATATCTGATACACAATTATAAAATAACAGTAAAGTGTTATATTTCATATATAATAAATTAGGAGTGTATGCTACACTGCTCTTTTATGAGGTCTCAGAATTTCTTATTACACTTCTGTATAGTAGTCATAATTGTAATATTTTCTGTACACATTGATTATGTGCCCTCTACCAATGTATTTAAAAATAAATAAAGAAGGAATGATTAACAGAGACACAAAATGAAAACTGAGCCAAGCAGAGATGAAACATTAAGAGAACCATGCACTCCATTGCTTAACATTGTGTCAGTATTTATAATTCATTTGAATATGATTTATAAAAAAGAGTTTCATGGAGGAGGTCAATGTACAGAGTATATTATAATTTCTTAATTAAGCAGTTTTTCAAAGAACAAAATCCGTCATGTGCATAAAATTTTACCTTATCTACTCTTGCAGGTTTGTAGCTATTGTACTTATAAATATATTTTTAATATGCATGTGAATTTATTGTTAAAATTATAATATTTTTCTATTCTTTCCAATATATTACAGTAATTATTGTATGTGATACTTGAAGGTAAACAGCTACCTAGCTATCACATTTAATTGGTATATCATCCATTACTGATTTTGTATTGCATCTAGATTTAGTAATATTTTATTTGAAAACTAGGAAGCACTATGAAATCTACCATCAAGAGAATACAACAAGTAATAGAAAAAGATTTAGTCAAAGAACAATTCTTTGATGTCTACCAAATGAAAATCCCTGTTACAGGATGAATTGAATAGTAAAAAGAATTAAGCCATTACAACGTTTTCTACTAAAAGTAGGTAAAATTCACATGTGTTTCACTCTGTTAAAATTTGTAAATTAAAAATTAGCATATGTTAAATTACCTCAAAATATATAGATGAGGTTTATAAATTATTACTATCATTCTTGTCAGTAGATATAAATAATACAAGGAATAAGAGATTTGAAGAAATTATAAAAAATAATTGTTAACTGTAATTATTAATGATAAATCACTAAAATATAAGTCATGCCCAAAATAAGTTGATTAAATTAAGGTAAACTAAAGAAATGAAAATTTGACAATAAAATACACTGTAAAGCTCCTATCCAACACTATGAGATAATGTCCATGGTTAACCACTTTTGTTTCCTTAGTTTTTTGGTTTGTTTGTTTATTTTTATCCAATAAAATGATTAACAGAGAAATTTTAAAAAAATGTAAATTTTTAGAAATTATGATGGCTAAATCTTGCAAAATAAAAAAATTACAATTTTGAATATATCTACAATGTTTTATCTGTGTTCATATGTATATATCTACAGAAGTAATGTACATTCTTAAGAGATATTAATTGTATTTTAGTTTTTCTGTATATTCTACAGTTGAGTGTATATGAAGATTACCCTGTGATGGTCTGCCAAATTATAGAGATTCTAAGTGGTTGAGTCAGAACATGACTCAGACATATGTGTGTATACAGAAAAAAAATACAAATATAGAACAAACATTTTCAGTAGGCTCATATTGAAAAAAAACTCTTGCAAAAATGGAAGATCTTTCAGAGCTTTCAAGTTTCTGTGATGCACATAGGATTATCGAGAATAGTGTATGCAGCTCCAGAGACAGGCACAGGTTGAAATTTTGCCTCTGCCACAATATTGCTTTCATATTTTGAGAAAATAACTTAACTCAAAGCTCAACTTTATTTTCTGAAAAACAAAGAAACAGCGATTTAAAATCATAATTGCCTCAATAATTGAATGTAATAATATCTATTTAACTGAAAACTCATTGCCATCAAGTAAGATCCGACTCATAGAGACCAGACCCCTCCTTGAGTTTCTGAGGCAGTATCACTGAAGAAATAGATTGCCCAACCTTTCTTCCGAGGAGCTACTGGTAGGTTTGAACCTCTAGCCTTCTGGTCAGCAGTCAAATGCCTTAGACACAACTTAAATAATACCTGATAGAAAGAAAGTGGTCAAAGGCTTGAGGTTTTCATCATCTTCTTTAATGTCAGCAGCAGCAGCAGCAGCATCTTGTTAAGAACAATCTCCAAGTGCTGGCTAATAAGTTTTAGTGAGATCACTGAGGTTTGGCTGAAACAATGTAACTGATATATTGGAAAATCTCTACCTACACTCTCTACAGAAAGCTTCAGTTGTAGCTACAAACAGCAGATGTAGCTGTTGTTAATTGCTGTCAAGTCTGTTCCAACTCATAGTGACACTATATACAACAGAAGGAAACAATGTCCATTCCTGAACTATGGTCATAACCCTTGAAATGTTTGAGCCCATTGTTGCTACCACTGTGTCAGTCCATCTTGTTGAGGTTCTTTTTTTTTTTTTTTTTCTGACCATCTACTTTATAAAGCATGATGTCCTTCTCCAGCGACTAATTCATCATGATAACATGTCCAAGATAAATAAGAGAAGTCTCACCATCCTCACACTTAGGAGCATTTGGACGGAACTTCTTCCAAGAAAAATTTGTTCATTCTTCTAGCAGTCCATGTTGTATTCAATGTTCTTTGCCAAAACCCTAATTCAAAGGCATCAATTCTTTTTTGGTGTTCCTCTTTCATTGTTCTTCTTTCCCACTGAAAATACTATAGCTTGAGTCAGGTGCATCTGACTCCACAAAGTGAAATCTTTGCTTTTAAACACATTAAAGAGGGCTTTTGCAGCAAATATGCACAATGCAATGCATAGTTTGATTCTTGACTGCTGCTTCCATGGGAGGATTCAAGTAAAATGAAATCCTTGACAACTTAAATATTTCCTCCATTTGTCATGATATTGTATTTGTGTAGTTGTGGAGATTTTAGTTTTCTTTTACATTAAGGAATAATTCATAATAAAGCACTGAGACATATGAAAAAACTGAGGGAAAAAAAAAAATCTTCAAATTGCAATATTGAAAGATCCCCTGGGCAATATGTTGAATGATGTAGGACACATCAAAAGAAGATGGATGGGATACACAGAGTCACTATAACCAAAAGAATTGGTAGATGATCATCCATTTCAGGAGGTGGCACATGATGAAGAACCCATGGTACTGAAGGAAGAAATCAAAGCTGCACTGAAGGAATTGGCAAAAAACAACCTCTGGGAATTAACAGAATACCCATTGAGCTGTTTCAACAAATAGATGCTGCACTGGAGGCACATATTCTGCTATGCCAAGAGATGTGGAAGACAGCTACCTGGAAACTGACTGGAAGAGATGCATATTTGTACCCATTCCAAAGAAAGGTGATCCCACAGAATGTGAAAATTACCAAACAATATTATTGATATTACACACAGATAAAATCTTACTGAAGATAATTAAGAAAATGGTTGTAGAAGTATATTGACAGAAAATTTCCAGAAATGCACATTGGATTCAGAAGTGGACATGGAGTGAGCAATATCACAGCTGATGTTATATGGGTGGTGGCTGAAAGCAAAGAATAGCAGAAAAATATTTACTTACGTTTTATTGACTATGCAAAGATATTTGTTTGTGTGGATCATAATAAATTATGGATAACATGGAGAAGAATGTGAATTCCCAAACACTTAATGGTACTTATAAGGAACCTGTACATAGACCATGAGGCTATTATCCAAACAGAGCAAGGAAACATTGCATGGTTTAAAATAAGGGAGTACATCAGGGTTGTATCCTTTTACCATATTTATTCAATCTGAAAATCTGAGAAGCTGGGTTATATGAAGAAGAACATGGCATCAGGATTAGAGGAAGTCTCATTAATAACTCTGAGATATGGAGATGACACAACTTTGCTTGCTGAAAGTGAGAATGACTTGCATCACTTACTGGTGAAGATTGAAGAATAAAATCTGCAGTGTGGATTACACCTTAATATAAAGAAAAAAAAAAAAAATCCTCACAACTAGACCAATAAGCAGCATCAAAATAAATGGAGAAAAAAAAATTGAAGTTGTCAAAGACTCCCCATTACTTGGTTCTACAATCAGCATCAATGGAAGCAGCAGTCAAGACGTCA
This sequence comes from Orycteropus afer afer, assembly GCF_000298275.1. Lineage (NCBI taxonomy): Eukaryota > Metazoa > Chordata > Mammalia > Tubulidentata > Orycteropodidae > Orycteropus > Orycteropus afer. The sequence continues at coordinate 10,227,918 of NW_006921660.1, read as the reverse complement.
GAAGACATATTGCATTGGCCAAATCTATTGCAAAATACCTCTTTCAAATGCTGAAGGGCAAAGATATTTCCTTGAAGACTAAGATGCACCTAACCCAAATCATGGTATTTTTGATTGTCTCATATGCATGTGAGTGCTGGACAATGAGTAAGGAAGACCAAAGAAGAGTTGATGCTCTTGGATTGTAGTGTTGATGAAGAATGCTGAAAGTACCGTGGAGTGCTAAAAGAACTAACATATCTCTGTCCTGGACAAAGTGCAGCTGGGATGCTCCTTGGAAGCAAAAATGGCCAGACTTTGTCTCACCTATTTTGGTCATGTTATCAGAAGGGGCCATTCTCTGGAGAAAGATGTCAAGCTTGATAAAATGGAAGGTCAACAAAAAAAGGGAAGACCATCAACAAGATAAATTGACACAGCAGCTGCAACTATGGGCTCAGGTATAGTAGAGGCAATGAGGCTGGCACAGGACTGGGCAGTGCTTTGTTCTGTTGTGCATAAGGTCACTATTGGTCAGAGATGACTCAACAGTACATAACAACAACAAATATTTTTTTGGTATTATCTGCTTTGAGCTGAGACCTACCTGACATTAGAAATGATATCTTCTATCCTATGTCCTTCTCTGAATTTTTCCCATATCTCTGGTGGTTCTCTGTCAATAATAGACATTGATAGGTAATTGGTAAAGCAACATGATGATCTAACAAGAGAAAGGCTTGTTTTTATCATTTAACATGATATATAAGGAATCTGAAGTAGTTATCATCTTTTTTACATGCTGATGTCTTCTTATTCCATTGTCTTTAAAAGATGTGTCACTTTTGTTTCCATGATTGCAGTATGGTTATAGCTCTTCCTAGCATCAAATCTTTGTCTGCTATATTTAACATAACTAAAATGGAGAAGAATAAAACCACAAAGACAAAAAGAACAAAATTATAAGAGCTAACCAAACACATTGGCTTGGCTGACAGTCTCACCAGGGACTTCTGTTTATATCTCATTAACAGAACCACATCACAGGATCTTGCTCAAATGAAGTCTGAGAGGTTTCCAATAACACTTCCATCCTCTACCAGTAAAATAAGGTAAAGGAATCTCTTTTGAGGGATAATCCTACTCTGTATAGTCATAAGAGTTCAAGAGAATTAGAAAAATTTCCTATAATTCTTAATATCTACGCATGAGTATTTGTAATATTGGTACAGGGTCACTGCAGCTTCTACAAATATTTTTTTCTCAATTGAAATTCAGAATTCAGGGGATGGCAGCACTGGCAGGCTGTGGAAGAGGTTGATATCTTTGTCCTGAAAAATATTTAAGAAAACAAAATGGTTAGCAATGATTGCAGTCCTAAATGCTGAGGCTAAAAAAAAAAAAAAAAAAAAAAA
>NW_006921660.1:10224273-10226368 GCF_000298275.1 Orycteropus afer afer | reverse complement strand
ACCAAGAATATTAGAATTCAGAAAGAAATATAAAATATATAGAATATTTGAATTCTAATGATGGATCAAGTATTTCTATATGCATAAATTAAAGGATTAAGTTAGAAATTTTCACAAATGGAATTATAATAAAACTATATTTTAGATGTCAATACAATCCAAAGCATAAGTTATATGCAATCCTCATCAAAATTTTAATAGCCCTATTGCAAAAACAGCAAAATGAATCTTAAAATTTATATGGAATGACAAGGTGCCTCAAATAGGTAAAGAAGTCTTGAAAAAGAATAAAGCAGGAGGACTTACATTTCCTGATTTTAAAAACATAGCATAATGTTAATGACCAAAATCTTCTCTTGGTATAACGATAGGTATTTGAGATGATGTAATAGAACCAAGAATCCAGAAATAAACCCATATAAATATGGTAACTTTATTATTAACAAAGGTGCTAAGTTCAACTGAAAAATAAAAATGTCTTTAATAAATTATTCTAGGAAACCTGGATTTTCTCGTGCCAAAAAAAGGAAGGAAAATCTGTACCACACATCATAAAAAACTAACTCAAAATTCATCAAGGACCTAAATATGATATCTAAAACCATAAAACACATAGAAAAAACACATAACGGTATTTCTATAAGGACTTAATTTTCAACAATGGATTTTTATATATGATATCAAAAGGAGGAGTAGAAACAAAATAGATAAATAAGACTTCATAACATTAGAAAGAAAAAAAAAATTGTCATCAAAGAATATTATCAACAAAGTGAAAAGACAACTGAGAAATTGGGAGATTTTGGGAATCTTATGTCTTATCAGAGCCCTCATGGCACAAAAAATTTTACCACTCTGTTGCTGACCAAAATGTTCGCATCACAAACCCAGCTATTTGTTCTGCGGAAGAAAGACTGCACTATCTCCCACAAAGATCAAAAAAGAAAAGAAAACAAAAAATCACTCTAGAGTTGCTTTTGATTCATAGTGACATTGTAGTTTGGAGTAGAACCACCCCAGATGTTGTCCAATGTTTTAAATCTTTACAGAGCAGATTGCCACCTCTTTCTCCTTTGGAGTGGCTGATGGATTTGAATCACTGCCCTTTCAGTTAGTAGCCGATGTCTTAACCATGGCACCATCAGGGCTTCTCCATAAAAATTACCACCTATATAACTGAATTAGGCAATTCTACTGGGTCATATAGGAGCTCTGGTAGCATAGTGCCTAAGGCACTTGACTGCTAACCAGAAGGCTGGAGGTTCAAACCCACCAGACACTCCTCGGAAGGAAGGTTGGGCAATCCTACTTCCGTAGTGATACTGCCTTAGAAACCCAAGGAGGGGTTGCTATGAGTCGGGGGCGACTCGATGCAAACAACAGCACAGCAACAGCAACTGGGTCATATGAGGAGCTCTGGTAGCATAGTGGCTAAGGCACTTGACTGCTAACCAGAAGGCTGGTGGTTCAAACCCACCAACCACTCCTCTTAAGGAAAGGTGGGCAATCTACTTCCGTAGTGATCCTGCCTTGGAAACCCAAGGAGGGATTGCTATGAGTTGGGTCCAACTCAATGGCAAATAACAACAACAACACTCGGTCATATAGAGTGCCTATGAGTCAACAATAACAAAGACATATTTGATAAAGATTTGATATTCAGAATAATAAAAAGGTACTTTTACAAATTAAAAATACAAGGAACCCACCTTATCAAAAATTGGACAAAGAACTTGAAGAGACATTTCACCAACAAGGATATACAAATGGTCAACAAACACATGAAAAGATGTTCAACATCGTTAGTCATTACAGAAATGCAAATCAAAGCAGTTCAAAACTATAATGACATATTACATCATACCCAGTAAAATGACTATGAGAAAAGTAAAAGAAAAAGAAAATAATAGTATATGGTGAAATTTGAACTCTTACTCATTGTTGTTGTTGTTGTTATTGTTGTTATGTGCCGTTGAGTCGGACTCAACTCGTCGTGACCCTTCCTTGGGTTTCTGAGGCAGTATCACTACAGAAGTAGATTGCCCAACCTTCCTTCCAAGGAGTGGCTGGTGGGTTTGAACCACCAGCCTTCTGG
>NW_006921660.1:10209787-10224173 GCF_000298275.1 Orycteropus afer afer | reverse complement strand
GTATCACTACAGAAGTAGATTGCCCAACCTTCCTTCCAAGGAGTGGCTGGTGGGTTTGAACCACCAGCCTTCTGGTTAGCAGTCAAGTGCTTTAGGTATTACACTACCACAGCTCCTCATTGTTGGTGGTAAAGCAAAATAATATAATGACTTTGAAAAAGAATTTGGCAGATTCTAAAAAAATTTAAACATAGAACTGCCATAACAAAAAAAAAAAAAAAAAAACACTGCCATGAGTTGATTCCAACTCACAGTCACTCACAACAACCCCCAATGGGTTTCCAATGCCCTAAATCTTTACAGAAGTAGATAGTCTCATCTTCTTTCCATGGAACAGGTGATGTGTTTAAATCTCTAGCCTTTTGGTTAGCAGTCAAATGCCTTAGACACTGTGCCAGCAGCCCTCCATAGAACTGCTATGACTCAGCAATTCCTCTTCTAAGTATATGCTCAAAAGAATTGAAAGCAGGAATGAAAAAAGAAACATGTACAACCCAAAGATGGAAATCCAAAACACATAATCCTTTTGAAGATATTCCAGGAAATAAACAAAGTGTCCATAAACAGATGAATGGATAAATAAGGTGTGATATATACGTACAATGGAGTATTATTTAGCCGCAAAGAAAATAAAGTCCTTATAGATGTTACAGCATAGATGAACCTTGAAATTATCATGTTGAGTGAAATTAGTCAGTTACAAAGGACAAATAATATATGATCTCACATATGACTTAGGCAATGGTAAATACCAAAGTTTATAAGTGAATATCAAGGGTGGGTGGGGAGGAAAGAAAGAGGAGTCTTTGCTTAGGGAATACTGAGTTCTGTTAATAGTGATTGAATAATTTAGAAAAAGATAGTGGCAATGATAACACCACATAATAATAAATGTCACTGATTACAGCGTAATGTGGAAATTTACAGTGCCATGCAAAAATTGTCGAATTGGCCAGTGTTTTGTTCTTTATATTTTTACCACAATAAAATAAAACAACTATATATATATATATATATATATATATATCTTAACTTAAAAGAGGAATAATGTCCGATACAGACATGACATTATATTCATTAAGCTTGGTGAATAGGAAGCAGCCTAGAGGACTCAGACAAATATACCCTCTTCCACAGGGAAAATGAGCCCAATTCCCTTCACAAGTTCATGAGTGTTGGTATTAGCCAAACTAAATACCAGACAATCACAATATCATTACCAGTAACTAAATTAAGCATGGGCATTGCACTGCAGTAGATTACCTGGCCTGACTTTTCTAGCCATGAGTCTTTGTAAACTGGAATTTGCTGTGAGAAACTGAGTAGCTTCTGATTGTTAAAACATCCACCTGGGGTATTTCTGTTGGGAATGGCACAAAACAATGTTTTCGGAAGTTCATGTTCTCTCTCAGGTGCTTAGAATTCTGATGTTATAATTGGTTGGTTTGGTCACTCTGCTGGGCTCAAAAGGAGGCCTCCTGGAGCCAGAACTTTCTCTGACTGCTGGCTAAGAAGGATGTGCTGCTGAAAGAGACCAGTGCTCCTGAGAGACATACACTGCTGGGAAAGAGATGCAAGAGACATGCATTGCTGAGAGAGACACTGAGGGACATGCACTGCTGGGAGAGAGACTGTGAGATACTGTTGGGTGAGAGACAGTGGGCTGAGAGAGACTGAGCATTTTTCCTGAACTTGAATTGTAACCTGGTACTTCCCTAATAAACCCCATAATCTGTGAGCTCTGTGTGGCTACTGCAGTGAATTAAACCCAGGAGAGAAGTGGTGGGTGTTGCCGGAGGAATGGTTGGTGAAAGGGCTGGAGGGAGGCAGGATGTCTGGTCTTGCAGAAATAGGCTTGGGCTACTGATAGTGATTCTGTCTTCCTCTTGTGGGGTTAGAGGAGGTCAGAAGATGTGGCCTCCTTGCCCTTTTAGCAGATGGTGTAAGAAGTGGTGGGATTTGTTGCAGTGGATCCAGATTGGTAGAAACATGAGACTTTGTAACAGAAAGAAGTAAGGGCCCTGAGAAGTGAAACTTTGGATTCTTAGATGGTTACTTTGTTTGGTGTTACCTCTTAAAGGAGATAATTGATCCAGAGGCTAGGTCTTTTGGTTACACCCAGCCAAAGGCCCAAGGCCATATGCATAGAATGGGACAGTAATCATGGTGAAGAGATGAACCTGGAATGCCTTCAAAAGGATTATGTGTTTTGGATTATGTGTTTATCTGGATGTATTATGTCTATTGAATATTCTCTTACCTGCTTGTACATTAGAAATGATTATGGGGTATACAGATAACAGAGAGTGTGTAAATCCACCTTCAGTCAGCACTTGATTGGATATGTTAAAAGTGGAAATAGAATTTGCCCAGCAGAAACACAGGCTTTTGTTTTAAGCCCTGTGTGTAAAGAGTACTAGGAGTTTAGGTAGAAAATCTGAGCCCCACCCAGTACTATTGAGGGAACGGAAGATTTGCATTTGAAGAAAGGACCTGAAGAGAGAGAGGAAAAAAAAAAAAAAAAAAAAAAAAGACTGTTTGGCTTTTTGAATTTCGAGCAAGCAGATAGGCTTTGGGTGCATCAAGGCAGGAAAGACATGGTCCATGAGAGAAACCCCTTCCAGGACTGAAAGTTAAAGGAAGCCAGCGAGCAGTTGGCTTGTATGCTACTCACTTGTGACCACCTGGGTCCACTTGAGTGGAAATGGGGGAAGTGCAGCAAAGAAAAAACAGGCTGAGTTTGGTACTCTTTGACCTAGGCCACGGAGTCTGGGGATGAGAGGAAGGGTTTGCTAGTCTGAAGTGCAAGGAGTTGTGAGCCTATGGGCATTGAAATAATCCCTGAAGATTTAGGATGTGAGAGAAGGTGCCAGCTGGTCTGAAGTGAAGGGAAGAGTGTGACTCCCAAACTTGGCAGATGGTACCCATGACCTAGATGGGATGGCTAGGGCTGAGCTGACCAGAACCCAACCAAATGAAGAGGAAGATGTTTGACACTAAACTGGTGTTAAGTTGCTGCAATTTGATGGCTTGTGCTGGGCTGGATTTTGATTGTTTATGGATCCAGATGCCTGAAGTTTCCAAGCAGAACAGAAGATTCTCCAGAGAGAAAAGGACCATGTTTGTCTCCTCAGAGTACTAGTTTGATAGGGACGGGAAAATTAGAAATTGGCTGGTTAAAATAGGGGGAGATAAAGGCATGAAGTGACTGGCTTACAGGCTTTCATGGGTGTGCTTATTCTTAAACTGATAGTGAAAGGATGTTAATTTTTGAAGCATGAAAGGGATAATGGCTAGAAAAGCCATGGGGTGGCCTGTGCTGTGGTAAATTACCTGGTATGGCTTTTCTAGCCATAAGTCTTTGTAAACTGCATGGTGGAATTTGAGAAACTGAGTAGCTTCTGATTGTTAAAATCATCCACCTGGGGTATTTCTGCTGGGAGTGGCACAAAACAATGTTCTGGGAGGTTCCTGCCCTTCCGGGTGCTTAGAATTCTGATGTTATGATTGATTGGTTTGGCCACTTTTCTGGGCTCAAAAGGAGGTGTCCTAGAGGCAGAACTCTCTCTGACTGCTGGCTAAGAAGGAAGTGCTGCTGAAAGAGACACGCACTCCTGAGAGACACATGCTACTGGGAAAGACACTGAGGGACATGCACTGCTGGGAGAGAGACTGTGAGAGACCATTGGCTGAGGGCAGTGGGCTGAGACAGACTGAGCATTTTTCCTAAACTTGAATTGTAACCTGCTGCTTCCCTAATAAATCCCATAATCTGTGAGTTCTGTGTGGCCACTGCAGTGAATTATCAAACCCAGGAGAGAAGTGGTGGGTGCTTTGGGAGGAAGAGTTGGTGAAAGGGCTGGAGGGAGGCAGCATGTCTGGCCTTGCAGGAATAGGCCTTGAGCTACTGATAGTGATTCTGTCTTCTTCTTGTAGGGTTAGAGGAGGTCAGAAGATGTGGCCTCCTTGCCCATTAGCAGACATTTAAAAATGGATAATGAGAAATCCACAGGAGCTAAAAGTTCTGGCAATTATCTGTTGATATATGTATGTTGCTATTTTTTAATTAAATATTTTTTTTTTAATTTTTTAATTAAAGAAAACAAAAATCCTCACAACTGGACCACTGAGCAACATCACAATAAATGGAGAGAAGATTGAGGTTGTCAAAGAATTCATGTTGCTTGGTTCTACAATCAATGCCAATGGAAGCAGCAGTCAGGATATTAGACGACTTGTAGCACTTGGAGGGTCAACCATGAAGGAATTGTTTCAAGTGCTGAGAAGCAAGGATGTCTCCTTGAGGACTAAGGTGTGCCTGACACAAGCCATGATATTTCAATTTGCCTCGTATGCATGTGAGAGCTGGACAATGAATAAGGATGACTGAAGAAGAGTAGATGTTTTTGAGTTGTGGTGCTGGTGAAGAATGCTGAAAGTACCACGGACTGCTAAAAGAACTAACAAATATGTCCTGGAGGAAGTGCACTGAAATACTCCTTGGAAGCAAGAATGGTCAAACTTTGTTTCAACTACTTTGATCATGTTGTCAGAAGGGACCATTCCCTGGAGAAGGATGTCATGCTTGGTAGGGTGGAGAGTCGACAAAAGAGAGGAAGGCCTTCAACAAGATATATTGATGTGGTGGCTGTGACAATGGGCTCAAGTATAGCAGGGATCATGGAGCTGGCACGGGATTGGGCAGTGTTTCGTTCTGCTGTGCATGGGGTGGCAATAAGTCGGAAATGACTCGACAGCACATAACAACTACAACAACATTTATTAATTACTTTCAGCAAAATGTTACTTATGTGTTATATTAATGATATTATTCCATAATTTCTACAATCTTTTCTATTACTTTTCTTTAGCATGACCACAAATATCTATCTCTTCCTGTTGCTAGGCTAGGTAATTTCCTTCCAAATTTCTTCACACAGATGAGTACTTCCAGCATTTAATCTGTTTGTTAAAAACATACCAAATTGTTTTCTGTCATTTCCTGGAGGCTTGTTTCTTTGATGCTGGAAGCTTTGCCACCAATGATTTAAAATCTGCATGGTCACCATTGCTGGGCCGAATTCAGTGGATCTTCCAGACTAAAATAGACTAGGAAGAAGGATCTAGCAGTTCATTCTGTAAAAATAAAATAAAGTAATAATAATAATAATAATGGCCATGAAAACATTATGAATAGAAGTGGAATATTGTCTCTGCTCCTAGAACTATAAAGTAATTTTGTTTTCTATTCTGTTTCAGTTATCTAATGTCCTCATAATATTTTCCACCATTATAGTACTGAAATGTCAGCCACCGAACTCTCAAACACAATTTCCTATTTTTCTTTCTTCTTTAGTTATTTCCATTGCCCTGTATTTGATATCAATCAGTGTGACCTTCAACATACTGTCTTTCTGTGCATTTTTCTTTTTCTGAGCATTCATTCTGCAATTTCCACTTCCTTGAGATTACATTGCAAATCATTATTAAAGTATTTTGGACGAAAATCATTCAGAAAATGTAGCTACTATCTGCCGTAGAGTTGACTGTGACTCGTGGCAACCTCATGTATAACAGAATAAAATGGTGTCCAGTTCTGCACAATCTCCATGATCTTTTATATATTTGAGGCCATTGAGGCTATTGGATCAATCCATCTCACTGAAGATTTTCATTTTCTCTGACATGCTACAATACCAACACAATGCCCCATTCTACTCATTGGTCTTTCTTGATGATTTGTACAAAGTAAGCAAAATTAAGTCTATCAATCCTTGCTTCTTGGAGCATTTTGGTTTTATTTCTTCTAAGACTGATTTGTTCAATAATCTGGCAGTATACGACATACTCAATATTATTTGTCAACATCACAATTCAAATGCAGCAATTCTTCTGCCTTTTTTTTTTTTTTTTTGGAGGGGTTCCAGGCTTCACATGTATTTGAGGCAATTTAAAAGATCAGGGTCAGGTGCCTTTTAGTCATAAAAGTGATATTTTCTCCTTAATTTAACTGTAAAGAGGTCTTTTACAGGAGATTTGACCAATGTTTTGTTTCTTGACTTTTGTCTCCATGGACATTGGTTGTTGATCCATGAAGAATGAAATCCTTCACTACTTCAATTTATTCACCACTTATCATGATGTTTTCTGTTTATCCGACTGTGAGGATTTTCTTTTCTTAAATTTTCTAATGTCAAGTAAAACCCATACTGATGTCTGTGGTTTTTGACCTTCCTCAATAAGTGCTTCTATGTTGCTTTAATTTTTGCTTTTATTTTTGGTAATTATGTGCATATTGCCTGCTTTTCAGTCTTCCTCAATCATGACACTATGTTCTTCTTCGTATACTCTAGTTTCTCTCGTTATTTGACACACAAAGAAATATTTAAAAGTATAGGAATTCTACTGTTGATGTTCTCTGTGACTATTACTATGGCTTTGATAATGCCCAATGTATTCTCTGATTTTGAATCTATGAAAGACTGAACCCAAATTCAGGTTTATAATTTAGAGTATTTCCATAGAAATACTAGAATTGTATGTAGCTAAAGCATGAGATAAAAACAATAAGAAATAGGAACATTTCCAACTTTTTAGTTGATTTACTAGCTAATCTCATCAAGGAACCAGGTTCCTTCCATTCTAGCATCTCAACCTTATTGGTATTACCTTTCCTCATGATCATGTAATTGCTTCTATAATTTCAAGCATTGCATGAAAATACAGTAGTATCTAGCAGAGAAGAGAAGTGTTTCCCCTCTATGCAAGTACTTATATAACAATGAAAATTTTCCCCAGTATCCTACCATTATACATTTTCTCACTTTCCAATTGGGATACTCCTGTATTCTTATATTAATCACTAGCAAGAAGAATAAGGACACAATGATGTCTTTAAACCATCATAAGTTATTTATATTCATTAATTTAAAGTTACTCTTCAAAGATTATTTTATTAGTTACTGAACTCCAAGTAGAGTAGCACTGGAAGGAGTTCTCACTGAGACCATCTATTTAAGGTCAACACATGCAATATTGTCATTTTATTCATTGTATGTAATTCAAATTCTTCTTATTATTCTTTTTTTTTTCTTTCTAACACTTAAAAAAAGTGATGTGAGGATTATGCAGGGTCAATCTTGAACAGTATAATTTTCTAGGAAGATTTTTAGGAGCATTGGTGGTTAAAGCACCTGGCTGATAAATGAGAGTGTGGTGATTCAAACACACCAGGTTTTCCATGGGAGAAAGATGTGGCAGTCTGCTTCTGTAAAGATTTGCAGCCCTGGAAATTCTAGGGTGGTTTCAGTCTACCCTGTGCGATAAATATGAGTCAAATTCAACTTGATGGCAGTAGGTTTTTGGTATAGGTTTTTATTTTCAAAATTATAACTACTTCAAGGTGTTCATGCTTCCACCTCTAATCTGAAAGTTGTTTTTTTTTTTTTTTTAATTCTTATTTTTATTTCAGCATCTCACTTTTCTTGGAGTATCAGAATTAGTTCATTAATTCTTCCTTTTAAAAAAGTTGTTTCTTAACTTTTGAGATACACATTACTGTTTTGGTTGCCTACAAAAAGCTGTGTCTTTTCCTTTTCCCTTGCAATTAGAGTTTCAATTTTATGGAGATATTTTATATTTTATTAAAGGTGAAAGAAAACATATCTATCACCAAATGTGAATATAAATAACTTATGATGCTTTAAAGACATCATTGTGTCCTTATTCTTCTTGCTAGTGATTAATATAAGAATACAGGAGTATCCCAATTGGAAAGTGAGAAAATGTATAATGGTAGGATACTGGGGAAAATTTTCATTGTTATATAAGTACTTGCATAGAGGGGAAACACTTCTCTTCTCTGCTAGATACTACTGTATTTTCATGCAATGCTTGAAATTATAGAAGCAATTACATGATCATGAGGAAAGGTAATACCAATAAGGTTGAGATGCTAGAATGGAAGGAACCTGGTTCCTTGGGTTTCCAAGGCAGTATCATTACAGAAGTAGATTGCCCAAACTTTCTTCTGATGAGTGGCTGGTGGGTTTGAACTGCCAGCCTTCTGGTTAGCAGTCAAATACCTCAGGTTAGAGATATTAATTCAAGACAAGACCCAATTTTACTTATACAATTTAAACTCTTTATTAAAAATGAAATTGACAATGCTCAAATTTATCACCATAAATTAAAAGTCATTTTGTTTAAAAGCAAATGCTTGAGAAAACATGAATATGATGTAAAGATAGAAACAGATGTGCAGAAGTAAAGTGGTTTTCTGTTGTAGTATTAAGCACAGACTTCTCTTTGCTTATGATTTATAGAAAAAAAAAAAACAAACATAATGCAGTAAATCCCATGATGAAACTACTACACAATACTAGATATTTGGATAAGATGTGTATTGGTAATAAGATTTCATTATCCTAGTAAAATTTTTATTTTCTGATTGTATGTGGAGTGGCAGAGGTGGAAGGAGGTTATTAAATGATAATCATTTGGAACTGAGAATCCTGTCTCTACATTTTACTTAATTGACAATTTTAGGCTTTGTTTATTGTGTTTTGCGGGGAATTCGTAACAGTGCATATAAAATAACAAATAAAGGAATACATCACACAATCACCCTTAAACTTTCATATTTCCACAATTAGAACATCTTAATAAAAGTTAACCTCCAGAATATCAGAGTTGCAGCAACAGTATTACTGAAATACTATGCTCTCAAAACATTTTACATGCATAATAGATATCATGTTTTGAAAATATGTTAAACATTGGAAACAAACCCATTTTAGTGTATCAAACCTTTTTTAATTAAATATAGGTCATAACTATAAAATGAAGAAAAGCATTTATCACCATAGTCTTCACCAGTCCCTTCTCACTTCAGTAGTTAATAACAAGCTACTACATGGCTTAGGCTGACTTCCCTTAAGCCCTGCTCAGAAAATGTTACTAGGTTAATGAATTTATCCTACAGCTTCCTTACATATTTTCGAACAACTGATTAGTGATAATCTATAGATCCAGTCAATCTTAGCCAGTCTAATTTGGATTGAATCACCAAAGCTATAATTACAATTATAAAGTAATACTTTATTTATAATAATTGACTATGTTCAAATGATCAATCTGATTCCTAAGAGCTTTCCTTCCAGCAGCATTTTATTATTATTATTATTATTCCTAAGATGAATCTTGGGAGTTCTGGTGGTGTAGTACCTAAGGCATTTGACTGCTAACCAGAAGGCCAGTGGTTCAAACCCACCAGCCCTTCCTTGGAAGGAAGGTTGAGCAATCAATTTCCATAGTGACACCGCCTCAGAAGCCCAAGGAGGGGTCACTATGAGTCAGATCTGACTCAATGGCAGTAAGTTTTGTGGTTTTTTTGGAATATGCATCATATTAGGATCTAAAAAAAAATGTATTCTTTGAAGCAAAGAATTGTTTTTATGTATTAATGCAAAGTTGTTTTAGGAAATTTGAATTTAAGAAAGTCTGCTTCTTGATATGCACTTATCATCTGTCAGTTTGTCATACTGTGGTGGTTTCCTGTTGCTATGTGGCTGGAAACCATACCACTGGTATTACAAGTACCAGTATGGACATCCACAGTAGACAGATTTCAGTAGACCTTACAGATTAAGATAGATTGGGATGAAGAAGGAGACATATACTTGTGTGTGTGTGTGGTGGGGATAGCTACTGAAAACCTGTGAATAACAGGAAACTACTGTCTGATATATTATTGGAAAACTTTGTAAATAGCAATGAAACATTTTCTGATATAGGAGTGTTGATTGTGGATCCAAATAAAATTAAATCCTTGACAATTTCAAATTTTCTCCATTTACTGTGATGTTGTTTATTGGTCCATTTGTGGGAATATTTCACTGGGCAAACCTGCTGCAAGAGAATTTTTTAAAGTATTAAAGAGTGAGATGTCCCTTTGAAGACTAAGGTGTGCTTAACCCAGGCCATAGTCATTTCATTTGCCTCATATACATGTGAAAATTGGACAATGGATAAGGAAGACCAAAGAATAGTTGATGCCTTTGATTTGTTTGGGTGAAGAATAGTGAAAATACCATGGACTGCCACAAGAATGAACAAAACTGTCCCATAAAAAGTGCAGTCGAAATGCTTCCTAGAAGCAAGAATGTCCAGACTTTATCTTACTTATTTTGGTCATGTTTTCAGAAGGCACCAGTTGCTGGAGAAGGGTATCATTTTTAGTAAAGTAGACAATCAGCACAAAAGAGGAAGACCCTCAACAAGATACATTGACAAGGTGGCTGTGACAATAGGCTCTAGCACAGCATCTTCAAGTGTTGTGAGGACAGCACAGGACTGGGCAGTGTTTCATTCTGCTGTATATGGGGTGGTTATGAGTCACAGCCAAGGTGATGGTACCTCACACCAACATCAACAGTTTTTGAAATATGAGGGACTTAAATCCCACTAGGAGCTCTGGTGGTGCAGTGCCTAAGGCATTTGATTGCTAACCAGAAGATTGGCAGTTCAAACCTGCCAGCCACTCCAGGGAAGGAAGACTGGGCAATCTATTTCCATAAAGATTGACCAACTCATAAACCCAATGGGAGTCGCTATGAGTTGGAATTGACTTGATGGCAGTGAATTTGTTTGTTTTAGACACTATAACCATTCACAATAAATATGTTTTAAAAATATAAACACCAGGGAAATTTTAATGTGTGGTGCCTAGTAGGTACTCAAAAATAATTGTTGACGAGTTGATTGAAAGAATAAGTAGATCTTTCTCATTTTTATGATAATTATTACCAGAGAAAATTATTCCAGTTTTAAACAATATGTTTTAAAGTCAAGTATGATGAACATATTTATTTCACATTTTGGGGCTTTTGGTGAAGCTCTGTACTACAGGCATTTAGCAAGGGACAAAACCAAACCAAACTCACTACCACTGAACCTGATCCAACTCATAGCATCCCCTCCTTGAGTTTCCAAGGCAGTATCACTATGGAAGTAGATTGCCCAATATTTTTTCCCAGAAGTGGCTGGTGGGTTTGAACTGCCAGCCTTCTGATTAGCAGTCAAATGATTTAGGCACTATACCACCAGAGCTCACCCAATAAGCAAGACAAGAATATGTTTAGGACATCAACAAAACAGGGTATCAGTAGTCTAAAGCAAAGACTTACAGATGTCAAGCAGACAGGATACAAATAAGTGGCACAGTCTAAGGGAACTGTCAAGGCATAAAGGAAAATGATACCAGCTCCAGTGTGTGAAAATGTGCCAGCCAGAAATAAAGTTCATGAGAGCACCTATACCCAATGTTGCTTAAGTTATGATATGAGGCCCTGAGCACTTCAACACCTTCATTGACATCTGTGTCTTATGGTCTCCTCCCATGTAATATAAATTCCTTATCTTGGAGGGTGTCATGGGATGATACTATTTCTTTCTAATAAGAGTGGAAGAGGGATGTCAACTGTACCTCTTCCTACATCCACACAATTTGTACCAAAATGGATCCAACATGAGCAGTTATTGTTAAGAATAAATTATATTAATAGATATGAAATCTCAGATCGATTTTAAGAGAACCATCTTGTACATTCATGTCTACTGATCCAGCAGCTCCAGACAGGAGGCCCAGCCTTGCTCTTTGCCATGATTAAAACACAAGATTATGCCCTTGCGCATATCCTGGTAAAAATCCAATGGGAATTCCAGTCCCGGACGATGCACTAAAGCAAGGGTCTTAGTTACCTAGTGCTGCAATAACAGAAAAACCAAAAATGTACAACTCTAATATACAGAAATTTATTCTCTCACAATTTAAGAGGCTACATGTCCAAATTCAAGGTGCCCACTCTAGAGGAAGGCTTCCTCTTTCTGTCAGCTCTATTGGAAGGACTTTCAACATCTGTGGACTAGGTGATTCTTGCAGATCTATATATCTTGTCATCAATCTTCTCCTGGGTCTAGGAGGTTCTCCAAGAAGTATTCTAGGTCCAAAGTATGCACTCCACTCCCAACTCTTTTTTTTTTTTTTTTTTTTGGTGGTAGTCAGGTTCTTCTGATCTCTACTTGCTTGTTTAATCTGTCTTATACCTCAAAAGAGATTGACTCAAGATACAACCTAATCCTGTAGATTATAACCTGCCTTGTTACCATAACTTCTTCTAATCTTCCCTCATTGACATTATAGAAGTTGGGATTTAGAAGAAATAAGAAAATGGAGGATAATCTCAGAATACTGGGATTTATGGCCTACACATATATATGGCATATATTTAAAGGGACAAATTTAGACCCATGATGGAGAGGGAATTTGAATAAGTCTACTTTTGCAATCAATTAAATCGAGTTACTTTTTAACTCCATAGTATTTATAGTATAGTATTTATGTACTGAGTTATGCCCTAAGTTTTGTAAACAATAATATTGTTAACTTTAACTTTAAAATATATTTGGCATACACATATACACAATTTAGCATACACTTAATATAAAATTAATACCATAGGTAATAATAATTCAATATAATACTATCATGGCAAAAATAAAAAAAAATACTGGAAATATTAATTTATATGTAACAAAATTCTTTAATTTATATATCAAATGAGTTTTTATTTAAATTGTTGCACAGGACACAGTACTTGATATAAATCATATATGATAATAAACAAGGTTGTAGGCACAATTAAAAAAAAACCCTGCTGCCATCAAGTTGATTCCAATTCATGATGACCCCCACTGGATTTCCAAGTTAGTAAATCTTTAAGGAATTAGATTGTCCTGTCTTCCTTTTTCAAAGTGGTGGGTTTGAACTGTCAACCTTGTGGTTAACAGTAAAAAATTTTAGGCACTGTGCCACTAGAGCTCCTTATTAGGCACAATAAGAAAATGTAAAATTCAATATTCATTCATCATGCAAATTATGTTTCTGTTCTGCAACAAAGAAGATATTTCTAAATTAATTTTCCAAGAAGACAACAAAAGATGTTTATTGGATCATTATATTTATATTTTATTAGAATATTTATATATCTCCATGTAAGGAAATTGGGTAATTCCTTAAGGAAATAAATGAAATTTAATATTAATATTGATTTACAGGTGGATAAATAGGTGGACAGGCTGAACAATTAGGTTTGCCTGTGCAGGGGAGAGTGTGCTCATGACCATGTATAGGGTTAGTAGACAAAGTTTCTACAAGTGCATTTGTATGTTCTGTAATAATTTCCAGGTATACAGTAGAGTTGACAAGGGAAAAGTTTGTGGTCACTTCTTGGCCACAGCCAGCTATACTGAAGGAGAAAGTAGTGGCGCCTGTGGGCTCAGGATCATGGTTTCAGAGGACATAACGCTCAATTGACAAAACATACTCCACAAAAACATTGTTCCACATCCTACTTTGGAGAGTAGTGACTGGGTACAAGCAACTATCTAGATACAACGATGGGTCTCTCCTCATCCAAAACAAAGAAGAATGAAGAAAGCCAAAGACACATGGGAAAAATTAGTCCAAAGCACTGGTACACCTCAGCCTATATGACTATGAGACCTGGAGAACTAGACTGTGCCCAGCTACCACTATCAGGCACTTGGAGCGGGAATCTATTTAGGAGATCCTGCATAAAGTGGAAGAACAATGTGGGACAAAGCACAAAATCATAAAAAAAAAAAAAAAAAAAAAAAAATGGGGGTAGGATAGGTTTGCTGGTCTGATAGAGCCTGGTGGAATCCCTGAGACTTTGGTCCCTAGTTGTCCTTCAGGTCTGGAGTTGAACGCATTCCTGTGGCTTACAGACAAGTAAAAGACAGGGATAGGAGCTGAACATTTACATTAGGTAGATACACTCCTAGTAGCATAGTGCCTAAGGCATTTGACTGTTAACCAGAAGGCTGGAGGTTCAAACCCACCAGCCATTCCATGGAAGAAAGGTTGGGCAATCTACTTCTGTAGTGATATTGCCTCAGAAACCCAAGGAGGGGTCACTATGAGTCGGGTCTGATTCGACAGCACATAACAGCGACAACAGATACACTCCTTGGAGAGATCAATCATGAGAGAATAGAGGGCTGGATATGTACAGGAAGACAGCTCAGAGGGCAGGAGTCCACGGGAGGGATGGACATAGGGAAGAGGTAACTATGGGAAGGAAGTGGGAAGAAAGCTGTTGCATAGTAGGAGACTGCAGTCAATGTCATGAGACAAAATGTATGGACAATGAATTTGCTGGGTAAACTTTTACACAAATTACAATAAAAAAATTAAATACATAAATAGAATATTTAGATAAAAATTATATGAATGTATTTTAGCTTCTATTTCCATTTAGATTAACTTTCTTTTATGAAATTGCATCTTTTTTTTTTTTTTTAT
>NW_006921660.1:10164928-10209687 GCF_000298275.1 Orycteropus afer afer | reverse complement strand
TAATATCATGTATAGATAAGACACATAGATGCAGGCAGATATATGTATGAACTCATATCCAAATGTGTGAGTAAACAGAGGAGGGGGCATCACAAATTATCAGCATTTAGGGCCTTCACATCCCCTAATCTGGACGTACATTTAACACATACTTGAGTGCCTATTATGTGCCAGTGTGCAAGAAAACTATGTTGTAGTGCACCTAGGAAAGAAAACCTATGCTTAGCTCCAGTGTTGGCTGGATGTATTCTACTGGTTCTTGACAAGATAAAGATGAGTGAGCTGACTAATTATTTTAAATATATTGTTTAAAGTTTAAAACTGATATTACAAAAAGTTGTTTTTGATGGGTTTTACCTCATGGAATCCTCTACACAGCCTGGTTTAGCAATGTGATCTGAAGGGTAGGAGAGCTCCTAAAACCAACATTTCTTGTATGTATCTTGTTCATATTCCAGTAATGTATATGACTATTGTTGTTATGTGCCATAAAGTAGGAACCAACTCATAGTGACCCCTCCTTGGGTGTCTGAGGAGGTATCACTATGGAAATAAATTGTCAAAGCTTCCTTCCCAGGAGTGGCTGGTGGGTTTGAACCATCAGCTTTCTGGTTAGCAGACAAATGCCTTAGTCACTACGCCACAAGAACTCCTGTATATGACTGTGTGATGGAAAAACTACAATGGGAGTTTTGCCATCTATAATTTTAGAGTCCACAATGCTTGCTTGTGTTCCCTTTCTTCTACATTACCACAGATATTGCATTTAATAAAACCTTGTATGAAAACACTGTAGCAATTTGTGAGTTCTTCCAATTATCTATACTTAATAAGTGAAGAGCAAACGTAAACCAAATCCATTACTGCTGAGTTGATTCTGATTCATAGCAACCCTATAAGAGTGAGTAAAACTGCTCCGTAGAGTTTCCCAAGCTGTAATCTTTATGGAAGTAGATTGTCAAATCTTTTTCCCATGGAGCAACTGGTGGGGTTGAACTGTTGACCTTTTGGTTAGAAGCTGAGCTTTTGGCCACAGACAGATATTACACTCTTGAGGAGAATAGAAAGCCTTGTTTATACTTCATTTTACCCTGCCTGTAGTTGATCTGGGCCTTCTGTACTTTTCAGTACAGTATGTTTTTCATTGACATCCCATTCTGTGCCACTAATTGATTTTCAATGAAGAGCTAAGAATAATAATAATAAGTTTAAGAGCCTTAGTTCTACCATCTCTGTTTTCTTATAAATGTTTAATTCTGGCATAGATTCTGGCTTGATGAAAAAGTTTATAAAGTAAAATATTTTGGCCAGAATAGCAAGTTGACGTAAGAGAAAAGCAAAACAAGACAAAACAGAACTCAGAAAAGGCAATGAAAAATGGCTATCACTTACTTTAAACTATACTACACACACTATAAACTATACTATAAAACATTTTTCCTGTAAAATATTTGAGGTACAATAATGTCTTACATGGAAACATGAGTTTGATCATCAAAAGTAGAAATAAGTTTAGTACTATTGCTACATGCCTGGGAGTTGATTCTGACTCATATAGATTCTATATGACAAAGTCAAACTGTTCCCTGGGATTTCCTAGGGTGTAATCTTTGTGGAAGCACATCACCAGGTCTTTTCCTCCACAGATCAGCTGGTGGGTTTGAATCACTTGTAAGTTTTAAGTCACTATATCTGGGATAGGTTTTATACTTCACTCTTCTTGTTAGTAGCCACCTAGTTGCTTCTGATTCATGGTGACCACATCTACAATCAGCCAATGTAAATTATATAGATCACAATGGTCTGATTCCTAATTGACTATGAATGCTGCAGGACAGGACAGTATTTTGTTCCATTGTATAAAGGGTCACCATGAATCAATAAAATAAACACTGCTATTTGGTATTACTTTTGCTCCAGATGGCGTCATCTTTGTCAGTTAGAATGCTAGGAATGACTGCAAGGTTTTTGCTGGTACAACACAAAGACTCACTTTCTCATCTGTCTGGAAAATAATGAAGGCTGTATTCTGGAATCTCAGCTGAGATTGAGACCAAGAGACTGTGTTCAAACAGACTAAGGTGATACTGCATGGTTTAAAATCAGGAAGGGTGTGTGTCAGTGTTGTATTCTTTCACCATATTTATTCGATCTGCAACTTGAGCAAATAATCTGAGAAGCCAGGTTATATGAAGAACATCACAACATCAGGATGAGAGGAAGACTCATCAACAGCCTGTGGCATGCAGATGAGAGAAGCTTGCTTGTTGAAAATTAAGAAGACTTGGAGCACTTACTGATAAAGCTCAAAGACTACAGTCTTCAGTACAGATCATAACTCCAGATAAAGAAAAAAAAAAAAATCCTCACATCTTGATAAACAGAAAAGATTAAAATTGTCAAGGATTTCCTTTTACTTGGATCCACAATCAACATCCATGGAAACTGTTGTTGTTGTTGTTGTTATGTGCTGTCGAGTTGGACCCGACTCAGTGACCCTTCCATGGATTTCTGAGGCAGTATCACTATGAAAGTAGATTGCCCCATCTTCCTTCCAAGGAGTGGTTGGTGGGTTTGAACTGCCAGCCTTCTGGTTAGCAGTCAAGTGCCTTAGGCACTATGGTGAAAGGATACAAACAATACACTGTTTGCTTTTTTGGCTGCTGCTTCCATAGAAGCTTCCGTAGAAGCAGCAGCCAAAAAATCAAACAGTGTATTGTTTGTATCCTTTCACCGTACTTATTCAATCTGTATGCTGAGCAAATAATCAAAGAAACTGAATTATATGAAGAAGAATATGGCATCAGGATTGGAGGAAGACTCATTAACAACCTGCAATATGCTGATGACACAACTTTGCTTGCTGAAAATGAGGATGACTTGAAGCACCTACTGATGAAGATTGAAGACTACAGTCTGCAGTGTGGATTACACCTCTATATAAAGAAAACAAAAACCCTCACAACTGGACAAATAAGCAGCATCATGATAAATGGAGAAAATATTGA
Organism: Orycteropus afer afer; assembly: GCF_000298275.1. Lineage (NCBI taxonomy): Eukaryota > Metazoa > Chordata > Mammalia > Tubulidentata > Orycteropodidae > Orycteropus > Orycteropus afer. Next base: position 10,206,679 of record NW_006921660.1, on the reverse strand, counting down.
AGTTGTCAAAAACTTCATATTACTTGGTTCTACAATCAACAGAAATGATAACAGCAGTCAACATATCAGACATTGTATAGCATTAGGCAAATCTTCTGCAAAAGACCTATTTCAAGTACTGAAGAGCAAAGATATCTCCATGGAGACTAACAACATTCCGATTTGTTCATTGTGCATCTGACACAAGCCATGGTATTTTCAATCTCCTCATATGCATGTGAGAACTGGACAATGAAAAAGGAAGACCAAAGAGAAGTCAATGATTTTGAGTTGTAGCATAGGTGAAGAATGCTGAAAGTACCATGGACTGTTAAAAGAACTAACAAATGTGTCCTAGAAGAAGTTCAGCTGGAATGCTCCTTGGAAACAAGAATGGCCAGACTTTGCTCACCTACTTTGGTCATGTTATAAGAAGGTACCATTCCCTGGAGAAGAATATCATGCTTGGTAAAGGGGAGGGTCAATGAAAAAGTGGAAGGCCCTCAGTGAGATGGATTGACACAGTGGCTGCAATGATGGGCTCAGGTGTAGCAAGTATCATGGGGCTGGCACAGGACCAGGCAGTGTTTTGTTCTGCTGTACGTAGGGTTGCTATGAGTTGGATATGACTCGATAGCACCTGACATTGAATAGGGAAAATCTGCAGCAAAAGATCTCTTGAAAGTGTTTAAGAAAAAAGATGTCACTTTGAAGACTAAGGTGTGCCTGACCCAAGCAGTGATGTTATCATTAACTTTATGTGGATGTGAGAGCTGGGTAGTGAATATTAAAGATTGCAGAAGAATTGATGCTTTTGAATTGTGGTGTTGGTGAAGAATATTGAAGGAATCATGGACTTCTAGATGAACGAACAAATCTAAGTCAGAATGTTCTTTCGAAACAGGAATGGCCAGATTTTGTGTCTCATACTTTGGTCATGTTGTTAGAAGTCACCAGTCCCTGCAGTAGTATGTCATACTAGATAGAGTAGAGAGTCAACAAAAGAGGGAGATCCTAAGTGAGTTGAAATGGCACAGTACCTGTAACAATGGGCTCAAACATAGCAATGATTTTGAGGATGGAGCAGGACTGGACAGTATTTTGTTCTGTTGTACACAGGATTACTACGATGTCAGAACTGACTCGATGATGGTACCTTAAAACTACAATAATTACGATCACTTTTCAAACCAGAAATTTTAATTTACATTCAATAAAGTAAAAGATGGATATTTCACTTTTTAAAAATGACAAGTACCACACTACTTTTTCCTACTACCTCTTAGTCAATTCTGATTCATGGTGATTCTGTAAGACAGAGTTGAATGGCTCTGTAGGGTTTCCAAAGGCTATAATCTTTATGAAAATAAAACAAGACATCTTTCTCCCTAGTAGCAACTCATGGGTTCACACAGCCAACCTTTTGGCTTAACAACTGTGCCACGAGGGATGTTCACAATACTTTTAGGACTTCATGTTCCATCATTTCCCCCACTTTTGTCTGATTCAATCATCTGGTCTCTTTGCTCTTCCCTGGACAGGGTTTATTACTTTTAAATTTGTTCTTTTTTGTCTAGAAAATTTCACCATAGATCTTTATGACTGGCTTCCTGGCTTACATTAGATGTCTGCTTAAATGGCATCATAATGGGAGTCTTCCCTGACTCTAATTAGCAGTTCAGCACACTATCCCCAATATACAGGTTTTATCTTCCCTGTGAATTTTTACTCTCTGACACACAATATGTCTACTTGATTATTTATTGTCTGTGTGCAACTCTACACATAAGTGTTAAATAAATACATGACTAGGAAAATGATGTAGTTAGAAATATAGTGTCTTATTTAGGCTCTCTAGAGGAGTAAAACACATCTAAAATTAGGAGCTCTGCTGACACAATACTTCAGTACTCAGCTGTTAACCAGAAGGTTGGTGATTTGAACTCACTCAGTGGTTCCATGGGACAAAGATCTAGTGATCTGCTCCCATGAAAATAGCATCCTAGAAAAACCTATGATGTAGTTGTACTCTGTCATAAAGGGTAGCTATGAGTTGGAATTGACTCAATGACCTAAACATCATATATATGGAGAAAGAGACATTTATTTCAAGGGTTTGACTCATAGTTGTGAGGCTTATAGGTCTAAAATGTGTGTGTCAGGCAATAGGTCACAGATGTCTTCAGGCTTACACCCCAAGATCCATAGATCAGGAAGCAGGCCAGAGACTTTTGTAATCTTATATCCCAAGATCCAGAGGACAGGCATCAGGCCAGAGATTTCTGCAGACTTACATTTGAAGATTTGGAGTTTAGGCAGCAGGACAGAGACTTCTGTGGGCTTACATCCCAAGATCCCAAAGTTAGGCATCTAGAAAACTACATGATCAAAATGGAGAGAGTGAACTCTGCCAGAAGATCCATTTATATTCTGGTGGCAGAGCACACACCAAGGAAACTGTGTTTTCAACTGATTGGTTGGTGATATCATGGAAGGTAATTACACTATGTTACCTTAACTTGTGTTACATTATGTTATGCTACATTCCTTTACAGAACAGTAATCTCTATTTGGCCAAACCACTGAGAATTATAGTCTAATCTTGTTAACAGTACATACAATTAACAGTCTCAGTGGGGTGGTTAAGTTTGTGTGTCAACTTGGCTGGGCCTGGTTGAGTGGCTGGGCAGCTGGTGGTAGTTACTCCCCATAATGAGACTGGTAATCAACTCCATGGTGAGATCTACCACAAGCAGTTGAGTAGCTGCCTTTGGGATGTGGTCTGCTTCCTGTATATAAGGAGAAGCCTCGGGGATAGTCTTGCGTTTATGGCACTCTTGGACCCTGCCTGTAACCGTTTTGTTGTTCAGCAGCCTGCCATGCTCTGCTGATCTTGGGACTTAAAATGCACTGAAATTAGTGGCCTGCCATGTGGTTTGGTAACATTGGGACAGTGCCTTTTTACTTGTCAACCTTGGGCTTGTCAGGCTCAGGAACCAGCAGCTGTCTGAATAAAGAAACACCTCTAACTTCAGTTGGCAGGGAACAGGAGGCAAAGCCGAACCTGAAGGTTGAGGGGCTTTCACCCAGCCGCTAGAGTCTGGCACTTTGAACTTGGACTTAAAGCCTCCAAACTGTAAGAGAATAAACTCCTGTCTGTTAAGGCCATCCCATTTGTAGTATAGTCTTCTCAGAGTGGCACTAGGTAAACAGAACACCCAGTTAGGTGAAATTTGTTATGTTTTGAGGATTACATATCTTTGTTGTTCAACTATGGCTCACCAAAATATTAGTAAATTTGTACTTTAGGTCCTTCTGAAAAGGATTGACTGTCTTTATTCAATATCTTTACAAAAAGAGATCTAAGGCACCAATTCTTTTTTTTTTTTTTTCTGTGTCCTGTATCCATGCACATCCTTCACTCACTGTTTTCTCCAAAGATGATAAAATTTCAAATAATATTTTGTTAGTAAAATCAGAAGGCCCAGGGAATCATATTCCCCCTATTATAATACATCTTCTTCTGTGTGCTTTGAAAGGTTTATTGTGGGTTTCATTAAAAAAAAATATTATCTCAGCTTTGAATATTTATAATGATAACTTTACTAAAGTAATTTGTGAATGATAATTTTATTTATTCAATAGAATAATTCCATGGCTTTTAAGTAACATTTTCTTTATTGTTTTGACAGAATTCACCTGAAAGTCCTTGTGGACCTTGTGCTTTACTGGAAGGAAATTCTTTAATGATATTTTTATGTTTCCCATTTTAATTGATGCTTCCTATAATTTCTAGTGTGCAGTTTGACAGTATTTTCTTTCTTAAAAATGCTTTCATATTATCCAGTTATATTCAGACAGTTCAGGAAAGTATTTAAAAATATTTTATAATAATTTATATGAAAATTTGAACATCAACAACAGATCAATATGCTAAAATTCCTGGTATTCCCACAGTATATATTTTTCATTGATTATTTTCTCTCTCTCTTCTGTTCCTTATAGTATGATCTACATTTTGTTTCTAAAGAACCAGCACTTTACATAAGGAATCATTTGAAATCAAACATGTCCTATAAAATGTAGAAATAGTTTTATGCATAGTTTAATACTTAAAACCTGCATGCAAGTTACAGTAAAATTATTTAAGTGATAACTAAATCTTGGCAAGAAGATGTGGATTGCATGGCAGACATATCAGATAACTTTCTGATAGGATCTTATCTTGAGTTCCCATTGTCTAGACATAATGTACACTTTCATGGTAGTTTTTAAAAAATAATTAAGGGAAAGTTATCTTAATGACAGTGAAAATTCCTTTGACAAAATCATGCATCCTAAAAGGTTTAGCAAATTTCATGTACTGTAAAATTGTTAATTACAAAATAAATTGAGAAAAGAAAATATACATTATTTAACCTTTGATTTACATATTTCCTATTTTATATTAATGTGCAAATAAAAAAAATTCTTAATGTATTATTGCATTGAAAAAACTTTATTATGTTAAATTTGTATGGGAAATTTTATTTATTGATTTTTTAATTACAATAAACACTGTGTGGAACGAAAAATTCCATAATCTTTTTGTGATGCCATTGAACATTATATTGATACAACATAAACCAGTGAACATCTTTGAAGACTACAATGTGAAGAAGATGGAAGAGAAAAATCAGTGAAGGAATTAAGTCTCAAACAATTCTGGGAAGGTTTAAGAGAGATATTGTGCATGTGAGGTCAGGTCTGTAAATATAAATTTTTAAATCATTTTAATATATTTAAAAATTATCTATTAAAATTTTTTAAGATATTAAACATGATAAATTTTAAAAACATTTTATTTTATCTCATCAAATTAATTGATTTTGCATGTAGGTGCAGTTATAATATGAGGAGAAAACTGAATTTTATCTCCTTTTATCAGGATTTGTATTATTTTGGGTAATGAGTTAAGGAAACATTATGATATTCACCCTATTGCTTCATGTATGTTTTCAGTTCAAAGACATTGTGAGCATCAAAAACTTATCAGTGTTCAATATTTCATTAGATTTAGATACAAACATATCTCTGTCATTTTCTTCTTTCACATCTCATTCTTGTTAATATATATCCGCCTTGGAGATCTTCAGTGATTACCTCCTCCAATTTCTTCATTACTCTAACAAGGAGATATCTTTGCTCTTCAGCACTTGAAAGGAGTCCTTTGTAGCCAATTTGCCCAGTGTTGTACATCATCTAATGTCCTGACTGCTGATTCCAATGGAGTCCATTGTAGAACTAACCAATGTGAAGTCTTTAGCAACTTCAATCTTTTCTCCATTTATCAGGATGCTGCTTATAGGTCCAGCTGTGAGGATTTTTGTATTCTTTACATTGAAATATAATCGATACTGAACACTGTATTCTTGAATCTTCATCAGTAAGTGCTTCAAGTCATCCTCATTTTCAGCAAGCAAAGTTGTGTTGTCAGTGTATTGCAGGTTGTTAATGATTCTTCCTCCAATCTTGATGCCACATTCTTCTTCATATAGTGCAGCTTCTCAGATTATTTGCTCAGCATATAGTTTAAATAAGTGTGATGAAAGGATACAAGTCTGATGCACTCCCTTCTTGATTTTAAACCATGTAGTGTCCCCTTGTTCTGTTCGAACGACAGCCTCCTGGTCAAGGTACAGATTCCTCATGAGTACAATCAAGTGCTCGGGAATTCCCATTCTTCTCAATGTTATCCATAATTTGTCATGATCCACACAATCAAATGCCTTTGCATAGTAAAAAAAAAAAAAAAACATAAGTAAACATCTTCTTGATATTCTTTGCTTGAAGCCAAGATCCATCTGACATCAGCAATGATATCCCTCTTTCGGAATCCCATTCTGAATTTGCTTGCATTTCTGGAAGTTCTCTGTCAGTATATTGCTGTAACCATTTTTGAAATATCTTCAGTAAGATTTTACTTGTATGTGATATTAATAATATTGTTCAATAATTTTCACATTCTTTTGGATCACCTTTCTTTAGAATGGGTACAAATATGGATCTCTTCCTGTCTGTTGGCCAGGTAGCTATCTTCCAAATCTCTTTTCATAACCAAGTGAGTGCCTTCAATGGGGCATCCTTTATTGAAACATTGCAATGGATATTACGTCAATTCCTGGTGCCCTGTTTTCACCAATTCCTTCAGTGCAGCTCAACGTCTTTCTCCAATACCATTGGTTCTTGACCAGCTGAAAAGATGAAGATCAACCAGGTCTTTTTGGTACAATGACTCTGTATTCCTTCCATCTTCCTTTAATACTTCCTGCATTATTCAAAATTTTGCCCATAGAATCTTTCAATATTGCAACTTGAGGCTTAATTTTTTTCCTCAGTTCTTTAAGTTTGAGAAATGCAGAGCATAATCTTCCCTTTTGGTTTTTTAACTCCAGGTCTTTGCATATTTCATTATAATAATGGGTTTTGTCTGCTTGAGCTGCTCTTTGAAATCTTCTGTTCAGTTCTTTCATCTTGTCATTTCTTACATTTGCTTTAGCTACTCTCCATTCAAGGGCAAGTTTCAGAGTCTCTTCTGACATCCACTTTGGTTTCTTCTTCCTTTCTCGTCTTTTCAGTGACCTCTTGCCCTCCTCATGGATGGTGTTCTTGATGTCATCCCATAATACTTCCGATTTTCGGTCATTGGTGTTCAATGTGTCAAATCTATTCTTTAGATGTTCTCTAAATTCAAGAGGGATATATTCAAGGTCATATTTTGGCTCTCATGCACTTGTTTTAATTGTCTTCAACTTCAAGTTGAATTTGCATGTGATCACTTGATGGTCTGTTTCACAATCAGCTACTGGCCTTGTTTTGGCTATAAAGGTATTGAGGTTTTCCATCATCTCTTGCCACAGATGTAGTCAATCTGATTCCTGTGTACTCCATCTGGCAATGTGCATGTGTATAGGCACCACCTGTGTTGTTGAAAAAGGGTATCTTCAATGAATAAGTCGTTGGTCTTGCAAAATTCAATCATGCGATTTCCAGCATTATTTCTGTCACTAATGCCAAATTTTACAACTACCAGTGATTCTTCTTTGTTTCCAACTTTTGAATTTCAGTCACCAGTGATAACACATCTTGATTGCATGCTCGATCAAATTCAGACTGCAGAAGTTGATAAAAGTCTACAATTTCTTCCCCTTTGGCTTTGGTGGTTGGTGTGTAAATTTGAATAATTGTAGTATTAACTGATCTTCTTTGTACACATATGGATATTATCATGTCACTGACAGCATTGTAGTTCAGGATAGATCTTAAAACATCCATTGTGATGATGAAAGACATGCCATTCCTCTTCAAACTATCATTCCTGGCATAGTAGATCATATGTTTGTCTGATTCAAAATGGACAAAACCTGTCCATTTCAGCTCACTAATGCCTAGGATATTAATTTTTATTTATTCCATTTCATTTTTGACAACTTCCAGTTTTCCTAGATTCATACTTCACACATTCCATGTTCTGATTATTAATGGATATTTGCAGCTGTTTCATCTCAAATTGAGTCATACCACATCAGCATATAGAGTTCCCAAAGCTTTACTTTATCCATGTCATTAAGGTTGTTTCTACTCTGATGATGTAGCTCTTTCCCACTCATATTTTGAGTGCCTTCTGGCCTAAGGGGTTGGTCTTATTGCACTGTATCAGACAATCTTTCAGGGCTATTCATAAAGTTGCCCGGTAATGTATGCCACAATGTTTCTCTGCTATTCATAAGGTTTTTCCTGGCCAAATATTTGAGAAGTGGATGGCCTCTTCCTTTTTCCTAGTTTGTTTCATTGCATTGAAACAGCAGTCAAGAAATCAGAGAGGTTTCATTGGATTGAAACCTGTGCACCATGTGCAACCCTGCTGGCATTTGAGACAACAGTAACACAACCTCAAGCCTCATAACAACATGCAAGCCACCACAGTACGACAAACTTACATACAAGTTTGTCTTCCTTAGCTGTTAGAAACCTCTCCACCCTCCCCTTACCTGGATCTCTTGGTCTGTCTTGTCCCCGGCTCCTCTCCTGCCTCCCGTATCCGGGTGTGTGGCCTGTCTGCCTGCTCTTACCTGGGTTTCCATGGCTCTGTCTCAGCCCCGTTTCCTCCTCAACTTCCCACGTTAAAAAAATAGAAAACACTAATAACTCCTAAATTCATATGGAAAATTGGAATAGTGAAAATGTATTCAACCTACAGAAAGAACATAGAGCAAATAAACACTGATTTAGTAGGAATAATATACTATCAAATAATATGTCATTATTAAAGTAAAATATCAATGATTATATAAAATGTACATTGGTCAAGCATTTTTGTTAAACAATAAAGATTACCATGTTGTTATTGTTTGGTGCCAGCCAGTTGACTCTGACTCATAATGACCCCATGTACAGCAGAAAAAATATTGTCTGGTCTTGCACCAGCCTCAAAATCTTTGCTATACTTGAGCCTGTTGTTGCAGCCATTTTGTCCATCCACTCTGTTAAGGGTTTCCCCTTTTTTACTGACCATCTACTTTACCAAGCATGATATCCTTCTCCAGGGAATGGTCCCTTCTGAAAACATGACCAAAGTAAATGAGATGTACTCTGGCCATTCTTACTTCCAAGGGACATTCAGGCTGCATGTCTTCAAGGATAGATTGGTTCATTATTCTGGCAAGCCATGGTATTTTCAGTATTCTTCGCCAACATAGAAATTCAAAAGCATCAGCTCTTTTCTGTCTTCCTTATTCATTGTCCAACTTTCACATGCATATGAAGCAATTGAAAATATGTTGGCTTAGGGCAGGGAACCTTAGTCTTCAAAGTAAGCTACTTTTTTTGTTTGTCTCTTAATACTTTAAAAAGGTCTTTTGCAGCACTTTTGCCCAGTGTAATATGGTCTCTGATTTCTTGACTGCTGTTTCCAGGAGTATTGATTGTGGATCCAATCAAAATGAAATATTTGATAATTCAATCATTTATCCATTAATTGTGATGCTGCTTATTGGTTCAGGTGTAAGGATTTCCATTTTCTGTATACTGAAGTGTAATCCACACTGCAGACTGCAGTCTTTGACCTTCGTCAGTAAGTGCTCCAAGCCCTCTTTGCTTTCAGCAATGAAGATTGTGTCATCTGCATGTTGCAAGTTGTTATTGTGTCTTCCTCCTATCCTGATGCCACTTCCTTTTTCATATAGTCCAGGTTTTGGGTTATTTGCTCAGTGCAAATTTCAATGCAAATTGAATAAATATGGTGAATGATACAACCCTGATGCATTTCCTTCCTGATTTTAAACCATACAGTATGCCCTTGTTCTGTTCAAATGACAACCTCTTGTTCTGTGTACAGGTTCCTCATGAGCACAATTAAGTGTTTTGGAATTTTGATTCTTCACTGTTACCTGTAATTTGTTATGTTTCACACAGACACATCCCTTTATATAGTCAATAAAGCCAAAAAACCAAACTGCACCCACAGCCATTGAGTCTACTCTGACTTATAGCCAACCCCATTGTGTTTCCCAAGGCAGTAAATCTTTACAGAAGTAGATTACCTCATCCTCCTTCTGCAGAAGGATTGGTGGACTTGAACCGGCAATCTTCTGGTTCATAGTCAAATGTCTTAGGCAGTGTTCCACCAGAGCTCCTTAGTCAGTAAAACACAGGAAAACATCTTTCTGATCGTCTTTGCTTTCCTCCAAGATCCATCTGATGTCAACAATGATATCCTTTGTTCCATATCCTCTTCTGAATCCAGCTTGAATTCTGGGCAATTCCCCGTCAATATACTGCTACAAGTATTTTATTTATTTATTTTTTAATTACTTTCAGCAAAAGTTTACTTGCATGTGACACCGATCATATTGTTTAATAATTTCTGTATTCTATTGGATCATCTTTCTTTGGAAGGGGCACAAATATCAATCTCTTCCAGTCAGTTGGGCCTTCCAAATTTCTTGGCATACATGTATAAGCACCGCAGCACTGCATTCTTTGGGAAACATCTCAGTGGGTATTTCACCAATTCCTAAAGCCTTGTTTTTCACCATTTCCTTCAGTGCAGTTTGAACTTCTAACTTCAATACCATTAGTTCTTGATTAGTATTTGTTTAAGATATGGGAACATATATCATATATCTCTAATTAATGAAATATGTTGATCTACAAAACAAGAATGATACAGATGATTTAATCATGGCTAACAAAGAATTTAATCGATATATTTGTATGTTTTATCAATTGTTGTTAGGTGGCTTCAAGTTGGGTTCAACTCATAGTGACCAAAGTTATAACAGACAAAATGCTATCTGGTCCTGTGGCATCACACAACTGTTGCTATGTTCGAACTCATTTCTGCAGCCACTGTATCAATCCATATCAATGATGTAAAAGACAATTCCTTTTTTTCACTGACCCACTATTTTACCAAGAATGATGTCTTTCTCCATAGAGAGTTGTCTCCTGATTACATGTCCCAAGAAGTAGTCTCCCCTTCTCTCTTCTCATGAATATTCTGATTGTACTTCCTCCAAGACATTTGTTCTTCTGGCAGTCCTTGTTTTATTTAATATTCTTCACCAACATCAAAATTCAAATGTGTCAATTCTTCAGTCTTCCTTTTTTGTTGTTGTTATAAATATGAGGTAATTGAAAGTACCATAATTTGAGTCAGGTGCATTTAAGGCATCAATGTGACATCTTTACATTTTAACACTTCAAAGAGGCATTTTGCATCAGTTTTGCCCAACTTAATATGTCTTTTGATTTCTTGACTGCTGCTTCAATCAGAATTGAATGTGAATCCAAGAAGAAATTCTTGACAATTTCACTTTCTTTGCCATTTATCATAATGTTCTTTATTGGTCCAATTGTAAGTTTTGTTTTGTTTTTTCCTGTTTTCCAAAGTAGTAGATACTGAAGGTCGTGTATTCTTTTACTTCCCACATTAAATACTTCCTGTTACCTTCACTTTCACTTTACTTTTCAGGTTTTCAGGAAACAAGGGTGTGTCATCTGCATATCTGAGATTGTTTGTGAGTCTTCCTTGAAAAGTGATGTTGCATTCTTCTTCATATAGCTCAGTATTTTTGATTATTTTTTTCAGTATATAGATCAATAAGTAAGATAGAAAAAGACAACCTTGTTGCACATTTCCAATTTTAAACCATGCTGTGTCCTTTAGTTCTGTTCAAAAGACTGCCTCTTATGCATTCCATTGTTGCACAATTAAGTGCTTTGGAATTCTATTCTTTACAACATTATCCATGATTTTACAATCCACACAGTTGATTGACTTTATGTAATCAATAAAACATTTTTCTATTATTCTCTGCTTTGGGATAATATTCATCTGACATCAGCAATGGTATCCTTCCTTCCATGTCTTTTCCTGAATCTGGCTTGAACAACTTGTTGTTGTTCAGTTGCAGCTGTTTGTGAATTATCTTTAGGAAAAAACTTACCAGCTTGTGCATTGAGGATATTTTTCAATAATTTCCACGTACTGTTTGATTAATCACTTGTCTTTAGAATGAACACACATATGAATCTCTTCCACTTAGTAGGCAATGTGGTTGTCTTACAAATTTCTTCACATGGATGAGCAATTGCTTCCAGTCTTTCTTCTGTGCGTTGAAGCATCTTTATTGGTGTTTTATCAGCCCCTGGAGCCCTGACTTTAGCATGACTTGTACTTATTTGTCAGTACCAGCAATTCTTGATCGTATGCTGTCTCCTGAAATCGTAGATAGAGTGACTCTATGTATTCCTTACATCTTTTTGTCTGTATGTGTGTTTTTTCTACCTCGTTAATTCTTTTTATCACAAAATTCTTCAAAATTGCAACTTGAGGCTTGACATCTCTTTAGTTCTTTCAACTTGGGAGGTGCCCATTGTATTCTACTTTAGTTTTCTTTCTCCACATCTTTGCAAATTTCATTATAATATTTTACCTTCTCCTCTTCAACCATTCTTTGAAATTTTTTTTCAGCTCTATTACTTCAACATTTCTTCCATATCAGTTATTCTATGCTCAAGAGCATGTTTCAGAGTTTCTTCTGACCTCCGTTTTGATCTTACCCTTCTTTCCTATCTTTCTAATGATCTTTAACTTTTTTCATGTATGATGTCCTTGATGTCATCCCCTATGTATTCCTACCTCAATCACTATAGTTGAGTATACCAAATTTATTTTTGATGGTGTCTTTAAAATCAGGTGAGATACATTATAAATCATACTTTGACAATCTTTGACTGGTTTTATTTTCTTTACCTTCAACTTGAACTTACTTATGAGCAATTTATGGCCTGTTTCATAGCTGTCCTCTGGCTTTATCTTGCCTGATAATTGAAATAAAGTCCATTTAAAACCTGTGTAAACCATCCTGTGAGATAAAAATGTAATCTTTTATCTATCTATCTATCTATATAATATATAATATATAATTTCTGAAGAGTATGTCATTGGTCTTACAGAATCATTTCATTCATTCTTTGCCATTGTATCATCAAGACCATATTTTCAACTACTGATCATTCTCTGCTGTTTCCTACTTGCACATTCCAATCATCAGTAATTATCATTGCATCTCAAAAGTGCATTTAATCAATTTCAGAATCAAGCAGTTCATAAAAAACTTTGAATTTCTACATTTTCAGAATTTATTAAAAAAAAAAAAATTCACTGCTGTGAAGTCAGATCTGACTCTTAGCAACCCCTCCTTGGGTTGTTGAGGTGGTATCATTATGGAAATAGATTGTCCAACCTTCCTTCCAAGGAGTGGCTGATGGGTTTGAACTGCTAGCCTTCTGGTTAGCTGTCAAATGCCTTAAGCACTACACCACCACCAGCTCCCTCAGAATGCATAGTTGGTACTTAAATGTGAATAATGGATGTATTAACTGTATTTTCTGTTAGGTGTATAGAAATTAACCTAACATTGACAACATTGTACATTTGGGTTATTTCTGTTAGGTGCAATTGAGTAGGCTCTGAATCATAGTGACCCTATCTACAAAAGAATAAAATATGGTCTGGTTCTGTGCTATCTTCACACCCCTTGCTATAGTTGAGCCTATTTTTGCAGTAACTATATCAATCCATATTCTTGAGGGTATATACATTTTTTATTGACACTCCGCTTTACCAAACATGATCTCTTTCTCCAGGGCATGGCCCCTCTGACAACACAACCAAAGTCTTTGAGATGAAGTCTGGCCATTCTTGCTTCTAAGAAATATTCTAGATGTATTTCTTCCATGACAGATTTGTTCTTTCAGAAATTCATGCTATTTTCACTATTTTTCACCGACATCACAATTTACGTGCATCCATTCTTCTGTCTTCCTTATTCATTATTCAGCTTTCACATGCATATGAGGTGATTGAAAATATCATGGCTTGGGGACATATACCTCATTCTTCAATGTGACATCTTTGATCCTTAACACTTTATAGAGGTCTTTTGCAGCACATCTGCCTAGTATTCAACATCTGATTTCTTGAGTTCTGTTTCCATGGGTGTTGATTGTGGATCCAGGTAAAATGAAATCCCTGACAACCTCCATCTTTTCTCCATTTATTATTATGTTCCTCTTTGGTACATTTGTGAGAATTTTTTTTTTTGTTTGTTTTCTTTATGTTGAGATGTAATCCATACTGAAGGGTCTAGTCTTCTTTTTTTTTTTTTTTTTTTTTTTTTTTTTTTTTTTTTTTTCTTTGTTTGTTTTATGGTAGTTTGGATACAAATTTACAGAGAAAAATTTTTTTAAGTTCAATAGTTCATGTGCATTTGATTTCACAGCCCTGATTACATTCTCAGCCATAAAAAAAAAAAAAAAAAAAAAAAAAAAAAAACACCTCTCCTCTTTTCTCTGTGACTACCCCCTCCCTTAGGAGCTCTGGTAGCATAGTGGCTAAGTCACTTGCCTGCTAACCAGACGGCTGGCAGTTCAAACCCACCAGTCACTCCTCGGAAGGAAGGTTGGGCAATCCTACTTCTGTAGTGATACTGCCTCGAAAACCCAAGAAGGGGTCACTATGAGTCGGGGCCGACTCGACGGCACATAACAACAACAACAACACCCCCTCCCTGTGCACATAATTATGCATTCCTATCTGGCCAGATTTCCCTCTATGTGAATATTGCCCCTCTGGTTTCTCATGGCTGATTGACTTAAGGGGTGCATCTCCCTAGAGTAGGTGAGTGCATCACCCTTGGGTAGGTGTTCTGCATGTAGGTTTTTCTAATCTTAGGCTGAGAGCCAATCCATGGAAATGAGTACATTTCTAGGCAAATTGTAACCTGGGACTAGGGATTCCACCAATCTCTATCTGACAAGTAATTCTGGTGATTTTTGCCTTTTTGAATTATGTCCCATGTTTTTCCTCCCACTCTATCCAGGATATCTAGTTTAGATCCCTTTCCAAGTTGTTGGCCAGGCACCATATAGTTCTTCCAGTCTCGGGGCCATGAAGCCTGAGGGCCTTGTGGTCGATTTATCCTTGTTTCCAGATGCCTTTGATTTTCTTCACTCTTCTTTGTCCCAGATGAAAGGCCGATAGCTGCATCATTGATGACAGCTTCAAAGCTTTTCAGACCACAGTCACTACTCATTAAAATAGGTTGTAGAACAAGATTTTAACATACTATATTGTGCCAACTGAACATGATGTCCCCTGAGACTATGGTCCTGAGCCCACAGGCCTGGTGATTCTCTCTCTCAAGGTGATTGGTTGTCTCTGAGAAATTACTCCAACTCTGCTTTGTGTTGCTTCTATTATGTTAAGTAGCTAAATTTGTAACACAAGTACATATGTAATATTATCTTCAGCCAGATCTATCCTTGGTCTAAGGTATATTCTTGTTCAGCTACCCCCACCTGATCTTCTCACCTGTCTATGCATTTAGCTGTAGTCTGGTGTTTGGTGCTAGTAGTAATGTAGTATTGTGAATGTACTAGTATCTGCCTCTGTTGTTTATATCTTATGTGCATGTTTTAATGTCCTTCCTTTCCCCAATGTCATCATGCTGGTCACAAACTCTTTCCATACCATCCCTCCCTCAGTCAAATTGACATATGATACCCAACTAGTCAGAAATTTTTCCTCCCCTACCCTCAAAGACTTTAGTCTTTGATCATCATCAGTAATGCTTCAAGTCATCTTCACTTTCATCAAGCAAGGTGATGACCTCTGCATAGTGTAGATTCTTAATTGTTCTTCCTCCAATCCTGATGCTGCATTCTTCTTCAAATAGTCCAGCTTTTGGATTATTTGCTCAGCATAGCGATTAAATAAGTATGGTGAAACATACAACCCTGACACACACATTTCCTGGTTTTAAACAAAGCACTATCCCCTTGTACTGTTCAAACGATAGCCTCTTGCTCTGTGTGCAGCTTCTTTATGAGCACAATTTAATCCTTTGGAATTCTCATTCTTTGCAATGTTATCTATAATTTGTTATGATCCACACAGACTTATGCCTTTGCAATAAACCAAACAAATCAAACCAAACTTTCTCCCATCATCAATTCCAACTCATAGCTACCTCCATTGGATTTTCCAAGGTAGTATATCTTTATAGAAGTATATTGTCTCCTCTTCCTTCTGTGGAGCAGTTGGTAGGTTTGAACTGCCAATCTTCTGGTTCACAGTCAAATGCCTTAGGCACTGAGCCACCAGAGTGCCTTAGTCAATAAAACACAGGTAAACATCTTTCTGATATTTTTTGCTTTCATCCGAGATCTATCTGCATTGGTAATGATATTCTTCCTTCCATACCCTCTTCTACACCCAGCTTGAAATTTTGGCAGTTTCCTATCAATATACTACTGCAAGCATTTTTTAATTATCTTCAGCAAAATTTTACTGGTGTGTGATATTACATTTTTATTTAATATTAAACAAAATTATTGTTTATTATTTATATGTATAATGTATTATTATATTTATTTTTATTATTTAATAATTTCTGCATTCTGTTGGATCACCTTTCTTTGGAATGGGTAAAAATATGGATCTTCTCCAGCTAATAATCCAGGTAGCTGTCTTCCAAATTACTTGATGAATAAGTGCTTCCAGTGCTGCATCCATTTCTTGAAGCCTATCAATTGAGATTCCATCATTTTCTGGAGTCTTATTTTTCACAATTCCTTCAGTTCAGCTTCAACTTCCTCCTTCAATACTATTGGTTCTTGATCACATGTCACCTCCTATAATAGTTGAACATCCACCAATTCTTTCTTTCTTTTTTTTTTTTTACAGTGACTCTGTGTATTTCTTTTATCTTCTTTGGATGCTTGCAGCATCATTCATTATTTTGTCCATAGAATCCTTCAATATTGATCAATCCATCTTAGCAACTTGAGACTTTAATTTTCTTTTCTTTCTTTTTTTTTTTTTTTTCAATTCTTTCAGCTTGAGAAATTTCTCACATTTCCTTCCCTTTTTGTTTTGTAATTCCAGGTCTTTGAACAATTCACTATACTAATTGACTTTTTCTTCTCGAACTGCTCTTTGAAATCTTTTGTTAACTCTTTTATGTTCTCATTTCTTCTGTTCACTTTAGCTACTCTCCATTCAAAAACACGTTTCAGAGTCTCCTATGACATTCATTTTTCTCTTTTCTTCCTTTCTTGTCTTTTTAATGACCTTTTATTTTCATGATGTTCTTAATGTCATTCCACAATTCTTCTGGTTTTCTGTCATTGGTGTTCAATATATGAAATGTATTCTTCAGATGGTCTCTAAATTCAAGTGAGATATAATCAAGGTCATATTTTGTCTCTCATGGACTTGTTTTAATTTTCTTCAGCTTCAACTGGAACTTGAATATGGGCAATTGATAGTCTGTTCCACGGTCAACTCCTGGTCTTGCTTTGGCTGAAATATCAAGTTTCTCAATCGCCTCTTTCTACAGTTGTAGTAAATCTGATTTATGTGTATTCCATTTGGTGAGGTTCATGTGTATGGACAACATTTATGTTATTGAAAAAAGGTATTTACAATGAATATGTTGTTGGTGTTACAAAATTTTATCATATGATCTCTGGCATTATTTCTATCACTAAGGCTATATTTTTGTTGTTGTTGTTGTTATGTGCCATCAAGTCAGACCCGACTCATAGCGACACCTCTTTGGGTTTCTGAGGCCTATCACTACGGAAGTAGATTGCCCCAGCATGTTCCTTCTGAGGAGTGGCTGGTCAGTTTGAACCACCAGCCTTCTGGTTAGCAGTCAAGTGCCTTAGGCACTATGCTACCAGAGCTCCCTGCTATATATTTTAGCTACTGATAATTTTTCTGTTTCCAAATTTCACATTCCATTCAGCAGTAATAATCAGTACATCTTTATTGAATGTTTGGTCCATTTCAGACTGCAAAAGTCGGTAAAAATCTTCAATTACTTCATCTTTGGCTTTCATGGTTTGTGTGTATATTTGAATAATAGTAGCATCAACTGATATTCCTTGTAGGCATATGAATATCATCCTATCACTGACATTATTCACTTCAGGATAGATTTTGAATCATTCTTTTTGATGATGAATGTTACACCATTCCTCTTCAATTTGCCATTCCAGACATGTCCACCATATAATTGTCTGATTCAAAATGACCAAAACCAGTCTATTTTAGCTCACTAATGCCTTAGATGTTGATATTTATGCATTCCATTTCATTTTGGACAATTTCCAATTTTCCTACATTCATAGTTCATACATTCTATGTTCTGATTATTAATGGATGTTTGCAGCTGTTTCTTCCCATTCTGATTCATACTCCATCAGCAAATGGACATCCTGAAAGCTTTACTTCATCCACATCAGTAAAGTCTACTCTACTGTGAGGGGACAGCTTTTGCCCAGCCATAGTTTCAATGCCTTCCAACCTGAGGGGTTCATGTTATGCCACTATATCAGACAATGTTTCAGGACTATTCACAAACTTTTTTGGCAATATATCAAACAGTGTTTTACTGATATTCATAAGATTTTCACTGGCCAATATTTTCAGAAGTGGGTGGCCTCATCCTTCCTACCAGTTTGTCTTAATCTGGAGACTCTGCTGAAACCTGTCCACTATGGGTGATCTTGAAGTTATTTGAAATACCAGGAACATAGCTTCCAGCCTCATGGCAACACCCATGCCATCACAGTATGACAAACTGACAGACTAATGAATAGAACTTGAAATTTTCTTTTTGACAAATAACACAAAGTTTTTCTTCAATTTGGCAATTTCAGCCTAGTAGACCATATGACTGTGAGATTGAAAATGACTAATAACAGCCAATTTTATCCCAGTAATGCCTGGGATCTATATCTTCAAGAATTTTATTTAATTTTTGATAACTTCCAATTTGCTTGATTCATACACAGTTTTCCATTTTTGGTTAAAAAAAAAAAAAAAGGAACAATGCCCCTAACAAATGTTATACCAACATATACTTTAAGAAAAGAGAAAACATTTAAAATGCTGATAAAAATCTAGGCAATCAATATATTTAAATCATATAGAGTCTATTCACTAGTTATTATTAATTTCTGTTAGTGTTGGTTGAGGAGCTCTGGTAGCTTAGTGCCTACCTGTTAACCAGAAGGCTGGAGGTTCAAACCCACCAGCCACTTCTTGGAAGGAAGATGGGGCAATCTATTTCCATAGTGATACTGCCTCGGAAACCCAAGGAGGAGTGGCTATGGGTTGGCTTCGACTCAACGACACATAACAACAACAACAGTGTTGGTTGGCTTCCCCAGAAATATGACCTGAGATGAGGATTTATTTGCAGTTATTTTATTATGAAACACTTTCACTTGTTGGAATTAAATAAGCAGGATGCATAAGAGGGAGAAGTTGTTGTGCCTTATCTGACCCATTAGAAATGGTAGACAATGATCATAGGATTGTTATAAGTTATGTCAATGGAATCAGGCATTTTTAATCTCAGACACACAATTATTTGATATGGACTATTTCAGAAAATAAATTGAACTTTGTCTAAGAAATATGAGTGGTTGTCCTCAGAGTGCAGAAATTACCAACAGAAGGTACTCAGCTATAAATTGTGATTTGTCAATCATCACAGGAGTAGAAAATTTAATCCTTTAAGGGCGAATGTGAATGTGGTAGAATTCTAGAACTAGGACAGACCAATGGATTCAGAGATAGATTTAACCATACATGATCAATTGATTTTCAACATATATGAAAAGACAAGTAAATAAAAAAGTATAGTCTTTTCAAAATGTATTGCTTTGCTACAATAATAGAAAACAAATATAAACATAAGCAAAGTATCTGATTGATTCCTTATACCATATGTAAAAATTAACTCAGAATTAATCATAGACCTAAATGTGAAACCTAAAGCTATAAAATTTCTAGGAAAGATACATAAAGGAAATAACTTTTCAAACTTGAGTTACATGCAACTTAAAAAGAATTAACTATAATTAAAAAATAAAATAGTAGATTGAATTCATCTTGTTTAAAAATGTTTGCTCTCTGATATTTGAGAAAAAATAAAAGAAAAATAAGAGAGAGAGTATACAAAGAACACTCACAACATCATCAGGATAATATTAATAATAATAATAATAACACCTAATAATGAAGTGAGTAAAATTTTGAACACTTTTCTAAACAGGATATATTGATTGTAAACAACTACATGCAAAGAGATGTAGCATCATTTAACACCAGAAGACAAATCAAAATACATCACGTATTGTTGTGAAGGTGCCACTTCTGGAAAGGCAGGGTAAGAACATCTGAAAATATACTTTTTTAAAAACCTTGAGAACCATGGAAAATTTTCTCAAAATCAACTTTTTAGGACACTCAAAATTAATCAAAGTACTCTACTCAGGTGAAGGGTATTTATTCAAGAAAAACTGCTGAATATCAGTAAGAACAGCAAGCTTAGTGTTATTTTACCTCTCCAAGGTCTGTGATATAGTTGAAAATCAGCAGTTTCAAGATTATGATAACTGTGAGAAACAACACTTAGCAACCATAGGAAGGAAGACAGAGGGTTGAAGTTTCTTAAATTCTATACCCAGAGAATTGTCACGGTTTAACCTGTGTGAAAGCTTCATAGTAAAGGCCTACTGACAATAGTTCTTGCTACTTGACTTTTATCAATATTAACCTAGAGAAAAAGTCCTATTTCCAGAATGATGAAAATAATCAGCAGCAATTGTTTAATATCACAATACTGTAGATGGTGAGGACAGATGATAGAACAAATAAGAAGCCAGACAAAATCTTAAAGAGAGTATCTTGAAAATGAGAAGTCCATTAGGAGCTTTGTAAAGTTATGGCATATTCTGGAAAACTGATAAAACTACCTAATTATCAACAGGGCCCTATGCATATACAACAAAGTCCCACATTATATTATTTCAAATGTTCAGTTGTAAACAAAAGTATGAAATAGAAAACCAGCAAATAATGAATCAAAAACAAGAAAAACACAATAAATAAAGGGAAATTCCTCAACATAATAAAGGCATATATGTAAAACCAACAGCCAACACTATTCTCAAAGGAGAGTGACTGAAACCATCCCCCTTGTGAACAAGAACCAGGCAAGGATGCCCTCTATCACCACTTCTATTCAACACTGTATTGGAAGTCCTCGCCAGGGCAAGAAGGCAAGCAAGGGAAATTAAAGGCATACAAATTGGTAAGGAAGAAGTGAAACTATCCCTATTTGCTGATGATATGATCACATACACAGAGAACCAAAGGGACTCAGTAAAAAGAAAACTACTGGAAATAATTGAGAGAATTAACATAGTGACGGGATACAAGATCAACATACAAACATCAGCTGGATTCCTCTACACAAGCAAAGAGATTGCTGGAAAAGAAATAAGGAGATCAATAACATTTACAATAGCTACCAAAAAAATAAAATATTTGGAAATAAATCTGGCTAGGGACACAGAAGATATGTACAAAGAAAATTACAAAAGACTACTTCAAAAACCCTAAGAAATCTACATAAATGGAAGAACATAACATGCTCATGGATAAGAAGATTGAGCATTGTGAACATGTCAATTCTACCCAAAGCAATCTATACATTCAATGAAATACCAATCCATATCCCATCAACATTTTTTATGGATATGGAAAAACCAATCACTAAATTTATATGGAAAGGAAAGAGACTTTGGATAAGCAAAGCACTATTGAAGAAGAACAACAAAGTAGGAGGTCTCAAACTCTGGGATCTTAAAACCTCCTATACAACCACAGGAGTCAAAACTGCTTGATATTGGTACAACAACAGACACATAGACCAATGGAAAAGAATTGAGAACCCAGAAATAGAGCCATCAACTTATGTTCAGCTGATCTTTGAAAAGGGGCTAAAATCCATTAAATGGGGAAGAGATTGTCTGTTTAACAAATGGAGCTGGCAAAATTGGATATCTGTTTGCAGAAAAATGAAACAAGATCTGGACCTCACACCATACACAAAAACTAACTCCAGATGGATCAAAGACTTTGCTTGTGGAACTGTAAAATGATTCAACCACTGTGGAAAGCAGTATGAATATTCTTCAAAAAGTTGGAATAGAATACCATTTGATCTAGGCAATCCCTTACTAGGTATATCCTAAAGAAGTGAAAGTCAGAACAAGGATAGCTATATCCACATGCATGCTCATCACAATAGTATTTAGAATAGCAAAAAGATGGAAACAACTTAGGTGCCCATCAAAAGAACAATGGACAACCAAACTATGGTACATACACACAATGAAATACTATGCAACCTTAAAGAATACTGTAGAATCTGCAAATCATCACATAATATGGATGAACTTGGAGGACATTATGCTGAGTGAAATAAATCAATCACAGGAGGACAAATATTGTATTAGTCTGTTATTGTAAAAAGTCAAGGGTAGGTTTATATAAGGAAGGAAATTTTCTTTGTTGCTTACCAGGAGCAGGAGGGGCGGGAGGAGGAGGGAACACTGTTAGATAGGTAGATACAACTATTGATTGGGGTGAACAGAAGAGCAATGTACCAAATATGAGTGATCTACATGGTGATATTGAGGAAGAGGAAGACAGAGAGAGGTGCATGGGAGGTACAGTCAACAGAGATGAGTCCTTTTGCTCATATGGTACTGCATTGCCAGTGAAGGCAAACATTGATCTATGAGTGGATAGATGGGTGAACAGGCTGAATGATTAGGTATGTCTATGCAGGGGGCAATATGCCCATGGACATGTATAGGGTTGGCAGACAATGTTTCTACAAGTGTATTGCATGTTCTATAAGAAGCTCTGGTGACATAGTGCTAGGATATTTGACTGCTAAACAGAAGGCTGGTGGTTCAAATCCACCAGCCACTCCTCAGAAGGAAGGTTGGGCAATCAACCTCTGCAGTGATACTGCCTCAGATACCCAAGGAAGTGTCACTATGAGTTGAACCTGACTTGACAGCAGTGAGTTTCTTTTTTGGTATAAGAATTGCCAAGTATATAGTAGAGCTGACAAGGGACAAGGTTGTAGTCACTTCTTGGCTACAGCCAGCTACCCAGAGGGAGTGAGTAATTGAACCTGTGACCTTGGGACATGGTTGCAAAGACCATCAACCTCAATTGGCATAACATACTACACAAAAACATTGTTCCACATGCTACTTTGGGATCATTAAAAGTTGCAAGTAGCCATCTAGATGCAGTGTGGGTCTCTCCTCATCCAGAGCAAAGAAGAATGAATAAAACCAAAGACGCATGGAAACAATCAGTCCAAGTGACTGGTACACCATGCTATCTTCAGCCTATATGACTATGAGACCAGAAGAACTGGATAGTGCCTGGCTACTACTGTCAACCACTCAGAGGGAGATCTATGTAGGAGATCCTGGATGCAGTGGGAGAACAAGGTGGAACAAAACTCAAAAAAAGAAAAGAGAGAAAAAAAAGGACCAGGTTTGCTGGTCTGATAGAACCTAGTGGAACCTCTGAGACTATGGCCTAGCCTACTTGCCTTTCAGGTCTGGAATTGAACCCATTCCTGTGGCTTCCAGCCACACAAAAGTTAGGCATATGAGCTGAACATTTACATTAAGTAGATACCCTCCTTGGAGAGATCAATCATGGGAGAATAGAAGGTCTGTGTGTGCCCAGGGAGACTGATTCGAGGACAGGAGTGCATGGGAGGGAAGGACACAGGGAAAAGGCAAATACAGGAAGTAAGTGGAAGGGGAGCTGTTGCATTGTGGTAAATTGTAGTCAGTGTCATGAGGCAAACTGTATGTGAGCTGCTATATGGAAAATGAATTTGCTCTGTAAATTTTCACCTAAATGCCAATACAATTTAAAAAACAAAAAACAAACAAACAAAAAAAAAAACAGTCAATAGAAAATGTACAAAAGATGAACAGATGTTGGACTTACTAAACAAAGACCTTAAATTGGTTGTTAAATATATTTAAGTTACTAATGGAAAGCATTTTTGAAGAATTAAAATATTTAAACAATAATTCATCCGAAAAAGAAAACCAATAAAGATATAAAATTTGTGTACTGAAGCTAGTTTCATCTCATAGCTACCCTACAAACAATGAAACATTGCCAAGTCCTAACCCCATATTCACATTCATTGCTATGTTTCAGATTATTTTTGCTGGCACTCTCAACCTATCTTATTGAGAGTCTTCCTCTTTTTCACTTACCTTTTACCAAGGATGATGTCTTTCTCTAGAGACGGGTCCCTCCTAATAACATGTCCAAATCCCATGAGGCATTGTACTTCCATTCTTGCTTTTAAGGAGCATTCTGGCTGTACTTATATCAAAACATTTTTTTGTTGTTGTTGTTCTTCTGGTAGTCCATATATATACAATATTCTTTGCCAACATCGTAATTCAAATCCATCAATTATTCTTCAATCTTCCTTATTATCTACCACTTGTCTGTCAGTTTGTCGTACTATGGTGACATACATGTTGCTGTGAGGCTGAAGGCTATGCTACTGATATATCAAATACCAGCAGGGTCACACATGGTGGACAGATTTCAGTGGAGCTTCCAGAATAAGAGAGAATCTGAAGAAGGAAGGGGCCATCCACTTCTCACAGAATGGGCTAGTGAAAAACCTTATGAATAGAAGTAAAACATTGTCTGATATATTACTGGGAAACTTTATGAATAGTCCTGAAACATTGTTCAACATAGTGCTGGGTGATGAGTGCCTCAAGTAGGAAGGCACCCAAAATAGGACTAGGGAAGCTGCCTCTTCAGAGTAGAGCTAACCTTAATGATTAAGGTGGAATAAAGCTTTGAGACCTCCATTTCCTGATGTGGCACAAGTCAAAATGAGAAGATTTCACCAGATGGAGTACACAAAAATCAGATCGACTACATCTGTGGCAATAGGTGAAGAAGAAGCTCAATATCTTCAGCCAAAACAATGCCAGGAGTTAACTGTGGAGCACACTATCAACTACTTATATGCAAGTTCAAGTTGAAGTTGACAAAAAAACAAGTCCATGAGAGTCCAAATATGACCTTCATTATATCCTATCTGAATTTAGAGACTGTCTAAAGAATAGATTTGATGCATTGAACACCAATGACTGAAAACCAGAGGAATTGTGGGAGGATATCAAGAACATTATCAATGAAGAAAGCAAGAGATCACTATAAAGACGAGAAAAGAAGAGAAAACCAAAATGGATGACAGCAGAGACTCTGAAACTTGCCCTTGAGTGGAGAGTAGCTAAAGCGAATGGAAGAATTGACAAGATAAAGGAGCTGAATAGAAGATTTCAAAGAGCAGTTCGAGAAGATAAAGTCAGTTATTATAATGGAATATACAAAGATCGGGAGTTGGAAAACCAAAAGGGAAGAACACACTCAGCATTTCTCAAGCTGAAAGAACTGAAAAATAATAATAATAATAATAATAAGTCTCAAGTTGCAATATTGAAAGATTCTGTGGGAGGTCTCTAGTGGTGTAGTGTCTAAGGCATCTGACTACTTACAAGAAAGTTGGCAGTTCAAATCCACCAACCACTATTCAGAAGGAAGATTGGGCATCTACTTCCATAGATTCCACCTTGGAAACCCAAGAAGGGGTGGCAATGAGTTGGAACTGACTTGATGGAATTGATTCGGAACTGACTTGATTGCAGTGAGTTTTTTTTTTTTTTTTAAACGGGCAAAATATTGAATGATGCATGAAACATCAAAAGAAGATAGAGGGAATACACAGAGTCACTGTACCAAAAAGAATTGGTCAATCTTCATCCATTTTCAGAGGTGGCATATAATCAGGAACCAATGGTATTGAAGGAAGAAGTCAAAGCTTCACTGAAAGAAATTCCCCTCACCTGGATCCCTGCGGCTGACTGCTCCTCTGTCCTGGTTCCTGGGCCTTTTAATCCCCTTTCTCCCACTCTCCCACCCTGCTGCTTTGGGAAGGCCTAGGTTTCCTCTCTTCACCTGGATCCCTGTGGCTGACTGCTCCTCTGTCCGGGTTCCTGGCTTTTAATTCCCTTTCTCCCACTCTCCCGTCCTGCTGTTTTGGGCATGCCTGAGTTCCCTCTCCTCTCCTGGATCCCTGTGGCTCACTGCCCAGCACTATTTATAATAGAAAAAAGTTGGAAACAACGTACATGCCCATCAGCGGAAGAGTGGATGACCAAACTATGGTACATACACATACTGGAATGGTATGAGGCACAAAAGAATAATGTAGAGTCTGCAAAACACTACATAATATCGATGAACTTGGAGGACATTATGCTGAGTGAAATAAGTCAATCACAGAAGGACAAATATGGTATTAGTTCATTGTTGTGGAGAGTCAAGGAAAGATTTATATACAGAGGAAAACTTTCTTTGTTGATAGCCACGGGTGGAATGGAGGGGAGGGAACACTGAAAAAAAAAAAAAAAAGCATTGACCCATGTCACTTTAGTTTTGTGTATTTCAGTGTATATAAATTATATTTCAATAAAATGCATTAAAAAAAGAAAGAAAAGAAATCTCTTGTAGCAGATTTCACCAATGCAATATTTTATTTGTTACCTTGGCTTCTGCTATGATGAGTGTTGATTGTGAATATAAGTAAAATTAAATCCTTGAAAAGTTCAATATTTTCTCCCATCATCATGATGTTTCTTTTTGTCCTTTTGTAAAGATTTTTGCTTACATTAAGATGTAATTAATATAGAAGGTTTTAGTCTTTGATCTTCATCAGTTAATGTTTCAGGTCTTCTTAATATTTAGTAAACATTGCTGCATCATATTCCTATTCTAGGTTTCAGTAATCCTCCAAACCCAAGTCTGCATTCTTTTTCATATAGTCCAACTTAGGGACTTCTGGCAAGATGGCAGAATAAGCAGACAAGCTATACAGACCCTCTGCAAAAAGGAAGTGAGAAACCAATTGAAAAAGATACAGAAGATAATCCTAGAACACTGAGCTCTGAAGGGAAGGATAAAGAAGTTGCTTAAATACTAACTAGTAGAAGAACAAAGGCTTAGGTACAGCAAGGATTGTGAGGCTGGTGCAGGACCACACAGTGTTTTGATCTGTTGTACATAGGATTGCTATGAGTTGGAGCTGACTCGATGGAACCTAACAACAACAACAAATATGATAGAAGAACCTGAATGAAAACAGTGAATATGCAGTTAAATGGAGCTGTGGACTGTCAGCTATCCTGATGCCATGGCCAATTTTCATATTTAGACTGTCATTCTGATCAAGACAGCAGCCTAAGAATCAGCTCTGCTTGCCAAAGACTCCATGGGTAACTGCACAAGTGACTAAAGTGTAGAAAGGAAAACAGAAAGTAAGAACACGAATACAGCTGTGGACTATTGGTTGTCTCAAGCCGTTTTGTTTGCAAATTGTAAGACCATTTTGAATATTTGCAAGTGGCATTCCAATCAGGCAAGCTACTTAAGAATAGGCTCTGCTTTCAGAGGATAGCACAGGCAACTGCACTGGAGGCTGATGACTAGAAAGGTGCCATATTCCCCTTATTACTCTTATAGCTCACACCCTCTGGGTAAACGGAGGTGTGGCCATCCCCTACCTCCACCCACTTTCTGGACTGGCAGGAATTCAATCCAGTCTGTGTGTTCCTTGACAGAGCCTGGGTGCCCTATATAGCCACTCATCTTGTTTTGTTTTGGTTTGTTTTAAAATTACAATTGTTTTTTTTCTTCCTCCTTTCTTCTTTTCTTTTTATTTTTCTATTTACCTCCCCTGGTTTCCTGGTTCTCTCCCTCTCTCTCTCTCTTTTTCTCTTCCCTTTACCTGTTCCTTTCTTTTTTCTTTCTTTTCTTCTTTTGGTTCTTTTCATCCCTTGTTTCTCCTTTTGCAATTTTCTCATTTATTATTCTTTTTTTCTTCCCTTTTTTTTTTATTTGTTCTTGTTTAGGTAGTTTGTGTTTTTCCCCCCGGTAGTTTTTTGTTTGTATTTTTTTTTTGTCTAACAGGGAAAGAACAACTGTACCAATGTGACACAAACATCCCTGTTCTTCATGTGGCCCCACTCACTGAATGAGGTCCACCACTTCCTTCTGCATGAATTGATCAGCAGTAGCCCAAATCACTTTTAACTTCTTTTCATGAACAGTGAACAGAGATCTGTGTATACACTTTCATTGTCTATCACACACACCAGGAAACAGATGATAAGTACCCAACTGTTACCTACTAATGAATATAAGAGCACAGTACCCTGCTCACTGAGTTAAATAAAAAAAAAATGAAACAAACATTTTTGGGCATATAACACCAATATGGAGCCCAGATTGTCAGATTATTTTCTCAGCATAAAAATTGAATAAGTATGGTGAAAAGATATCACACTGACACACACTTTTCCTCATTTTAAACTGCTCAGTATTCCCTTATTCTGTTCAAAAGGTGGCCACATGGTATACTTACAGATTCTTCATGAGCACAATTATGTGTTTTACAATTCCCATTCTTTATCATATTCCTGAGTTCAGGGCTACTGAGTCACAGCTTATGGGTGGCATAAAAGACCTCAATGTTTCCAGTTGTGCTCTGAAAGAAAGCTTTATTTCTTCTAGTAACAGAGCTGATAGTGCTGAAAAACAAACCCAAAGTCTTATTGTAAGGGTGGCTAAATTACAATGCCAATTGAATTACCAACCCAGAATGGTGTCTGAAGTTAAAGCGAAGGCATTGATTAGAAAAAAAAAAGGGGGATCCTGAAACCTGGAATGGGGACATATGGGCAGGTAGTCAGGAAGATCAGGATATGGAGCCAGAAATTCTGTTGAATCCCTCCCATCTGAAGGGATTATGGTAAAAACCATTATCCCCTCCACCTCAGTTTGATGGAATTAGCTCAACTGTTCCTGCTGAGTCATTGCTTTAGGCAGAGGCTATGAAAGACACTGATGAATGTTCTCAGGAATTGCCCCAACAATCCATTGTTCCTGCTAGACCTATGATTAAAGTTAAGTCCAAGTGAGCCTCAAAAGATGAAATTCAAATTGTGACTGAGGAGGTGGTATGCTATACCCAAAAAGACCTACTTGATTTTGCTAACATATACAGAAAGAAATCTGGAGAATATGTATGGTAATGGCTATGGAGGGTGTGGGATAATGGTGCAAGGAATGTAACATTGGATTAGTCTGAGTTTATTGATGTAGGCCCACTAAGTAGGATTCATCATTCAATGTTTCAACTTGAGAGGTTAGAAAGAGATCTAATAGTTTATTTGGTTGGCTTACTGAAGCGTGGATTTTGTGGTGCCCTACCTTAAGTCAAATTGAGGTACCAGATATGCCTTGGTATAATGTAGAAGAAGGTATCCAAAGGCTTAGGGAAATCAGCTTGTTAGAATAGATATATCAGATTAGACCCCTAGAACCAGAAATGGAGAGTCCATAAGATATACCTTTCACTAATACAGTGAGGAATAAATTTGTGAAAGAACCTTCAGCATCCCTGAAGACTGCTATGATTGCTATTTTATGTAAGCTGGATTTGACAATGGGAACTACCCTAATTGAACTAAGACACTTTACAATGGGGCTGATTGGACCCCATAGTAGTACAGGCTAAGTGGCAGTAGTTAATTGACAAAGGCAGGGTGGACATGGTTACCATAATGGATAGCAAAGTTGGAACAATAATCAGAATACTCTGACTTATGTGGAATTATGGCATTGGCTACTTAGTCATGGTGTTCCTAGTAGTGAAATAGATGACAAACCTATTAAATATTTACTTGATCTGTGTAGACAGAAGAATTCTAGATCACATGAACAGCAGCCTAGATTGAATCACCAGAATACAGAGTCACGGTCTCAATTCCAAGACTTGAGTCAGTTTACAGACCCATAACCCCTTGAATGAAGGGGAGACCAGGGCCCTTTGAAGAAGGACCCCACTACATTGCAAAAAATATATATACTGCCAATTTTTCTCCCAGCTTTCCCCAAAGGGATCTGAGGTCTTTCATGAGAGGGACTGGTCATTGGGGAAAAGGAAATAATCAGACTTTTCAGGGGTTCCTGGACACTAGCTCTGAATTGACACTAATTCCTGGAGACCCAAAGCATCATTGTGGCCCACCAGTCAGAGTGGGGACATATGGAGGTCAAGTTATTGATGGAATCTTAGCTAAAGTGTGTCTCACAGTGGGTCCAGTGGGTCCCTGAACCCATCCTGTGGCAATTTCCTCAGTTCTGGAATGCATAATTTGAATAGATATGCTGAGCAACTAGCAGAATTTCCACATTGGGTTCCTGACATGTGGAGTAAGGGCTATTATGGTAGGAAAAGCCGATGGAAGCCATTATAACTGCCTCTACCTACAAAAATAGTAAACCAAAAGCAATACTGCATCCCTGGAGGGGTTGCAAAGATTACTGCCACTATCAAGGACTTGAAGGATGCAGGGATGGTGATTCCTACTACATCCCTATTTAATTCACCTATTTGGCCTGTGTAAAAAACAGATGGATCTTGGAGAATGACAACAGATTATCATAAGCTTAATCAGGTGGTGACTCCAATGGCAGCTGCTGTTCCTGATGTGGTTTCATTGCTTGAGCAAATTAGTACATCTCCTGGTACTTGGTATGGAGCTGTTGATCTGGGCAATGTCTTTTTCTCCATACCAATTTCAAAGGACCACCAAAAGCAGTTTGCCTTCAGCTGGCAAAGCCAACAGTATACTTTCACAGTGCTTCCTCAGTGGTATATTAATTCCCCAGCACAATGTCATAATTTAATCCATAGGATCTTGATCACCTTTCCCTTCCACAAGACATCACACTGGTTCATTATATTGATGATATTTTGCTGATTGGACCTAATAAAGAAGAAGTATCAATGACTCTATACTTATTGGCGAGACATATGCAGGCTAGAAGTTGGGAAATTAATCCAACAAAAATCCAGGCACCTTCTACCTCAGGGAAATTTCTAGGAATCTAATGTTGTGAGGCACATCAAGATATTCCTACTAAAGTGAAGGATACGGTATTGTATCTGGCTTCCCCCACAACTAAAAAGGAGGCACAACATCTGGTGAGCCTCTTTGGATTTTGGTGGCAACATGTCCCTCATTTGGGTGTGTTGCTGCAGCTTATTTATCAAGTGACTCAGAAAGCTTCTAGCTTTGAGCGGGGTCCAGAACAACAGAAGGCTCTGCAACAGGTTCAGAGGCTGCTCTGCTACTTGGGCTATATGATCTGCCTGATCCAACGGTGCTTGAAATGTCTGTAGTATATAGAGATGCTATTTGCAGTGTCTGTCAGGTTCCTATTGGTGACTCGCAACACAGACCCTTGGGATTTTGGAGCAAAGCCCTGCCATCCTCTGCAGATAACTACTCTCCTTTTGAGAAACAGCTTTTGGCTTGTTACTGGGCTTTAGTAGAGAATGAATGCTTAACCATGAGCCACCAAGGCACCATGAGGCCTGAGCTGTCCGTCATGAACTGGATGTTGTTTGACACACAGAGTCATAAAGTTGGAGGTGCACAGCAGCACTCTATCATTAAATGGAAGTGGTATATCAGAGATTGGGCTGGAGTAGGACCTGAAGACACAAGTAAGTTGCATGAGGAAGTGGCCCAAATGTCTGTGGTCTCCACTCTAGTTACATTACCTTCCCTCTCCCAGTCTGCACCTATGGCCTCATGGAGAGTTCCTTATGATCAGTTGACTGAGGAATAGAAAACTTGTGCTTGGTTTACAGATGGTTCTGCACAATATGCAGGCAACACTAGAATGTGGACAGCAGCGGCACTGCAGCTCTTTCTGGGATTTCCTTGAAGTACAGTGGTGTAGGAAATCCTCCCAATGGGGAGAACTTCAAGCCATGCATCTGGTTGTTCATTTTGCATGGAATCAGAAATGGCCAGATGTGCAATTGTATACAGATTCATGGGCTGTTGTTAATGGTTTGGCCAGATTGTCTGGGACTTGAAAGGAGTATGATTGGAAAATTGGTGACAAGGATGTATGGGGAAGGGGTATGTGGATAGATCTCTCTGACTGGGCCAAAGAAATAAAGATATTTGTGTCTCATGTGAATGCCCACCAAAAGGTGACCTCAGCAGAGGAGGACTTTATCAATCAGGTGGATAGGATGACACGTTCAGTGGACATCAGCCATCCTTTTTCCCCAGCTACTCTTGTCATTGCTCAATGGGCTCATGAACAAAGTGGCCATGGTGGCAGGGATGAAGGTTATGCATGAGCTCAGCAACATGGACTCCCATTTACCGAGGCTGATTTGGCTACTGCCGCTGCTAGGTGCCCAATCTGCCAGCAGCAGAGATTAACACTGAGTCCACAATATGGAACCATTCCTTGGGGTTATCAGCAAGCAACCTGGTGGCAGGGTGATTACATGGATCACTTCCATCATGGAAAGGACAGTGTTTTGTTCTTACTGGATTAGATACTTATTCTGGATATGGATTTGCTTTCCCTGCACACAGTGCTTCTGCCAAAACTACCATCTGTGGACTCACATAATGTTGTATCCACCGTCATGGTATCCCACAGTGTTGCTTCAGATCAAGGGATTCACTTCACAGCAAATGAAATGTGGCAATGAGCCTATGCTCATGAAATCCACTGGTATTACTATGTTCCCAATCATCCTGAAGCAGCTGGGTTGATAGAATGATGGAATGCCCTACTGAAAACACAATCACAGCATCAGCTAGGTGAAAATGGCTTGCAGGGTTGGGGAAATGTTCTCCAGGAAGCTGTATATGCCCTAAATCAGCATCCAATATATGGTTTTGTTTCTCCAATAGCCAGGATTCATGGGTCCAGGAACCAAGGGGTGGAAATGGGAGTGATACCAATCACTATTACCCCTAATGACCCACTCAAAAATGTTTTGCTTCCTGTCCTTCCTACCCTATGCTCTGCAGGTCTGAAGATCTTAGTTCCAAAGGCAGGAACCTGGAGACACAATACTGATTGCATTGAACTGGAAATTAAGAGTGCCACCTGGCCATTTTGGCTTCCTCATGCCTCTGGATCAACAAAGAAGGGCATTACTGTACTATCTGGTGTGATAGATTCTGATTACCAAGGGGAAATTGGATTGATATTACATAATGGAGGTAAAGAAGCATATGTCTGGAATACAGGAGATACTTTAAGACGTCTCTTAGTATTATAATGCTCTGTGATCAAAGTCAATGGGAAATTACAGCAATCCAATTCTGATATGACTGCTAATGGGCCAGACCCTTCAGAAATGAAGGTTTGGGTTACCCCACCAGGCAAAGAACCACAAGCAGCTGAGGTGCTTGGTAAAGGCAAGGGAAATACAGAATGGGTGGTGGAAGAAGGTTCTGAATATCAGCTACAACCATGTGATCAGCTGCAGAAATGAGGACTGTGATTGTTATATTTCTTCATTGTATTTATACATCAAATATTTTTGTTTCCTTCTATTATAAACTGTGAAATATAAATAAGGTTAATGTGTTTCAGTTGCATATGTGATAGCATATCGTGTTAGGCGCGAAGATGACTTTATAAAGGTCTTTATTTAGAGATTACATATGGTTAAGAAGATGTGTACAACTGCCAAGTTCACAATGGGGGGATTTGGTGGTTGGAGTTGTGTGTCAACTTGGCTGGACAACGATTCTGTGTGATTTGAGCAATTGTGATGTGGGTTGTTCCTATGATGGGATCAGATGTGTATGCTTTGGGCAGCCAATGTGTTGAAGGGAAGTTTCCCTAGGGGTGTGGCCTGCTTCCAGTATATTTGTGGATATCCTGGGGAAAGAGACTCTCTTCTTCTGTGGATTGGGATTCTGTTGTGCTACCTACTACTGTCCATGTTGTTGTTGTTGTTGTTTTGCCATTGAGTTGGCCCCAACTCATAGCATCCCCTCCTTGGGTTTCTGAGGCAGTATCTTTACAGAAGTAGGATTGCCCAACCTTACTTCTGAGGAGTGGCTGTCCATGAGCAAACAATAAACCATTCATCCTGGAGATCTTGGATTTGTCATTCATTGGAGTCAACAGCCAGTATACTGCCTGCCAACCTTGAGCTCATTAGCCCCTGCAGCTGGGTGAGTCAGGAAAAGCCTCCAGCTTGACATTTAACCCAAGAATTTGGGATTTGCCAGCTTCTATAAGTGTGTGAGCCATTTTCCTAAGTTAATTTCTCTTTCTCTTTCTCTCTCTCTCTCTATAACCTTTACTGATTTTGCTTCTCTAGAGAACCTGGCCTAACACAATAACCAAAGTATGCAAGATGAAGTCTGGCCATTTTTTCTTCTAAGGAGTCTTCCAGCTGCAGTTCCTCCAAGATAGATTTGTTCAGCCTTGCAGCAGTCCATGATACATTTATTACTCTTTCCTAATACCACAATAGAAAATGTATCAATTTTTCTGGACTCTTCCTTAAATAGTCCAGCTCTCACATGCATATGAGGTTACTGAAAATACTATGGCTTGGGTCAGGCTCAACTTAGTCTTCAAAATAACATCTGTGCTATTAAGCACTTTCAAGAGGTCTTTTACAGCAGGTTTGACCAATGTGATATGTCATTTTATTTCTTGACCTCTGCTTACATAAGCATTGATTGTGGATTCAAGTAAAAATTAAATTATTGGAAACTTCAATCTTTTCTCCATTTATCATGAAATGTTTATTTGTCTAGTCATGTGGATTATTGTTTTCTTATGTTGAGATGCCATCCATACTGAAGGCTATAGTCTTCGATTTTCATCAATGTTTGCTTCATGTCACCTTCACTTTGAACAAGCAACGTTCGGTCATTTGTATACAGCAAGTTGTTAATGAGTCCTCAATTCTGATGCCACAATCTTTTTTATATACTCCACCTTCTTAGATTATTTATTCAATATAAAGATCAAATATGTATGGTGAAAATATACAACAGTGACACACACCTTTTCTCACTTTGAACTACATAGTATACCTTTTTTTGTGTGTTCAAACAACAGCCTCTTTTTCTATGTACAGGTTCCTCATGAGCACAATTAAGTGCTCTGGACTTCTTTGTAATGCTATCCGTGATTACATTCCACACATTAAAAGACTTTACATAGCCAGTAAAACAAAGGTACACATTTTTCTGGTATTGTTTGCTTTCAGTTGAAATCAATTTGACATTACTAATGATATCTCTCATTTTACATCCTCTTCTGAATCTGGTTTGAATTTCTGATAGTTACCTATAGATGTACTACTGCAA
Source organism: Orycteropus afer afer (assembly GCF_000298275.1). Classification (NCBI taxonomy): domain Eukaryota; kingdom Metazoa; phylum Chordata; class Mammalia; order Tubulidentata; family Orycteropodidae; genus Orycteropus; species Orycteropus afer. Next base: position 10,171,921 of record NW_006921660.1, on the reverse strand, counting down.
ACTTTTTTGAATTTTCTTCAACAAATTTTATTTGCATGTGATATTAGCAATATGGTTTGATAATATCCACAATCTGTTAGATCACCCTTCTTTGGACTAAGCACAAATAGGGATGTCTTCCAGTCAGCTGGCCAGGTATTTCTTGGCAAAAATGAGTAAGTGCATCCAGTGCTCCATCTATGTGTTGAAATATCTCACTGGATATCCTGTCAATCTCATGGCTTTTTTTTTTTTTTTTTTTTTCAATTTCTTCAGTAAACTTTGAACTCTTTCTTCAATATCAATGTTTCTTGATCTTGAAATGGTTGAACATTGACCTTTTTTTTTTTTTTTTTGGTACTTTGACTCTGTGTATTCTTTTCATCTTCTTTTGATGCTTCCTGCATTGTTCAATATTTTGAACATAGAATCCTTCAGTAATTTTAGTAAATGTAGTTTTAGAAAATTTCATAAAAATAAATGATAAGTCCATTTAATAGAAATTTCAGATATATAAATATCCAATAGCCAGACTATTTTGATAGAAAATGAATGTTAGAGTTTAAAATCTTAGAATCAAAACATAGTTCAGGATGACAGAATCAAACATTTGTCTAGGATTGTAGGAGACTGAAAACAAATATATGTTTCAATGGAGTTTGATCATTAAAAATTATACACATTTTTTAAAAATGAGAGGAGAAAAAAGTCATCAGCAAAAGTAAAAAAAGCACTGAGTTTGATGGCCAAACACATCCACATACAAAAAACAAAACAAAACTGAGCAATGCTCTGAAGTCATTACAGACCTCCTGGGTATAAATAAAAAAAAGCAAGGAGAATGAGTAGTTATGCTAAAGCAGGTGGTCCAAACTTCTCATAAAATAATTTGAAGGGTAGTAGCAGATAAGCAATTTACAATTGAAGGTAAGTAGTAATAAGTCAGTAGTAATATCTTGAATATAGTTTTGTTGTTGTTGTTGTTTGTTTTTTAAGTATTAGTCAATGGTATGAGGTGCACATTTTTCCTGATTGAAAAGGAAGTTCATTTAAATTGATTATAAATATTCATTGAAATTAACAGTTCATTCAAACTCAAATCTCTGTACCTGAGGAATAAAAGCCTATGCATGAATTGTGGGATAAAATGCAAACAGAGACCCAAGAAGAAGGAGGCAACAAATGCTTTCCTATAGGGAAAAATAATGCAGCTACTTTTATATTTTTAATCTCCTGCAGCAGGTTGGGTCACATTTAGTGACTGATACGAGTTCAAGTTGCCATTCTAAATCATAGAGTACTATGAAACACCAGATGTTCATATGGAAAGAAAAGAGATCTCAGATAAGCAAAACACTGCTGAAGATGAAAAGCAAAGTAGGAGTTCTCACACTCCCAGATCTCAAAACCTATTGTATAGCCACAGTAGTTAAAATAGCATGTACAGCATGGTATTGGTACAATGATAGACAGAGAGACCGATGGAACAGTATCAAGAACCCAGAATTAGATCCACCCATTTATTGACAGCTGATCTTGGATAAAGGACCAAAACCAATTAAATGGGGGAGAAATAACTTCTTTAACAAATGGTGCTGACAAAACTGGATATTCATTTACAGAAAAATGAAACAAGACCCATACTTCCCCCTGTACACAAAAACAAACTTAAGTTAGATTAAAGACTTAAATGTAAAACCCAAAAATATAAAGTTTATCAAAGATAAAATAGGGACAAATCTAGGGCCCTGATTTATGATCTAAATAAACTATCAAGCATAACCCAAAATGCACAGGCACTGGAGGATAAGCTAGATGACTGGGACTTTTTGAAAATTAAATTCTTATGAGCATCAAAAGACTTCTCCAAGAGAGTAAAAATAGAACATACAGATTGGGACAAAAAAATTGGCTATGACATATCTGACAAAGAACTTATCTCCAAAATTTATAGAAAACTTCAACACCTCAACACTAAAAAAGACAAACAATCTAATTCAAAAATGGGCAAGGGACATGAACAGACACTTCACCAAAAATGATATACTGGCAGCCAACAAACAGATGAGGAATTGCTCTTGAACATTAGCCATTAGAGAGATGCAAATCAAAACAACAATGAGATATCATCTCAACCCAGCAATAATAGCAAAGTTCAACAAAACAGAAAATAACAAATCCTGGTGAGGTTGTGGAGATATTGAGATTCTAGTACACTGCTGGTGGGACTGCAAAATGGTACAACCATTGTGGAAAATGGTATGACATTTCCTTAACAAACTGAAAAAAGAAATACCATTTGATCCAGCAATTCCATTACCAGGAATATATCCTAAAGAGATGAGAGACAGGACATGAACAGACATATGCACAACCATGTTCATTGCAGCACAATTCACTATACCAAAGAGATGGAAACAACCTAATTGCCCATCAACAAATGAATGAATAACCAAATTACAGTACATACACACAATAGAATACTATCCTACATTAAAGAACAATGAAGAGTACGCAAATCATCTCACAATGTGGATGAATTTGGAGAATATTATGGTGAGTGAAATAAGTCAGTCACACAAGAACAAACATTATATGGGCCTATTATTGTAAAAAGCCAAGGAAAGGTTTATTTAGTGACAGAAACTCACTTTGTAGGTTACCAGAGATGGGAGGGAAAATTTCAGACTAGATGACTGTCACATGTTGACTTGTGTGTAAGGAGGGATGGTATGGAAAATTTGTGACAAGCATGATGATATTAGGGAAAGTAAGGACACTGAAACTGCACATAAAATATAAACAACAGAGGCAAATGCCAGTACATGCACAATACTGCATTACCACTAACACAAAACACCAGGCAACAGATAAATGCATAGACAAGAGACAAGATCAGGTGGTGGGTGGTGAACAGGAATATACCCTCGACTCACTCCCATGGATTGACTCTCCGCCCAACGGTAGAAAGACCTACATGCAAAACACCTATCCCAAGACGATGTACCCACCTACTCTAGGGAGATACACCCCTTAGAGCAATAGTCCATGGAGCACCAGAGGGTCAACATTCAGATAGAGGGAAATCTGGACAGACATGAGTCCATAATTAAGAAGGGCACAGGGAGGGAGTAGTTACAGAGACAGGAGGGATATGGTTATGGTTGGGAATGGTAATCAGGGCTTGAAATCTTAATATACACGAACTCTTGAATGTAAAACAAATTTTGCTCCGTAAATTTGTACCCAAAGCACAATAAATTTAAAAAATTAAAAAATAAAAATAAAGGAATAACAACAACAGCAAAAAGACACCCTTCCCCCCCCCCAAAAAAAAAAAAATGACAGCAATAGGTAGGTAAGAGTATTTATGGAGAGCTTCCCAACAGGGGAAAAAAATGTGTTAAAGCAAGAAAAACCCTTTTTATTCAGATATACGTGTTTTACAAATACCATTTTACTCTGAATACCATCTTTACTGAAGAGTATCTAGTGTTGCATAATTTAAAATATGAGGAGACACTGAGTAAAAGATCTGTTTGCAGTTGGGTGATTTCGTAAAGCCACAATTAAAGTAGCTCTGGTAGCATAGTGGCTAAGACACTTGCCTGCTAACCAGAAGGCTGGCGGTTCAAACCCACCAGCCACTCCTCGGAAGGAAGGTTGGGCAATCCTACTTCCGTAGTGATACTGCCTCGGAAACCCAAGGAGGGGTCGCTATGAGTCGGGGCCGACTCGACGGCACATAACAACAACAACAACAACAACATGCATCAAAATACATGTGCTACCCCTCCCACCCCCAACTAAAGGCTCTTAGTGATTATTGGAGAGTGAATAAGAAATAATAATAAAGCAAAAATGATAGAAATTTAAATCAATTTTTTAATAAAAACATTTTAAATCATGCCATCTTTGCAGAGATATTGTATTGGCTTTAAAACCTTATGAAAAATATAGTTTAGTAAGTCATTTGGTTTGTGATATAATGAACCAAATGGCTTACTGAAAATTTGGAAGAATTCCAGTTCAACAGCCACTATTCAAATTGATAGTGACAGCTCATTCTGAGGAAAAAATGTTATTTTCAGATGATTGATATGAACTCAAAAGGGTGTGAAGAACTATAGTGTACGTTGTGCACAGGAGTTGTGACAGGTTGGCACATCTCTAATTCTGATTTAAAACAAGCCAGGGCACTGCAGTTTCCAATGTCATTAAACTTATATACCACATTAAATTATTTGATTCGATAGAATATTCCACAAAGCAAAATGTGCCAAAATTTCAAAATGGAGTGTCTGGTTTCATGTTAGATTGGCACATTATCTATTAAAACTAATTCAATGTTTTCTTTCTTTAATATGAAGAAAACATTCATACATAGTAATTCAACTTAATTATATTAGTAAATACTGTTCTCTAATTGTGAAATTTAGAAGTGTACCTGGTGACAGAATATAAAATTCCCAGCCATAAAAATATAGCATTAACACTTCACATTGAAATAATAGTGCCATAACTCTACTGGATGACAAATGGGGCTAAATGCAGATTAATGGCAACATTCTACAACTTTACCCATTTAGATTTCACTGATTTGACATGTACACATGTTAATTCCTTAATTGTATTCCCATAAAGACCAATTAGTATTTTTCCAGTACAAGAGCACTCAAAGGAGAATATTTATAAAATGCTGGTGTGTGCTTTTTCCTAGCACTTTGTTGTTGTTGTTGTGTGCCATCGAGTCAGACCTGACTCATAGCGACCCCTCCTTGGGTTTCCCAGGCAGTATCACTACAGAAGTAGGATTGCCCAACCTTCCTTCCGAGGAGTGGCTGATGAGTTTGAACTGCCAGCCTTCTGGTTAGCAGTCAAGTGCCTTAGGTTCTAAGCTACCATAAGATTCCTTTCCATTACATTCCAAAGATTCCATTCTCACAAAACAGAATTACCTCACTGAAACATTTTTTAGAAGTAACCAGAACTCATGCCTCTTAAGTAAACGTACATTGCTTTTATATTTAGCAAGATGCTTTTTATACTTTCATTTTACTCAAATAGATTGTAGCCCTCTTTTTTCTAATTTATGTATGTTGAGTTTCATAGATTCCCAGATGCAATGCTAGCCAGAAAACAAAAAGCATCACAGGTCAGGGAAGCAACTGTATGCATGCTTTTTATGAGTCTGTTATCTTTCTATGAAACTGTCAGCAATACAAGTCAAATGTATTAAAAATCTCTAATCAGCTTTAGGGAAAACGTTACAAAATCATGAAAAGTCAGTTTTGACTGTAACAACCCTCTAGGACACAATAGAACTACACTATATGGTGTTAAAGGCTGCAAACCCTTCCAAAAACAGACTGCCCTATCTTTCTTTAGTAGTATGAGACAGAATCAAACAACTGACCTTTTGGTTAACAGTCAAACACTTAACCTCTCTGCCACCAGGATTCCTTTAAGGTTTGATAAAGGCATTCAAAAATGTCTTCCGAAAATGTTTGTCTGGCTTTTGGCTTTGTTTTCCTTTATGAAGACTCCATTATCATTTGTAGTTACAAGATTAAGGGCATATGTTGGAACAAGTAAATACCAGAAGATATAAGCTTAAATGTATCTTTCTGTCAACCCTTTTACAAGGAAAGTTTCATCTTTTTCTCAGTGTTCCTTACAATGTATTAACAAAAATAAATAAATAAATAAACTCACTATCCTTCTTTTAATTGTGTTCCTTTTTCTGAACCAAAACTCATATCTGAGACAATTGGACACATCAACTGGCGTGCATCAATACTCTCCCACTCTGTATCTGATATTGAAGGCCTCATTTTCTGACTGCATAAAGTAAGGTAAAATCAATTCCCAAAATAGAAGCAAAGAAGAATTAGTTGATCAGAGTGAAGGAGAAAGGCATTAGGTATTTTGAAAAACAAAGAGATATGCAAAATGTGTCTCTGGGTACCTACTATAACCTCATCTTCTCTATAGAATATATGAAATTACAATTTTTAAGATCCAACATTTATGTTAATGTATATAATCATATCTAAAGGATATGTTGTTTTATATTGAGAAAAAAAAAAAAGGTCCATTGATTGAAGAGAAGATTTAAATCATAAATACAATAATATTCATTCATTATTGTACCAGGACAGATGATTTGATCTTACTTTACATTTGAAAATAGACAGCAGGACTTCTGTTTATCAAAGTGCAGGACTGTTTGATTTTACTGGAAGAATTAGAATGGAGGGCATTAGGAGAATGGCTTCACAGGAGCCCTTTAATGAGAGAAATCATAAATTACTAATTTTACAAAGGGGTTTTCAAATGGATTGAGTATTTGGAGATGAATGTCTAGAACTTACCAGTTTGCTTTAAAGTCAAAGCTTTTAACCATATAATTTCAATATTTTTATTTTCATCTGTGCACATAATTATATTTTTTATACTTTTTTATGTGAAGCTATCCTTTATAAAAATTATATAGAAAATCCATGTATTTATCTTGAATTATTTCCTTTATGAAGGCTATCGAATTACCTATTCTTATATCCATGGACTCATATCACTAATTTTCTAATTGCCATAGAATTTTATTTAAAATAAACATCAACTTTAGTTTATGCTTGGAAGTTCAGGGTACATGGGTAGTTAAAATCTTAATCCAATGATTTTTGATTCTATTTTTTGGTGTTCACCAAGATATTTTAATCAAGTGAATCTGAGAACTGACGTTTTAGGTACATAGAAAGAAACCAAGGAACACAGCAAGTACTAAAAAACAGCACATCATGTAAATGCAAACTTAGAAGCAGAAATATTCAACCTTAACTTTAAAAAATGAACTTGATAGATGGTGAGTTATATTTGTTCTAGGAAGTCTTAAACTATGTAACCAATACAAATGCACCAGACAAGTCAAAATTCCATTGACCTTGGCATTGTCTGAAGAGAAATATTTTCATAAAGATTAGTTCTGCTGAAATTAATCTCTTATGTAAATAT
>NW_006921660.1:10161998-10164558 GCF_000298275.1 Orycteropus afer afer | reverse complement strand
GCCGTCGAGTCGGCCCCGACTCATAGCGACCCCTCCTTGGGTTTCCGAGGCAGTATCACTACGGAAGTAGGATTGCCCAACCTTCCTTCCGAGAGTTTCTTAATGTTGTATATTAATATTTCAGAGCATAAACCTCTAGAAAATTTAAAAAAAAAATCATAGAAAGGTAATCTACATGTATTCTTAAAATAAACTATTTATGTCAGAATAGTTTCAGATTGACACAAAAGTGGTACAGAGAATTCCTATATATCCCTAAACCTTGATTTCCATATCATTAACAGCTTCCACAGGGGAGCTCTGGTGATGTAGTGCCTAAGGCACTTGACTGCTAACCAGAAGTCTGGTCGTTCAAACCTTCCTCGGAAGGAAGAATGGGCAATCCACTTCCCTAGAGATATCACCTCAGAAACCTAAGGAGGGGACACTATGAGTCAGATTCAACTCTATAGCAGTGAGTTACATCTCCAATTAGCCTAGTGTATTTGTTAAAATTAATGAACAAGTATTTATACATTATTTTTAATTGAAGTCTACACTTAAACTCAAAATTATTTCATTTTCTGTCTCAGGCTTTGATCTAGAATTCTATTTTACCAATGTCATATCTTTTTTGTCTCCTCTTGGCTATGAGAATTTGTTTTATGACGTTAAAATAATTGAGGAACACTTGCCAGGTATTTTGTAAACTCTCCCTCATTTTTTCAGATTTTCTCATAATTATACTGGCATTATATCTTTTAAGGAGGAAAACCACAAGATTATGTAATAAATCAATACCATATTTATTACATCCTATTAAGCATATCAACATGGTTTATCTTTGGTATGTTGACCTTGATTACCTGGCTAATGTAGGGTTGTCAGATTATTCACTATAAAATTACTCTTGTTTCTATTTTATTTTTTTAAAAAACAATTCACTATGAAAAGCGTTCAGTGCATCTTGGACTTCTTCAACACCATCAGTTCTTGATCATATACTACCTCCTGAATTAGTGGACAGTCAATGAATTTTTTGGTATGGTGACTGTGTATATTACTTTCATCTTCTTTTGGTTCTTCCTATATTATTTTTCTAACAGAATTGCAATTCAGTATTGCAATTCAGAGCTTGATTGTTTTCTTCAATTCTTGTAGCTTGAGAGATACCAGGCATATTCTTTTCTTCTGTTTTTCTAATTCCAGATTTTTCCACATTTTATTATAATACTGTGTCTTCTTGAGCCATCCTTTGAAATCTTCCATTCAGCTCTTCTATTTCATCAATTCTTCCATTCTTTTCAGCTACTCTATATTCAAGAACAAGTTTCAGAGTCTCTTCTGATATCCAGATTCACTAACAACCTGATATACTCAGATGACACACTTGCTAAAATCAAAGGAGACTTGAAGCACTGATAATCAAGCACTACAGCCTCCTGTATGGATTACATTTCATTATAAAGAAAAAATATAATCTCACAACTGGCTAAATAATCAACATCATGAAAAATGGAGAAAGGCTTGAAGTATCCAGGATTTCATTTTATTTGACTTTACACTCAGCACCCATGGAAAAGCACCCAAGAAATCAAACAATATATTCCATTTGTCAAATTTACTATAGAAGATGTCTTTAAAGTGTTAAAAGTAAAAAGATGTCATTTTGAGACAAAGGTGCACCAGATCCAAGCCTTGGTATTTTCAATTGGCTCATATGCATTTGAAAACTGAACTATGAATAAAGATAACTGTGGTAGTTAAGATTGTGTACCAACTTGGCTGGGCCATAGGTATGAGTAGTGGGCAGCTGCATATAGTTATTCCCCATGATGAGATTGTAATAACCTCCATGATGGAAACTGCTGTGAACAGCTAAGTGGTTGTCATTGGGGTGTGATCTGCTTCCAGTACATAAAGAGAAGCTTGGAGAAAGGTCTCTAGCTTTTTCATACATCTGGATCTTACATTTGGCTCTCTTCATCTCAGTGTCCTGCCATGTTGCTTACATATGTCGGGATTGTTTCTGGCCTTGAATCAATGGTCTGTCATGTGCCTGTTAATCTTGGGAATATGCCATTCTACTTGCAGACCTTAGATTCATGAGCCTCAGCAGCCAACAGCTGCCTGAATTATGAGAATCATCCAACACCAGTGGGCCTGGATTAAAAGGCAGAGCTGAAGCTCAAGGTCAAGGGGACTTCACCCAGCCCCTTGAGCTGGCACTTTGGACCTTGACTTGTTGTCTCCTAAATGTTTTTATTTTATTTTTTTTTATTTTGGTGAAGATTTACACAGCAAATTCACTTTCCATACAGCAGTTCACATATACTTTGTCGCATGTCATTGACCACAGTTTACCACAATGCAACAGCTACCCTCCCACTTCCTCCCCATAGTTACCTCCTCCCAGTGTCCATTCCTCCATACTCTCCTGCCACCTGAGCTGTCTCCCTGTGCATAAGCATCCCTTACTTCTCCTATGATTGTTCTCTCCAGGGTGTGAGTCTACTTGAGGTAAATGTTTAACTCACATGCCTGTACTTTGTTTGGCTGGAAACCACAGGTGTGGGTTCAA
>NW_006921660.1:10144478-10144970 GCF_000298275.1 Orycteropus afer afer | reverse complement strand
TGTGTTTTCTTTGGTCTGTCTCTCAATCCTTTGAAGATACCTAAAGATAATTCTTTTGAATTCTGTATCAGAGAGTTCCAATGCTGCTTCTTCCTCAGGGATGTATTCTGGGTCAGTATCCTGCTCCATTGTTTCTACCACTTTATCCAGCTTCTTTATGTGGACTGTGATGGTCTGTTGTTTCTGAGGCATAGTGACCTTGTTGTAGTTAGATCTCTTTTAACTGTTTATGAAGAGCAGCCAAGGGTGGTTCGGACTCTTCTTGATGGTTTTTTATTGTTGGCCCATTGCTGGAGAAGGAGGAAGTGGCTCTCATTCAGTAAGTGAAGTTGCAGGATTTGTGGGTGTAGTTGTTTCTTATGTGGATGGTTGTTGTCTCCCACTCAGTTAGCCACAAATTACAATAGAATAACCCTTTAAAAACTAAAATCCCATGGATGAAAAATATACCATGTAATCACACAGGAACAGTAACCAAAAAAAGAGAAAAGG
>NW_006921660.1:10141042-10142442 GCF_000298275.1 Orycteropus afer afer | reverse complement strand
GTCCTTCTGCCTAGTCTGCCATCTTGCTGGAACTCCTCCTAAATCTTAAGAAAATAAATTCTTGTTTGTTAAAGCCATCCACTTGTGCATATGTATTATAGTAGCACTAAACAACCAAGACAAAGACCAAAGAATAAATGATGTCTTCAAAATATGGTGTTAGCAAAAAATATTGAATATGAAGTTGCCATCTACTTCCAAAGTGATACTGCCCTGGAAACCCAAGGAGGGTTCCTGAGTTGGATCTGATTTGACAACAGTGAGTTTGTTTTTGGTTATGGGATGCCATAGGAGCTCTTTTAGCATAGTGCCTAAGGCATTTGACTGCTATTCAGAAGGCTGGTGGTTCAAACCCACCAGCCACTCCTTGGGAGGAAGATTTGGCAATCAACTTCCATAGAGATAACAAAACAAACACAAGGGAGCTCTAGTTGTGTAGTGCTTAAGGCATTTGACTGCTAACCAGAAGGCTGGAAGTTCAATCCTGTCAGCCACTCCTTGGAAGGAAGGTTGGGCAATCTACTATCTGTAGTGATACTGCCTTGGAAACCCAAGGAGGGGTCACTATGAGTTGAATATGACTCGGCAGCAGTGAGTTTGGTTTTGGTTGGTATGGGCTGCCAGAAGAACAAACAGACCAGTCTTGGAAGAAATATAGCCAAAAATGTTCCTTAGAAGTGATATTGGTGAGACTTATTCTCTCATACTCTAGGCATGTAATTAGGAGGACCCAGTCCCTGGAAAGCCTATCATGCGAAGTAAAGTAGAGCATCAGAGAGAAAGAGAAAGATCACCAATGAGATGGGTTGACATACTGACTGCATCAATGGGATCAAACATGGCAAAAATTGTGAGGATGGCATAGGACTGGGCAGTGTTTTGTTGTTGTACATAGGATTGCTATGAGTTGGAACCAACTTGATGGCACACCTAACAACAACAACAACAGGCACATCCAATTTGAGGGTGCAGTATCTAAATATTTGAAATTCTTCTGCTTGGGAGATATATTTATTCTCTCCAATTTATTTATCTGTTTATACATTTATATTTATTAGTATGGACTCTTGAATATTTATTCTATGTGTAGGGTTATATTTCAATATTACTATCCTAATTCTCTTGCCCAAATTTTCCTGCATTTAGCATTAGGAACTCCTTCCATTGGTGTCTACATGCTTTGGCATATCTCCAACATTGGGCGTTTTTTGTTTTTGCTTATTTCTGTTTTATTTTGTTTCTTTTGTTTTGTTTTAGCATTTATTTACATTCTGGTATAAAAATTATTTCAGGCTATAAGCTCTGGTAGCATAGCGGCTAAGACACTTGCCTGCTAACCAGACGGCTGGCGGTTCAAACCCACCAGCCACTCCTCGGAAGGAAGGTTGGGCAATCCTACT
>NW_006921660.1:10113687-10138665 GCF_000298275.1 Orycteropus afer afer | reverse complement strand
CAAAATCAGAACATAAGTTTAGCTCATTGCTATAGAGATATTGTTTCTACTAAACCCATGCAGTGTTGGAGCAAGCAAACACTAACCTGTTTATTTATATACATATCAATAAATATTTCTATATGGATCCATCTGTATTTAGTTAAACATGAGTTTATACTAAAATGTCCAACTCAATTCATTATCATATACATCATTCTAGTCACTTTCCCATGCGAATTTGTAAATTCCTATAACTTTAACAATGAGAAATATATCTCCAACCATCCCCATTGTTTTTTTTTAATTGCAGTATACACATAAAGTGGTCTCAAAATTAACCATATTCTTATGGGGGGGATCATCAAATTGAGTATACTGCTGTGTACAGTGACATCACTAGAGAGTTGCTGGGAAGAAGGTATGTGTTACATCCCCTGATACTGTCAGAGGGAGTGATACCAGAATTACCCCCAGGATCCTTAATGGTGGTGATATTGGAAAGCAGGCTAGAGCCATTGGGGCAGAAGCTGCCAAGGCAGTGACATAATTAGGGTTAGTGTCTGCTGTCACCCACTGTGGTAACTCATCACCACTCATACCCTTTCCATGTCCTGGCACCCATCAGTCAGGGTTCAGATGGGTCAGGTGTAGTAAGAATGACTGGATGGATATAGGAGGAATCTTACCTTGGTCACAGGTGAGGAGAGGCATTGCAGGGAGTCACAGGGGTGGGAGTGAGGAAGGGGAAGGCTGGGTGTGGTGGTGCTGTGAGGTCCAGCATGAAGCTGCACAGGGGCAGGGTGAGGCTGGATTGCTATGTCCACGGGGTGAAGGGTGGTTCACTGGCTGGCTCTATCCATAGCAGTGGTTGACACTATGAATTACCATAGTGGTTGACACAAACTTTAGTGACTTCACTGATTGTGTACAGTTGTTATGCTTTAATATACAAATTCCACTCAATTTCAAAGCTAGTTAAAAGCAAACCCAAACCAGTTGACATGGACTCAGTTAACCAAATGTATTGCAGAGTAGAATTGCACTCACAGAGTTTTCAAAGCTGTAACATTTTGGAGGGAGGATTTCTAGACCTTTTTTGAAATCATTGATGGCTGTGTACTTCACTTATTACATCACCCAAGGACACTTCCTAAATGTTTTAGATAGCCCTTTTCCTCCCACCTCATTCAGTGATATTAAGTCATTTATTACCACTAAAATTAGATTGCGTTTTATATTCTGCATTGTACCCTATAGAATCTCTCAAATTTCTAAATGCATTTTTGTTAATTTGCATGCATGAAGATTTACTGTTTGTACTGTAAAGTACTAAGGGTTTTGACAAATGCATAGTGTCATGTATCTACCATTATCATATTATATAGAATAGTTTCACTACCCTCAACTAATCCCTTGTGTTTCACCTCCCCAACATTTACTCAAACTTCTGGCAATCACTGATCTTTTTATGTCCTCTATAAATCTTTGTTTTGTCCAACATGTTGTATAGTTGGAATCACACAGTATTTAACCTTTTAAGATAGGCTTAGTTCATTTAGCAATATGCACACATGCATGTATAATTAATTCATGTATTTTCATAGCTTTTTAGCTTATTGTTGTTGTTAGGTGACATCGAGTCACCTCTGAATCATAGTGATCCTATGTACAACAGCACAAAACAGTGTTCACTCGTGCCCCCTCCTCACATTCCTTGCTATACTTGAGCCCATTGTTGCAGCCACTTTCTCTTGTTGATTGTCTTCTGTTTCTCTGATCCTCTACTTTACCAGGTATGATATCCTTTTCCAGGGAATGATCCCTTCTGACAACATGATCAAAGCAGATGAGAAGAAGTCTGGCCGTTCTTCCTTCTAGACAGCATTCTGTCTGCTCTTCCTTCAAGACATTTAGCATATTACTATTTATTATTTTAAAAATATTCTATTTGATGGATGAGTAAGTTTATTTTTTCAGCTCACCTATTGTAAAATTTCTTGGTTGCTTCCAATTTTTAGTAATTATGAATAGAGTTGCTATAAATATCCATATGCAAGTTATTTTGAATCAGCTTCATAAATATCTAGAAGTACAGTTGCTGAGTTTTATGGGAAGACTATGTTTAATTTTGTAAGAAACAGTCAAACTCCTTTCCAAATTGACTGGACCAGTTTACATTCTCAACAGCTGTGAGTGAAAGTTTCTGTTCTTCCACATTCTCTACAGAAATTGGTAATTTAATTTTATTCCATGTATTTCACCATTGTAATAAACAGGAGTTCTGGTAGACTAGTGACTAAGGCATTTGACTGCTCACCCGAAGGCTAGCAGTTCAAAACCCCCAGCCACTCCTAAGAAGGAAGGTTGGACAATCTACTTTCCGTAGTGATACTGCCTTGGCAACCCAAGGAGGGGTAGCTATGAGTCGGGGCCGACTCGACAGCACGTAACAACAACATAACAGCTTTAATTTTTCTTTTCAAATTTAGATCAATACTTATTATTTTAATATAAATAGATCACTTAGGACATTCTCTACCGGATTTAGTTGTAAAAATATATTGAGTCTTCTGCCAGTCCATAATAAGAGGTACCTTAAAGAAATCTAAGACTTAGACTACAAACAATTTGAAATTACCTCATGCTTTTCTATTGTTAAATGTATTCTTAAATGCATATTTTTGATAATTAAAAAAAAAAAAAAGAGGATATTTTTAAACTAGGTTGTTTACTCAGTTTGATTTTCTCTTCTCCCTTAAAGGATACTTTAAATGAGAGTGAAGTAAAAAGAAATAAACTTATAAATTAAATAATAACATTGTTGTTGTTGTTGTTGTTATGTGCCATCAAGTCAGCCCTGACTCATAGCGACCCCTCCTTGGGTTTCCGAGGCAGTATCACTAAGGAAGTAGGATTGCCCAACCTTCCTTCCGAGGAGTGGCTGGTGGGTTTGAACCGCCAGCCGTCTGGTTAGCAGGCAAGTGTCTTAGCCACTATGCTACCAGAGCTCCCAATAATAACATTAGAAGAATATATTATATATGCTAAGATTTTAAATGTTTAGAAACAGCACTGAGTCAATTGGTTATCTAATTAGAAATTAATAATGAATCTTGATTCTACCTTATAGACAAAATCAATCACACAATGCTGATAAATCTAAAGAATGAAACAATAAATGTTTTATAAAAACATAAAAGAATATCTTTTTTAACCAATTATAGTTAATGTTTATTACAGAATATCAAACTTGCTAATTTAAATTAGCAAGATCGGTAAATTGGTAAATATTGGTAAATTAGCATACATTAAAACTAAGAATATCTATTGGTCATATCACTCCCATAAAGTATTTAAAAGGTAAGCTGCAAAATGAAAAAAGATATGGCAGCACATATATTTGACAAAAGACTTGCATACAGAATATAAGAACTCCTACAAATCAATAAAAATATAGTATATAACTGAATAAAAAAATAAAGACTTAACAAAATAGTAAATCCAAATGGCCAATAAATACATGAAAAGGTTCTCCCTTTCTTTAGAAATCAGATTAATGGCAAATAAAACCACAATAGATATATTATACATCCACCAATTTGGCAGAAATAAGAGACAGAAAAAAGAGACAGAAAACTGATGAGAATATAGAGTAAATAACATACTTACATATTGCTAGAATTAGGGTAATTTGATTTAACCAATTGCTAAAATTATTTGACAGTAACTATTAAATTTGAAATGTGTAATTTTTCTCTTATATGAGTACTTAATGGAAATGAAAATATAAACATATATTATCGGAAGATATGAAAGAAAAAAATTGCACCATTCATAATTGTATAAAATTAGTACAAAGCATTTTTTCAACAATAGATGGTTGAATTATGATGTAGTCATGCAAAATATTCTCCATACTATGTTGTCAAATATAGTAAGCATTAACCAGATATGATTGTTTAAATTTTAATTTAAATTAAATTAAATTACATTTTTAATTTCTAAGGTACCCTAACCATATACCAAGTGTTCATCAGCCACCTGCAGCTCATGCATAATATATCTTATAGCTGAGAAAAAACAGTGAGTATAGAGAACTCTCCCAACACTAGAGAATATGGAACAGCCTGTGGACATGGAAAATTCATCATCCCTAAGTATGTATAAAATAATAGTAATGGAATTTAAATCATTAAATCTAAGAACTAAAACTATAAAGTCTTAGGACAAAACATAAAGCTAATGCTCAGAGATCTATTGTCAACAATAACCTCTTAGATATGACAAGATATGTTTTTTAAAAATACAAGCAACTGAAAACAAAACAGAGAAATCTGACTTTATAAAAATTAAAAATTTATTGCATAAGAGGATTTTATCAACAAAGTGAAGAGATTTTTTACAAATTGGAAGAAAATATTTGGAAACCATATATCTGAAAAGGGTTTGATCCAGAATTAAGAACTTCTATAACTCAACAACAAAAACACAAATAACCCAATCAAAATGGGCAAATGGTTTGAATAGAATATTGTGTCCCCCAAAGTATGTGTTGGAATCCTGACCCCTTCACCTGTGGTTATAATCCATTTGAAAATAATGTTTTCTTTTTATGTTAGTGAGGTCATATTGCGTTAAGTTTTGTCTTAAACCTAATTACTTTTGAGATAAAAAAAGAGAAGTTTAGACAAAGAGACATGCAAACACAAAAGGAGGAAAGTATAGGTGTCAATTTGTGATCTCCAAGGAGCTGAGGGAGAGATATCCAGGCCAGAGAAGACACATATTTCCTCTCGAGAACACAGCCCATCAGCTTTCTTCCAGAGCCATTCTCCTGAAATCAAAATTCAAGCCTCTTAAACTGTGAGGAAACAGATTACTATTTTTTAAAGTCATCAATTTGTGATGTTTCTGTTAAACCAGCACTAAGAAACTAAGACACACATGAAAAGATGTTCAATATCATTACTCATTAGTAAAATGCAAATCAAAGTAAAAATGAGATACCATTTCACCTCCACTAATATGGCTATTATTAGAGAAAGAGAAAATAAAAAGTGTCAGAAGAGATGTGAAGAAGTTAGAACCCTCATGCATTTTTGGTGGGATTGTAAAATAGTAGAGCCACTGTGGAAAACAGTTTGGAAATTCTTCAGAAAGTTAAGCATAGAATTACCACATTATCCAGCTGTTCTACTCCTAGGTATATATTAAAAAAAAAAAAAAAAAAAACCAAAAAAACCTGAAAGTGGTTATGTAGAAAGATACACCAACATTCACTGCAGCACTATTGATAGTAGCCAAAAACATGGAAGTAATCAATAAGTGAATGGATAAACAAAATTTGGTGTATAAATATACACACACTCACACAATGGACTATTATTTAGCCACATCAAAGCAACCAAACTCACTGCCATTTAATTGACTATGATTCATGGTAAAATTCTTACAGAAATAGATTGCCTCATCTTCCTTCTGTGGAGTGGCTGGTAAACAATAAATGCTTTGACATCATGCCACTAGAGCTCCTTAGAGACATAAAATTCTGATGCATGCTATAGCATGATGAGCCTTGACCACACGTACATGAAGTATGTAGTATAGATAAATACACAGTGGTTACCATGGATGATGGGGAAATTTGAAAATGATAGCAGTGATCATTCTACAACATGGTGAAATTAATGTTATTGAATTCTACACATATAATTGTGTTAAGTGGTATATATATATATATATATATATATATATATATATTATCACAATAAAACAAATCTAAAATGTAATAATATAGATGAATATCAAATCACATTTGTGAGTAAAGAAAACATAAATAGAAGAGAATATAATATATGATTTCATTTCCAGGTTCAAAATCTGGGAAAATATATTTGTGGTGCTAGAAATCAGAATAGCAATTATTCCTGGGGATGTAATGATTGAAAGGGGCAAGGTGGGCTTTTGTAATTCTGTTTGTCTTTTGTTTCCTTATCTAGATGCTGGTTGTATGGATATGTTCACTTGGTAAAAATTTATTCAACGCTACTCCTACGATTTGTGTGATATATGATACTTCAATGTAACATTTACAAATGGAAAGGAAAATGTGTCATGCTATCAAGGATTACTATTTACAAAGTCAAAGCAGTAAGATATGGAAGTATTTCATCATGCAAAACAAATGAGGAAATAGTAACAACAAAACCTAAGATCTGCATCAATAATCAGAAGTAGACATCACTAAAGAAAGTGTGCATTTTACTTTTTATTAAGGGAGATTGTCCTATGCCTTCCTTGCCACATCGTATCCACATCACTGCTTTCATGAGATATTTCTTACTGTGGTACTCAAATGCAGTAGCCTATATTTATAAGATTCAGCTATTTGTCCTTCTTTCCAGAATTGATTCACATCCTTCATTCATGACACTACATGAGAGAAACATTAAGAACATAAAAACACCCTTTAATAAGGTTACCAACACTGATGTAAATTATGTGTTCCAAATACAGAGATTTCATTCATCTGTGACCATAAACATCATCATTGTCATTGTTGTTATGTGCTGTCGAGTTAGGATTCTTAAAAAGTACTTTGTAAATATTTCTGAATATATCACCATAGATGGACCTATGGCCCGCCAATTGTTACTGGATCTGTTTATGTTCATGAGCATTGAGTCTGACACTTAAAATTTTTAAATGTCCTGAAAAGTATTATGTGCTTTATTTTGTTATCTTTTTATATGCATATGTGTTGTATGGGAGCTCTTGTGGCATAGTGCCTAAGGCATTTGACTGCTAACCAGAAGGCTGGTGGTTCAAACCCACTAGCCAGTCTTGGGAAGGAAGGTTGGGAAATCTACTTCCATAGAGATACTGCCTCAGAAACCCAAGGAGGGATTGCTGTGTGTTGGATCCGACTCGAAGGCAATGAAGTGTTTTATTTTTATTTTTTTATATGTTGTATATATACATACATAGGGATTCTTATATGCACTTAATGGCATGCCTCATTCTATGCAATGTATAGAATTAATTCATTACTATGATAAATAAATAATATAGATATCAAAGATGTCAAATAGGATATCAAAGACAAAAGAAAATTAATGTAAGTAACATTAATGATGGTAAAGAAAAGTACAAATGTGTTCTCATTATATGGGCAAGTAATGGATTTTTGTTAAACCATCTCTATCTATTAATTTGGGAATACAACCTGAGCAAGTTCACAGTTCAAAACATCTGTAGGAATGAAAATAGGCAAACCAACAAAAACAGAGATATTAAGACTTTCTGAGCAAGCAAATAAAAGTACAGGCTAGGTGTGTACTTCATGGATCTTCTGGGAAGAAAAAATAGCTTTTTGTCCTACTATGTGTGTTATCCAGTTTAATCCTAGTTTAACACATTCTTCTTAACATATTCAGAAGATAAACATATTGACTGAAGCTTATGGAAAATATCCATATAGTAAATATCCATGAGAGTTTTGGCAAATGATGAAATGTACACCATACAAATGCAATGAATCTAAAACTGTATGTATCAACTCCAAGGAACCAACATTATAAAATTAAATTAGAAATTTGCTTTTTTGAATATTTATTTAAACAGCATTGTTGGTTATACCCAAAGAATAAGTATGACAATGACTATGTAGAACTTTGTGATATTTTCTAGTACATGGTGCCAAAGGTACTTCTGTATTCAATTTATAATCAACTAAGAGCCCAAATATTATTTTACTGATGTGTTTCAGGAAAAGAAACAGTACTTGTAATTTTCAATTCTGATTATACACGTGCAAAAGAACAATATTTTACTCTACTTTTAGTGAGTCCTATGAAACTTTTAGATAATCCCCTTTTTAAATAACATTTCAAGATATGTCCTGAAGTACAATGCTGTCAATGATAGGATAATATTCATATGCCTGTAAGGAAAAACTGTTAATATTGTTATTCAAATTTATGCACCAACCACTAAAGCCAAAGATGAAGAAACTGAAGATTTTAACCAACTTCTGCAGTCTGAAATTGACCAAACATGCAACCAAGCTGTATTATTTATTACTGGTGATTAGAATGCAAAAGTCAGAAATGAAAAAGAAAGAATGGTAGTTGGTAAACATGACCTTGGTGATAGAAATGTGGCTGGAGATAGCATGATAGAATTTTGCAAGACTAACAAGTTACTCATTGCAAAATTTTTTTTTCAACAACATAAATGGAGACTATCCATGTGGACCTCAACAGATGGAATACACAGCAATCTGATTGACTACATTTGTGCAAAGAGGCAACAGAGAAGTTCAATATCATCAGTCAAAGCAAGGTCAGGATTTAAATGTGGAACAGACCATCAATTGCTCATATGCAAGCTCATATGAAAATAAAAAATTTGCTCTTCAATGCAAGTTGAAGTTGAAGCTGAAGAGAATTGAAATAAGTCCACAAGAGCCAAAATATGACTTTGGTTATATCCCACCTGAATTTAGAGGCCATCTGAAGAAGAGATTTGAAGCACTGAACATCAGTAACCCAAGACAAGATGAATTGTGGCATGACATCCAGAACATCATCCATGACAAAAGTAAAAAGTCATTAAAAAGACAGAAAAAAAGAAAAGACCAAAGTGGATGTCAAAAGAGACTCTGAAACCTGCTCTTGAATGTTGTTGTTGCTGTTATTTGCCATCTAGTAGGCCCTGACTCATAGCGACCCCTCCTTGGGTTTCCGAATCAGTATCACTACGGAAGTAGGATTGCCCAACCTTCCTTCTGAGGAGTGGCTGGTGGGTTTGAACTGCCAGCCTTCTGGTTAGCAGTCAAGTGCCTTAGGCACTATGCTAGCAGAGCTCCTACTCTTGAATAGAGAGTAGCTAAAACAAAAGGAAGAAATGTTGAAATAAATGAGCTGAACAGAAGATTTCAAAGAGCAGCTCAAGAAGAATAAGTAAAGTATTATAATGAAATGTGCAAAGACCTGGAATTAGGAAATCTAATGGGAAGACCATACTCAGCATTTCTCAAGCTGAAAGAGTTGAAGGAAAAAAATAAAGCCTCTATTTGCAATATTGAAGGATTCTATGGGCATAAGAACAATGTTTAACAATTCAGGAAGCATCAAAAGAAGATGGAAGGAACACACAATGTCACTGTACCAAAAATAATTGGTTGACATTCCACTATTTTAGGAGGTACCATATCTTCAAGAACCAATAGCACTAAAAGAAGAAGTCAAAACTCCACTGAAGGAAATGATGAAAAAGAAGGCTCCAGGAATTGATGAAAAACTCATTGAAATGTTTCAACAAACAGATGCAGTAATGAAGGCACTTTCTCATGTAGGTAGAAAACTAGAAATTTGGAAAACAGCTACCTGGCCAACCAACTGAAGAGATTCATATTTGTGCACATTCCAAAGAAAGGTGATCCAAAAGAATGTGGAAATTATCGAATAATAATACTCATAAGCAATATTCTGCTGAAGATAATTCAAAAATGATTGGAGCAAATATATCTACAGGACATCTTCATAAATGCAAGCTGGATTCAGAAGAGGACATGGAGAAAAATATGTCACTGTTAATGTCAGATGGATCTTAGTTGAAAACAAAGAATACCAGAATGAAGTTTACCTGTGTTTTTTATGACTATGCAAAGACATTTGACTGTATGGTTAATAACAAATTATAGATAATGTTGAAAAGAATGGGAATTACCCAACACTTAATTGTGCTTATGAGGAATGTGGACATGGCTGTCATTTGAACAGAGCAAGGGGATATTGCATGGTTTAAAATCAGGAAGAGTCTGCATCAGGTTTGTATCCTTCACCTTACTTACTCAATCTATATACTGAGCAAATAATCAGAAAAACTGGACTATATGAAGAGGAACATAGTGTCAGTATTAGTAGAATACTTATTAACAGCTTGTGATATGCAGATGACATAACCTTCCATGGTGAATATGAAGAAGACCTGAGGCACTTACTGATGAAGATCAAAGACTACAATCAATGTTCATTACGGAATAAACCCCAACATAAAGGAAACAAAAATCCTCACAACTGGGACAATAAGCAACATCATGATAAATGGAGAAAAGACTGAAGTAAAAAATTTCATTTTATTTGGATCCACAATCAACATGCATGGAAGCGGCAGTCAAGAAATCAGACACCGCATCGCACTAGGAAAATCAGTCACAAAAGATCTTTTTGGGGTGTTGAAGAACAGAGATGTCCCTTTGAAGGCTAGGGTGTGCCTAACCCAAACCATGATATTTTCAATCCCTCACATGCATGTGAAAACTGGACAATGAATAAGGAAGACTAAAGATGAACTGATTCCTTTGACTTGTATTGGCGAAGGGCACGGAAAGGACCATGGACTGCCAGAAGAACAAACAGATCTGTCCTGGAAGAAGTGCAGCTGGAGTGATCTTTGGAAGGGAGAAGGGCCAGAGTTTGTCTCACCTACTTTGCCATGTTGTTAGAAAGAACAGTTCCTGGATAAGGATATCATACTTGGTAAAGTGGAGGGTTGGAGAAAAAGGGGAAGATCCTCAACAAGATGAATCGACACAGTGGCTGTGAAGATGGGCTTAGGTATCACAAGGATTGTGAGGCTGGTGCAGAACTGGTAGTTTTTTGTTCTATTGTAAGTAGGGTCACTATGAGTTGGAACAGACCTAATGGTACCTAAAAAAATTAAAAGCCCAAATCTTATTTTTGTGATGTGTTTCAGGAAAAGGAACATTATTTGTAATTTCTGATTCTGATTATGCACACTTAAAAGAGCAATATTGTACTCTCTTTTCAGTGATTCATATGAAACTGTTAGATAATCCCCTTTTTCTCCTATAGTAAAACAGAATAGCACATATAGTAGAATAAATTTGTTGTGGCCTACAGAGAACCATTACTTACTAGTGGTTAAATACTTACTAGTGGTTAAACTTGGGCAGATTCCTTCACCACTGATTGCATAAGTTTCCTCATCTATTAAAAAAAAAAAAAAACTTTTTATAACTTCATGTTCTATGAATATTTATGTAAACATTTCTAATTAACCAGGAATTAACACATACATAATGTATTAAACAACAGCAACAACAACAATAAATAGTGCCCTTGAATCAATTCTTACTCATGGCAAGCCCCTGTGTGTCAGAGTGGTACTGTGATCCATAGGATTTTCTTTGACTTATTTTCAGAAGTAGATGGCCAGGCCATTCTTCTGAGGTACCTCTGGATAGACCATAACTTCTCATTTCCAACTTTTGCTTAGCAACTGATCTTGTCATGGTTTGCACCACCAAGGGATTCCCATGTAATACATTGATTCCAATTTTTCTTACATGTACAATTACAGCTACACTCAATAATAATGATTCAAACACAGGTAGTTTTAGGCTCCAGAACCCTAGCACTAACGAATAAGCACTCTTCTTCTTCTGAGAGTTCGATTGATAATAATCACTTTTTATGTATAGGCTTTATTCAGTGCACATCACTGTTTGATCATAGAAACTATGATTATGAGTATAGGATCTGGACTGTCCATATTCTTTAAGCTGCTTTCATGAATATAATTAGAACAGCAGCTTGTTTATTATCATTTGTTTCTCATAAAATTATAGAGCATGAAATAAATTCCATTTGTTTAGACTCTCAATAAAAGTGATTTTTCAGTAGATGCTATTAAAATATAGAAGAATAAACACCATGTCTTAAATTATATTTCAGAATAGGCACTGTAGGTAAAGTAATTTCCTGTTGCTTACCAAATGTAAATTTGGAAGTCATGCAGAGAGCTGATGGCAGAAGTAGAGCTATTCTTATGAATGGGGAACTGTCAGTGGAACAGCTAAAAAAAAAAAAAAAAAAAATGCCCCCTGTGAAAAACCACAGATCTCTTAACAAGTTGAATGCAGTTATTTCAGTCGGAATCCTAACCGGTTAAATAAATATCTTTCTAACTCAACATAATAATAGCTTTCATTTTTTTAGTGTTTGTCGCCATTTTATTTGGTACTATAGTTCATGTCAAAAGAGTGATTTTATTGAATATTACAAACTATTTGTATTAAGAAAAAATACCTAAGATTTGAGTATACTGATATACTGATGTATTAGCCATGACATTCCATTTCTGGTAAGAGTTAATCAACACAAATGGAACAAGAAACTAATCTTTCTAAGAATGAAAGCTATTCAGAAAAGATGGGTGTTACAATAGTTTCTACATAATGATTTGGGGTCTTGCCCAAGTCGAATTTGAATCAAAATCTTCGAAGTTTTAGACTGGGCAAATCTACTACAAAAGACTCTTTAAAGTGTTAAAGAACGAAGATGTCCCTTTGAATACTAAGATGCATCTAACCCAAGCCATGATATTTTCAATTGTGTCATGTGCATGTAAAAGGTGGACAGTGAATAAAGAGGACCAAAGAAAAACTGATGATTTGAATTGTGGTATTGGTGAAGAATAATGAAAATACCATGAACTGCCAGAGGAAAGAACATATCTGTCTCGGAGGAAGTACAGACAGAATCCTCTTTAGAAGCAAAAATGGTCACACTTCATCTTATGTACTTTGGTCATGTTGTTCAAAAAAAAAAAAAAAAAAACAACTCACTGCCGTCGAATCAGTTCTGACCCATAGTGACCCCTCCTTGGGGTTCTGAGACAGTATCCTTCCAAAGAGTGGCTGGTGAGTTTGAAACACCAACCATCTGCTTAACAGTCAAATGCCTTAGGCATTATGCCATCAGAACTTGTTTGATAAAGTAGAGGGTCAGTAAAAAATGGGAAGATCCTCAAGGAGATGGATTGACACATTGGTTACAACAGTGCTCAAGCATGGCAGGGATTTTGAGCATGGTGCAGGGTCTGGCAGTGTTCTGTCCTGTTGTACATAGGGACACTGTGAGACATAACTGACTTGATGGCACCTAGCAACTACAATGAAAGATAAGGTAATTATTTTTTCCCAAATAAGTGGTCACAAATCAAACCACTTATGAGGACTAAAAATAAGAGTCTTCTTATTTTCTCTCTTGGATTTACCTTTATAAGTTATGTTTTTAGTGTGCTATAACAGAAATAACACAAATGAGAGACTTGAATGATCATAAATTTGTTTTCTCTCAGTTCAGAAGTGAAAACTTCAACTTCAGAGTGTTAGCTCAAGGATGAGGCTCTCTCTCTCCACTCCTGGGGGAAACTTCTCTCCCTTAATTCCTTGATGATCTATAGGTAGCATCAATTTCTCACCATTTGAGCTTGTTTACATCTGTACATGATCTGCTCATTTTGTATCTCAAAACCGACAGCTTTTAGAAATATAGACTGGCATGGCCTCATTTATATAATGAAGGAAACTCTATTCACAAATGGGATTACCTCCACATTCATAGGGTTAGGATTTACAACACACTTTGGGGAATACAATGGAAACCTTAATATAACCGGAGAATAATGTTGTTGTTAGGTGATGACAAGTTGGTTTTGACCTATAGCAATCCTATGTACAACAGTATGAAACATTCCACATTCTGTGCCATCCTCAAAATCATTGTTAAATTGTAGCTCATTCTTTCAGTGAGTGTGTCAATCTATCGAATTGAGGGTTTTCCTCTGTTTGGCTGACCCTCTTCTTTACCAAGTATGATGTCATTCTTTATTTACTGGGTCCTCCTGCTAACATATACAAAGTACTTCAGACAAAGTCTTCCCATCCTTGCTTCTGAGGAATATTCTGGCTATTCTTTTTCCAAGACAGATTTGTTCACTCTACTTGCAGTTCAGGGTATATTCCATATTCTCTCCCAACACCACAATTGAAAGACATCAATTTTTCTTTGGTCTTCCTTGTTCATTGTCCGAGGAGCTCAGGTGATGCAGTGGTTAAAATATTCAACTAATATCCAAAAGTCTGATGATTCAAACCCACCAGCGACTCTATGGGAGAAAGATGAGGCAGTAAAAATTTGCAGTCTTGGAAACCCTATTGAGCAGTTCTACTCAGTTCTACAGGGTCTCAGTTACTTGGAATCAAATTGATGTCAAGGGGATTTTTTGTTGTTGTTGTTGTTGTTGTTTGTTTCTTTGTTTTAAATTCAGTGTCTAGATTTAGAATTAATATGATGTGATTGAAAATACCATGGCTTAGGCCAGGTACATCTTAGTCCTTGAGGTCATTTCCTTGCTTTTTAATCCTTTGCAGTAGATTTGCCTAATGCAATATATCATTTGATTTCCTCCTCAGAAGGAAGGTTAGGCAATCTACTTCCACAATGATACAGCCTCAGAAACCCAAGGAGGGGTGGCTATGCATCGGGTCCGACTTGATAGCACATATCAACAACAACAACAACTCTTCCATGGACATTGATTGAGGAGCCAAGTAAAATTAAATCCTTCAAAGTTTCAATTTTTTCTACATTTATCTTTATTGGGCCACTTTTGAGGATTTTTGTATTTTATGTTGAGGTTAGGTCCATGTTGAATACTGTAGCCCTTGATCTTCATCAGTAAGTGCTTCAGGTTCTCTGTACTTTGAGCAAGCAAGCTTGTGTCATCAGCATATTTCAAGTCTTCCTTCAATCCTGATGCTGTGTTTTTCTTTCTATAACCCAGATTCTCAAATTATTTGTTCATCATACAGATTGAATAAATATAATGAAAACGTACAACACTGATACACACGTTTCTTGATTTTAAAATACACTGTATCCTCCCTCTTGCTCTGTTCAAATGCCTCTCAGTGTATTTACAGTTTCCACTTGAGCACAGTGTTTCTTTGCTATTCATAAGGTTTTCCCTGGCCAATTCTTTGAGAAGTGGAAGGCCTCTTCTTTCTTCCTAGTCTGTCTCAGTCTATAAGCTGTGCTGTTACCTGTGCACCAGGTGCATCTCACTGGGTTTTAAACACCAGAGGCTCAGCCTCAAAACTCATGTCTACATGTCACCACAGTAGGACAAACTGACAGACAAGTTTGTCTTGCTGTTGGAGACCTCTCGTATCACCCCCACCTGGGTTCCTGTGGCTGACTGTTCCTCTGTCTGGCTTCCTGGCTTTTAATTCCCTTTCTCCTGCTCTTCTGACCTGCTGCTTTGGGTGTCCCTGAGTTGTCCCTGGTGCTGACTGCTCCTCTGTCCGGGTTCCTGGCTTTTATCTCCTTTCTCCTGCTCTTCCAGCCTGCTACTCTGAGGGGGCCTGAGCTTGTCTCCTCACCTAATCCCTTCAGCTGATTGCTCTTCTCTCTGGCTTCCTGACTTTTAATCCCCTTTCTCCTGCTCTTCCTGCATGGTATTTTGGGCGTCCAAGATCCATATTTGTGCCCATTCCAGAGAAAGGTGATCCCACAGAATGTGGAAATTATAGAACAATATCATTAATATAGCATGCAAGTAAGATCTTACTGAAGATAATTCAGAAACATTTGCAGCAGTATATTGACAGAGAACTTCCAGAGGTTCAAGCCAGATTCAGAAGAGGATGTGGAACAAGGGATATCATAGCTGTTGTCAGATGGATCTTGGCTCAAGGCAAAGAATACCAGAAAGATGTTTACTTGTGTTTTATTGATTATGCAAAGGCATTTGATTGTGTGGATCATGATAAATTATGGATAACATTGAGAAGAATGGGAATTCCCGAGCACTTGATTGTACTCATGAGGAATCTGTACCTTGACCTGGAGGCTGTCATTCGAACAGAACAAGGGGACACTACATGGTTTAAAATCAAGAAGGGAGTGTGTCAGGGTTGTATCCTTTCTCCACACTTATTCAATCTATATGCTGAGCAAATAATCCGAGAAGCTGGACTATATGAAGAAAAATATGGTATCAGGATTGGAGGAAGGATCATTAACAACCTGAGATATGCAGACGATACAACTTTGCTTGCTGAAAGTGAGGATGACTTAAGACACCTACTCATGAAGGTTGAAGAATACAGTCTGCAGTATGGATTACGTCTCAATAGAAAGAAAACAAAAATCCTCACAACTGGACCAATGAGCAGCATCACAATAAATGGAGAGAAGATTGATGTTGTCAAAAAATTCATGTTGCTTGGTTCTACAATCGATGCCAATGGAAGCAGCAGTCAGGACATTAGACGATGTGTAGCATTGGGAAAGTCAACTGTGAAGGAACTGTATCAAGTGCTGAGGAGCAAAGATATCTCCTTGAGGACTAAGGTGCACCTGACACAAGCCATGATATTTCCAATCGCCTCATATGCATGTGAGAGCTGGACAATGAATAGGCAGGACCGGAGAAGAGTTGATGCTTTTGAGTTGTGGTGCTGGCGAAGAATGCTGAAAGTACCATGGACTGCTAAAAGAACTAACAGATCTGTCCTGGAGGAAGTGCAGCTAGAATGCTCCTTGGAAGTGAGAATGGCCAGACTTTGTCTCACCTATTTTGGTCATGTTGTAAGAAGGGACCATTCCCTGGAGAAGGATGTCATGCTTGGTAGGGTGAAGGGTCGACAAAAGAGGAGGAGGCCTTCAACGAGATGGATTGACACGGTGGTTGTGATGATGGGCTTAAGTATAGCAGGGATTGTGGGGCTGGCGCGGGATCAGGCAGTGTTTCATTCTGCTGTGCATGGGGTCGCTATGAGTTGGAAACCACTCCACAGCACTTAACAACAAGAACAACAACTTGAGCACAATTAAGTGTTCTAGAATTTATATCCTTGCCAACGTTATCCATTGTTTATTACGATCCACACACAGTTATAAATGGCTTTGCCAGTCAATAAAACACTGAAAAACATCTTTCTGATATTTTCTGCTTTCATTAAAGATTGATCTGACATCAGCAATGATATCCCTCATTCCATATTCTCTTCTGAATACAGTTTGAATCTCTGGCAGTAACCTGTGGATGTACTGCTGCAACTGTACACAATCCTGCATCTCATTTACGTATAATGTTATGAACTGAAGCATCATATGACAAGGGACTTGACTGCCAACCAGAGGGCTGTGAACCACCAGCCACTCCTCGGAAAGAAGATGAGGCAATCTACTTCCATAATGATACTGCCTCAGAAACCCAAGGAGAGGTCATTATGAGTCTGGGCCGACTCGACGGCACATAACAACAACAACAACATGTGATCAAACAAGGAACTCTGGTGGCACATTGGTTAAATGCTGAACTACTAATTGAAGAAGAAAGATGTGGCAATCTGCTTCAGATTACAAGCTGGGCAAGCCAATGGAGCAGTCCTACTCTGTCCTATAGGGTCACCATGAGTCAGAATCTACTTAATATCAGTCATGTTTTTTCTTTGCTATGTGCTAACACATAATAACAATTGTGAAGAGGGCTTAAAGTCAGTATTTTGTTCTGTTTTACCTAGTGCTGCTATGAGTTGGAACTAACTCAATGTTACCTAGCAACAACTTCTAAATTTAAAGATCCTAAAGGATATTGGTGGTACAAAGGTTAAGCAGTTGACTGCTAAAAACATTTTTGGCAGTTCTAACCCACCCAGTGGCTCCAGGTGAGAAAGACTAATTGATCTGTTCCAATAAAGGTTAAAAACTGAACTCATGGCTGTCGAGTGGCTTCCACCCACAGCTCATTGGGTTTCCGAGGCGATATCTCTACAGAAGGAGATTGCCCGATCTTCCTTCTGAGGGATGGCTGATGGGTTTGAACCACAAGCCTTCAGGTTATGCACTACACCACCAGAACTCCCACCAATGAAGGTTACAGCTTATGAAACACTATGGAGCATTTCTACTTTGTCATATGGAGTCACTCTGAGTCAAACATCAACTCAATGGGACTTAACAAGAACAACAACAACCACATGCCAGTTTAAAACTTTGAGGTTTCTTAATTTTACAATGTGAAAAATATAGAAATGTGACATGAGTTCAGGAAACTTGAGTTCATTGAAAGTCGTTTCTTTGAGAAAGAAGTCATGAGCACTTACTATTAATAATGATATTTCAGTCACTTGGGTCTCAAGGACTGGTAAAACACTTTTTTTCCTCAGAGAGTTTAGAAACATACGAACATAGTGTATAAATGAATGACCAGAACATTTGTATATCTAGCTTCAATATGTGTGGAAATATCCCTTTGGATTCCTTGATGATAATACTAATTCAATGTGGCAAACTTTCAACTCATCATTTATCATTTTTTTATCTTACACCTTAGCTCAAATCTGCTTTATCCCTAATTTTGCTAATTTCATATAATCACATCTGCTTATCCCCAGAGATTTATATAACGATCCATGTCTAAACTTTTCCCTTCAATAACCCTAGCCTACCAGTTACTGAGTCCTTTTAATTTAGATGTTACCTATCTGTTAACTTTCTTCTCTTATATTCATCACCATAGTCAGTTATTAAATAATTAGTATTAGAAAAAGACTCATTAACAACCTTAGATACACAAATGACACAACCTTTCTTGCTGAAAGCTACAATGTCTTGAAATACTTACTGATGAAGATTAAAGTCTATAATCCCATTTGTGAATTCTGAAAAAAAAAAACAGTGCCATCCAGTGGATTCTGATTCATAGTGACCCACATTGGGTTTTGAAGCCAGTAAAGCTTTACATAAGTAGATTGCCCTGTCTTTCTTTCCTGGGGTGGTGGGCGGGTTCGAGCCTTCCACCTGCTAGTTAACAGTCAAATGCTTTAGACACTGAGCCACCAGAGCTTCTTTCAGTATGGATTACACCTCAAAAAATAGAAAACAAAAATCCTCACAACCGCACCATAAGCAACATCATGACAAAAATGGAAAAAAGTTTGAAGTTGTCAAGAATTTAATTTTACTTTGATCCACAATCAATACCCATGGAAGCAGCAGCCAAGAAATCAAACAATGCATTTTTATTTGGCAAATCTGCTGCAAAAGACCACTTAAAAGAGCTAAAGAGAAAAGATATCAGTTTGAAGGCTAAGATGTGCCTGACCCAGGCCATTGTATTTTCAGTTGCCTCATATCCATGCAAAGGCTATACAATAAACAAGAAAAACTGAAAAAGAATAGATGTCTTTGAATTATTGAGCTGATGAAGAATATTGAATAAACCCTGGACTGCCAGAAGTACAAAAATATCTGTCTTGGAAGAAGCACAGCCAGACCGTTCCTTAGATGTGAGGGTGGTGAGACTTCTGGAGAATGTTGTCATGTATTTGGGCATGTTGTCAAGAAGGATCAGTTCCTAGATAAGGACATCATGCTTGGTAAAGGAGTGGGTCAACGAGAAAGAAGAACAGCTTTAATGAAACAAATTGGCACAGTGGCTACAACTATGGGCTCAAGCATAGAAATGAGTGTGAGGGTGGCACAGGTCTGGGCAGTGGATCATTCTGTTGTATGCAGAGTAGGTATGGGCTGGAAATAATTTGATGGAACCTAAGAACAAAATTACAAATATTTTACAAATAATCACTCTGCTCAATATAACTTCTTTTCACATCCGTTTTTCATACTAGTGAGAATAATCAATTTAAAATTTAATTATTAAAAAAAAAACAAAACACACATTTGAATAGCCATCCAGTTACCAATTCTCTATATTGTTCTAGTCTAAGGTATCATAACTCCTCTAGTTACACTTCAAACTTCAGTGTTTCAAAATGATTCCTTGTTTCTGAAATAAACCAAAATATATTATAATAGAATTGCAACAAATATCATACTATTTTTATCCATTCATCAATTAAAGGGACACTTGATTATTTCTACTTTCTGGCTATTACAAATAATGTTTTGGACATAGGTGTATGAGTTTTTATGTGAATCTATGTTTTTAATGTTCTTGAGTTAATATGTGCTGAAAATACTAACACCCATACCTGTAGATGTAATCCCATTTTGGAATAAGATTTTCTTTGTTATGTTAATGAAATGCTGGGTTATATGATAACACTGTGTTTAACATTTTATGGAACTGTCAAATACAGTTTGTCCCTCAGTATGGGTTCCAGGACCTTGTTGTTGTTGTTATGTGCCGTCCAGTCGGCCCCGACTCATAGCGACCCCTCCTTGGGTTTCCAAGGCAGTATCACTACGGAAGTAGATTGCCCCATCTTCCTTCCGAGGAGTGGCTGGTGGGTTTGAATCACCAGTCTTCTGGTTAGCAGTCAAGTGCTTTTTAGGCACTACACTACCAGAGCTCCAGGACCTTACAGCTACCAAAAGCTGCTAATTGATATTCAAATCCCTCATACAAAGTGATGTAGTATTTGAATATGATCTATATGTATGTCCTTCTATGTATTTTAAATCATGTTTTTTATTACAGTACTTAATACAATTCACATGCTATATAAATAGCACTTTATGTTCCCTCTTAGGCTTTGAGGGTTGTTTTGGGCACTAAATTGTTTTTTAGGAGCTTCTTCCCCACCCCAAGTATTTTATATCTGTAGTTGGATGAATTTCTACAATGAATGAGAGGTTACATAATTTTAGATATCTATTTCTCTACATTCTCACCAACACTTAGGATTTTATTATTATTCTTATTGTTACTACTACTACTACTTTTGTCTTAATGGGAATGGAGTATTATCTCATTGTGGTTTTGAATTGTGCTTTACTAATGATTACTGAAATTTTGCATATTTTCATGGGCTTTTTGGAAAAATGTCTATTCAGAACCTTTGTCTATGTTTAATTAGGCTATTTGTCTCTATTGTAGAGTTGTAAGGGTTCTTTATATAATGTGGATAATAGACTCTGAAAAAAAAAAAAAAAAAAACAACTCTCTGCCATCGAGTTGATTCTAATTCATAGTGACCCCCATTGGGTTTCTGACGTGGTACATCTTTAGGGAGGTATATTGCTCCATCTTCCTTCTGTGGAATGGCTGGTGGGTTTGAACCACCAAACTTCTGGTTAGCAGTCACATATCTTAGGCACTGCACCACCAGTCTATGATCATTGAATCATGGACTAGACAACAGATACATGATCAGCACATCATTTCTCTTATTTTGTGGGTTGTCTTTTGACTTCTTGGCTAGCATATTTTGAAGCACAAAAGTTTTTATTTTTATTTTTATGTAGTCCAATTAATCTATTTTCTGTTTTATTGCATGTACTATAGTTTTTTTTAAGTAAAAAATGATTGGCATAGTGCCTAAGGCATTTGACTGCTAACCAGGAGGCTGATGCTTCAAACCCACCAGCCACTCCTCAGGAGGAAGGTTGGGCAATCTACTTACATAGTAATACCACCTCAGAAACCCAGGGAGCACTATAAGTTGAATCTAACTCAATGGCAGTGAATTTGGTTTTTGTTAATGCAAAATCATTAAAATGTATACTTATATTTTATTCCAAAAATGCATTGTTTTGTTTCTTACATTTAGATATTTAATCCATGTTGAGTTAATTGTTGTATATGGTTTGAGGTAGAGGTCCAGATTAATTCTTTTGCATGTAGATATTCAACTCAGTACCAATTGTTGAGAAGACCATTATTTTCCCATTAAATAATCTTGACACTCCTGTTGAAAATCAATTGATCATAGATGTTTGAGAATATTTCTGGACTACAAGTTCTATTCTACTGATATAAAAGCCTATCTTTAGGCCAATAATACTCCTTATTAAAATTACTCTAATTTTGTAACAAGTTTTATAATAAAAAAAAATTATATATTTTCCAACTTTGTCCTTCTTTTTTTCAAGATTGTCTTGGCTATTCTATATCTTCTGAATTATATGAGTTTTATCATCTGCTTGACAATTTCTCAAAAAAAAAAAAAAGAGTCATATGAGATTTTGATATATTTTATGTGAAATCTGGAGATAAATTTGGGAATTTTATCATCATAAGAACATTAAGTTCTCCAATTCATGAACAAGGTGTGTCTTTTCACTTATTTTTGGCTTCTTTAACTGCTTTAAATATTATTTTTTCATATTCAGTGTATAAATTTTACATATTTTTATTAGATTTATTCCTAAG
This sequence comes from Orycteropus afer afer, assembly GCF_000298275.1. NCBI lineage: Eukaryota > Metazoa > Chordata > Mammalia > Tubulidentata > Orycteropodidae > Orycteropus > Orycteropus afer. Next base: position 10,116,684 of record NW_006921660.1, on the reverse strand, counting down.
CATTCTATTATTTTAAATACTACTATAAATGCAATTTATAATAAATGGAAAGGAAGAAAAGACAAAGACAGATATCAGAAGAGACTCTGAAACTTGACCTTGAACAGAGATCAACTAAAGTGGATAGAAGAATTGACAGGATAAAAGGGCTGAACAGAAGATTTCAAAGTAGATCTTGAGAAGACAAGTCAATTATTACAATAAAATGACCTGGAGTTAGTAAACCAAAAGGGAAGGACACACTCAGCATTCCTCAAGCTAAAATAACTGAGGAAAAAAATAAGCCTCAAATTGCAATATTGAAAGATTCCATGGCCAATAGATTGAATGATGCAGGAAACATCAAAAGAAGTTGAATGGAATATACAGAGTCACTACACCAAAAATAATTGGTATTTTCTATTTCAGGAGGTGGCAGATGATCAAGAACCAATGATACTGAATGAAGAAGTTGAAGCTGCACTTATATTCTTGAGTTAAGATGAGGAATTGGTGAAGAACAAGGTTCTGGAAATTGATGATGTTTCAATAAACAAATGCTGTGCTGAAGGCGCTCACTGGGCTATGCCAAGAGATTTGGAAGACAGCTAACTGGCCAATTGACTGGAAAAGACCCATTTTTGTACCCATTCCAAAGAAAGGAGATCCCACAGAATATGAAAATTATCAAACAATATCATTGTTATCACACACAAGTAAAATCTTACTGAAGATAATTAAAACACGGTTGCAGCAGTATATTGACAGAGAACACCCAGAAATGCAAGCTGGATTCAGAAGGGGATATGGAACAAGGGACATCATAGCTGATGTCAGATAGATCTTGGCTCAAAGTGAAGAATACCAGAAAGATGTTAACTTGTGTTTTATTGACTATATAAAGGCATTCAATTGGGTGAATCATAACAAATTATGGATAACATTGAGAAGAATGAGAATTCCAGAACATGTAATTGTACTCATGAGGAACCTGTACATAGACCAGGCAGCTGTCATTTGAACAGAACAAAGGGATATGGCATGGTTTAAAATCAGGAAGGGAGTGTGTCAGGGTTGTATCCTTTCACCATACTTATTCAATCTGTATAAATCAAAAAGCAAACTCACTGCCATTGAGTCAGATTCAACTCATAGAGATACCTCCTTGGGTTTCTGAGGTAGTATCACTCTGGAAGTAGATTGCCCAGTTTTCCTACAGAAGAGTGGCTGGTGGGTTTGAACTGTCAGCCTTCTTGTTAGCAGTCAAATGCCTTTGGCACTATGCCAACAGATCTCCTTCAGGATGAGGAGCAAATAACCTGAGGAACTGGACAATATGAAGAAGAACATGGTATCAGGATTGCAGGAAGGTTCATGAACAACCTGATACATAGATGACACAACTTTGCTTGCTGGATAGGAGGATGACTTGGAGCCCTTACCGATGAAGATTAAAGACTACAGTCTGCAGTATGAAATTACACTTCAATATAAAGAGAACAAAAATCCTTACAACTGGGTCAAAAAGCAGCATCATGGTTGCTGATTGAAGTTGTCAAAGACTTCATATTTCTTGGTTCTACAATCAATGCCAATGGAAGCAGCAGTCAAGATATCAAAAGACATACTGTATTAGGAAAATCTGTTACAAAAAACCTCTTTCAAATGCTGAAGAGCAAAGATATCTCCTTGAAGACTAAGTTGCGCCTAACCTAAGCTATAGTATTTTCAGTCACCTCATATGCATATGAGAGCTGGACAATGAAGAAGGAAGAGCAAAGAAGAGTTGATGCTTTTGATATGCGGTGTTGGCAAAGAATGCTGAAAGTGTGGAGGACTGATAAAAGAACTAACAAATCTGTCCTGGAAGAAGTGCATCAAGAATGCACCTTGGAAGCAAGAAGGGCCAGACTCTATCTCACCTACTTTGGTCCTATTGTCAGAAGGGACCATTCTCTGGAATAGGATGTCATGTTTGGTAAAGTGGATGGACAACAAAAGAGGAGAAGGCCCTCAACAAGAAGGATTGAGACACAGCAGGCAAGATGGCGGACTAGGCAGAAAGACTGCACAGACCCTCTTCAACAAAGAAAAGGGAAACCAATTACACAGACACAGAGGATAATCTTGGACCCCTGAGCCTTGAAGGGAAGAATATGGAAGTGGACTAAACCCCAACTAGCAGAAGAATTTGCATAAAAATACCAAAAAAAGGAGACATACAGAGCTGCAGTCTGGCAGTGGTCCTGAGCGATTCTGATGGCACAGACAGCCCGGAGATTCCTGAGTCTTGGTGCGACTTAAGAATTAACCTAAAAACCACACTGCTAGCCAGTGACTGCACGGAGGACTGTGCACGGTGGCTGGGGAACAAACGGAGAAGGTGAAGAGAAAGGTGGGCTGAACTCTAGACTTTTGCTGGTCCAGAGGGTGCTGCCATTTTGAAGGTTTAAAAAGTGGCTTGATTATTTTGGATATTTAAAGAGAAAGTGCTCTCTCAGATTACTGGGGCGTAAGAACACGTTCTGCTTTCCAGCAACCCCAAGGACATCCGGGGCCTGCAAGACTGAAAAGGTATGACATTCTTCTTGTTACTACACCCTACACCTGCTTGGTGAACAGCGGTGTGGCCACCCCGCACTCCCACCTACCTTCTGGGCCTACAGGAACTCCATCACAGTCTGTGTGCTCAGACAGAGCCTGGGTGCCCTACCCTGTCCTCCAGTTTTTTATTTCTTTTTCTCTTTTTGTATTTTTTTCTTTTTTGCTTTCTTTTTGCGGTGATTAGTTTGCTTGTATTTGTCTGTTTTAAATCAACTAATATTATTAATACTTTTGTCCTTTTTATTATTCTTAATCTTCCCCTGGTTGAAATTTATTTTTCCAAAACATTTAAGGTTTTCTTTTTTTTTTTTTCTCCCCCTTTTTTCACATGATTAACCCCATTACTTGTTTTTCTTTTGGATTTTTTCCAATTTTTTTCTTCATTTATTATTCTCCTTCCCTACTTTTTTTTTT
>NW_006921660.1:10092676-10108822 GCF_000298275.1 Orycteropus afer afer | reverse complement strand
AAAAAAAAAAAAAAAGGATTGACACAGTTGCTGCAGCAATGCACTCAGGTATAGTAGAGATCGTGAGACTGGCACAGGGCTGGGCATTATTTTGTTCTATTGTACATAAGGTAGCTATGAGCCAGAGATGACTCAATGGCACAAAGCAACAACAACAACAACAACAACATGAATGGAATTATTATCTCAAATTTATTTTTTGAAATATACATTAAAGGTATCTTGATTTTTTAATATTGATCTTGTGTCTTGCAACTTTGGTGAACTTATTTAGTTGGCATATTTGTATGTGAGTGCAAGTGAGTATTTTTGTGTACTCTATGTTGTCATGTTTTACTGAGTCAGCTACAGTGCATGGTGACATTATGTGCTTTTATATTTTCTTGGCATATAATTGTGTACAGTCTCTGTTGACCTAAAGTAAACTAAGCGTTCCAATAGAGCCAAAGCTGAATATTCAAGAAAGTAGCAATTTTATCCATACAACATTATTAAACATTCTATTAAAAACTAAACCAAATTCACTGCCTTCAGGTCAGATCCCACTCAAAGCAACCCTTTCTTGGGTTTCTGACTCAGTATCACTATGGAAGTAGCTTGCCAAATCTTCCTTCTGAGGAGTGTCTGGTGGGTTTGAACTGCCAGCCTTCTGGTTAGCAGTCAAATGCCTTATGTACTATGACACGAGAACTACTAAATATTTTATAGTAAAATTAAAATAATGCATGAGAAAACTATATAAAGGTAAATTGACTGATAGAAATGAAGATGTTGTCAAAGGGTATTTCCCTACTCCCATAACAATGGAGGAGAAAGCTAGAGCTTAGTTCTCTATGCTCAGTCTCACCTGAATTTGAGGCATCACTATATCACACACACACAAAAAAAAACAACACTTCTGTTTAGAGCATCTAGATTAATTGAAGTTGGTAATGGTAAAAGAGATGTGTCAGAATGCCATATTCATAAAATCATGTTTTTGGTATATTGACTTTGTGTATTCTTTCCATCTTCTGATGCTTCCTGCATCATTGAATATGTGGCACATGTTGTTGTCATTATTTGCCATCAAGTTGGACCTGACTCATAGCGATGTCTCCTTGGGTTTCTGAGGCAGTATCACTATGGTAGTAGACTGCTCATCCTTCCTTCTGAGGAGTGACTGGTGGGTTTGAACTGCCAGCCTTCTGGTTAGCAGTCAAGAGCTTAGGCACTACACTACCAGAGCTCCTATTTGGCCCACAGAGTCTTTCAATACTGTAACTCAAATTTTTGTTTCAGCTTGAGAAATACTGAGCATATTCTTCCTTTTGATATTTGAACTCCTGGCCTTTGCACATTTCATTAAAATTCTTTAGTTTGTCTTCTCAAGCTGTAGTTTGAAATTCCCTGTTCAGCTCTTTTAATCACCATTTCTTCCATTTGCTTTAGCTATTCTCCATTTAAGAATACATTTCAGATTCTCTTTGACATCCATTTTGGACTTCTCTTTCTTTCTTGTCATTTTAATGACTTTTTGCTTTCTTCATGTATGATGTCCTGTCATTTCTCAACTCATGGGATTACTGGTGTTCAATGTATCAAATCTATTCTTCAGATGGTGTCTAAATTCAGGTAGGATATGTCTAAAATTTTACTTCAGATTTCATGAATTTGTTTTAATTTTCTTCCATTTTAACTTAAGCTTGCATATGAGCAATTGATGGTCTGTTCCACAGTCACGAATTGTCCTTGGTCCAACTGATGATATTGACCTTCTCCTTCATGTCTTTCCACAGATGTAGTTCATTTGATTCCTATGTATTCCATCTGGTGTATAGTTGCCATTTATGTTGTTTAAAAATGTATTTGCAATGAATAATAAGTCTTTGGTCATGCAAAAGTCTATCATGTAATCTCTAGTGTCATTTCTATTAGCAAGGGCGTATTTTGCTGCTATTCATACCTCTTCTTTGTTTTCAAGTTCCACATTCCAATCTCCAGTAATTATCAATATGTCTTGATTGTATGCTTGGTCAATTTCAACAGCAGAAGTTGGTAAAAGTCTTTAATTCCTTCTTCTCTAGATTTAATGATTGATGCATGAATTTGTATAATAGTTGTATTTACTGATCTTTCTTGTAAGTATCACTGATAGCTTTGTACTTTGTACTTCAGAATAGGTCTCGATGTTATTTTTGTTGATGAATGTGACACCATTCCTCTTTGTCATTCCCAGCATAATAAACTATCATTGTCTGATTCAAAATGACAAATATCAATATCAGTTCATTTCAGCTCACTAACGCTTAGGACATCTACCTTTTTGCATTCCATTTCGTTTTTTATAACTTCCAGTTTTCCTAGATTTGTGCTCTCTACATGAATATGAATATATACATACTATCTGTTTTTTCAGGATGCAGGGATTTCCTATTACATCAAGGTTATTAATTGCGTTATCTAAAACTTTTATACCATTGAATGTTTTTCTTCTATTTATTTGTGTAGTTATAAAAGAAGAAAAAATATTGTTATGATTATGGATGTGTCAATTTCTCCTTTAAATCATTTCAGTTCTTGCTTCACATATATTCTTACATTCATTCAAAATTGCTATTGCCTTATATTATTGTTATCTGACTGATTTATTGCTAAGTCATACTATTATTTTTCTTTATAATGATGTTAAACTTAAAATCTATTATATCTATATTAATATGAAAATGCCAACTTTCTTTTGGTTGATATTTACCAAATACATCTCCTTCCATCAGTGTCTTTTTAATATTATTGAGTAATGTTTGTTTCTTTTAAACTTCGAAAAGCTTGAATGATTGTGACTTTTTATTAACTCTCACTTAGTAGGTGATGGTAATTAATATATATTTGTTTTGATTAATAAAATAATATTTGAAGTTATTTCAGAATAATTGTCTTATTCTGCATTCTCTAGAGAAGCAAAACTAGTGAAGCTTATGTGTGTGTTTGTGTGTATAAACCATAAAACATAAAACCAAACTCACTGCCATGGAGTCAATTCTGAGTCACAGTGACTCCCACTGGGTTTCTGAGGCGATGAATCTTTATGGAAGGAGATTACCCCATCTTCCTTCCATGGAGAAGCTGTGGTTTGGACCTCCAACCTTCTTGTTAGCAGTCAAATGCCTTAGACACTATGCCACCAACACTCCTTGTGTGTCTACAAATATATATAAATACACACACACACACACACACACAGGAAGAGCTCTGGTTAAGTAGTGGATACAACACTTGAGTGCTAACCAGAAGGTCAGTGGTTCAAACCCACCAGCTGCTCCATGGAAGGAAGATGGGGTGACCTACTGCCTTAAAGATTTACAGCCTCGGAAATCCAATGGGGGTTGCTATGAGTCAGAAATGCCTTGATGGCAGTGAATTTGTGGTTTGTTTTTTTTTTTTGGTTTTATATATAAATATAGAGAAATTTATTTCAAGGAAGTGGCTCATGCAGTTGTAGCAAGTCCTAAGTCCATGGGTTAGATGTCAATCTGGAGGCTTCTGACTCACTAGCTTCAGGAGCTGACTAACCCAAAGTCACCAGGCAATACAATAGGCTGCTGGCTTCAGATGCTTACAAATCCAAGATCAGCAGGTACAATGGAAAGCTGTTGCGCAGGCTGAGAAAGTAACAACCCCAAGATCATCAGGAATTATGGCAGACCACTGGTTCAAGTATTGCTGATGATAATGAACCAGATAAAAGATCTTGATCAAAAAGCCAGAAATCTTTGATAGGATATCCATATATTTTGGAAGCAGGCCACACCCCGGAGGAAACTCCCCTTCAACTGATTGGCTGCTCATAGAATGTGTAATAATGGAAGAGATTGCATTTTAACAGATCTCATCATGGAGAATGACTACATCATAACTGCTAAACTACTGAAAACCATGACCCAGTCAAGATGACACACAACCTTAAATATCACAATGAAATTTATAGCTTTTACTCAATATATTTCTTTCTTCCTTACTCCCTCTGGTATTCAGTATTCTGGCATTCTGTTTTTTGTTTGTTTGTTTAATTTCTCTACTGATTTAGAAGCTGTATCTTCATGTCTTGATGTTTATCATTTTCCTTAAAATTATCACATATATAAGATTTTTTTCTACATAAAAATTTATTTGGCATTTTTATTCTCCCAAATGAAACAACTTCAGCACATTCAAAATATGTACAAAACTGTTCCACTGCATATATTAATGTTGAATATACTTTTTTCATTTATTCAAATCTTTTTTACAAAATATAATCAATAGATATATGTAAAATTTATTTTACGTATATGTTGGCTTACTATTTCCCCTCCAGCTCACTACTTCCTACATTTTCACATTTTACTTGTTGAAGTTATTCCTTTAATAGTTTCTTTTAGAAAGCCCTAGAGGCTGTAAAATTTCTTATTCTTTGACATATATTTATTTTAATATATATTTACTCTTCACTCTTGAAAAATAAACATCTTTTCTTGGCCACAAAATTCAAGGTTGAGAGGTTTTTGTTTTGTTTTCTATCACCACTTTGTATATCAGTTTATTTCCCATTAACATATAGTTTTGCTGATGAAACATCTATTGTCAAACTTATTGATATTCCTTGGTAAGTAGTCTATCTTTCACATCTAGAAGCATCAAAAATTCTATCATCTTGGATGAATTGGAGTTTTATCATAATGTTTTAAGATATGACTTGTTTTTTTTTTAACTTTGTTTTACTATAAAGTATAATACACTTACAGAAAAATGTATATAAAGTAAAACATATAATTAATGAGTTAGCCTAAAGTAAGTTTTTCTGTAAACACTGCTCAGGACAAGAACTAGGACATTGGATGGACCCCCTTGTGCAGCATACTAATCTGTGTCCCATTCTTTGCTTCTCCCTCAAGTATTATGAACCCAATGCCATTGAGTCAATTCCAACCCATAGCAACATTTATAAGACAGAGTAGAATGGTCCCATAGGGTTTTCAAGACTGTAAATCTTTACAAAAACAACCGGCCTCAGTTTTCTCTTACAGAGAGAATAGTGACTTTCATCTGCCCATCTTTTAGTTAGTAACCAATCACTTTAACCACTGTACCATCAGCGTTCCTCTCCTCAAATGTTACCACAATGATAATTACTAACACCTTGGTTGTATTTGCCCTGTTGTAGAAATAAAGCATACATTCCTTTATATCACAAAATTTTCCTATTTTGCATCATTTTATGGAGGGTTAATCTAAGTAAGTAGGTCTGCTATTGTCAAAAGTTCCATATAAAAAGTAAGATTTAGAGCTTTTTCTTTCTCTGTTTGTTTACACATTTTTAGTGTCCAACAAGCACTATCTATTTAAACTCATATATGTTTCTACAATTTTTGAAAAATTGCAGCAAGCATTTGAAGATAACTTCAAAGATAATGTTTTCTTTTTTTTTCTATTGCTGTAGACGTGAAAATCTATAACCCTTTTTTCTTAACTTTCATTCATGCTTTCATTTTCTTTAAGTCTGTTTGCTATGGTCTGGGTCAGCTTCTCAATAATGCCTTCAATCTCTCTCTCTCTCTCTTTTTTTCTTTCAGACAACAAATTATATTGCTTCTAAAGCCAATAAACTTGTCTGCTAAATGAAGTTTGGAGGTTCAAGTCAATCCAGAGGCACCTGTAGAGAAAGATTTAGCAATCTATTTCTGAAAAAGTCAGCCGTTGAAAGCCCCATGGAGTATAATTCCACTCTGACACACATTGGATCACCATGAATCTGAATTGACTCAATGGCAACTGGTTATTATTTATTTATTTTCCATTATTTCTTAACCAATCCAGGTTTGCCTTCAAATATATTAAACTTAGTATATTTAACATTGTTGTTGTTGTTATGTGCTGTCGAGTCGGCCCCGACTCATAGCAACCCCTCCTTGGGTTTCCGAGGCAGTATCACTATAGAAGTAGATTGCCTCATCTTCCTTCCGAGGAGTGGCTGGTGGGTTTGAACTGCCAGCCTTTTGGTTAGCAGTCAAGTGCCTTAGGCACTATGCTACCAGAGCTCCTAATGCATTTAATATATAACTTAAAAATCTCATTAAGAATATTAATTTAAAATTTGCATTTGCAGAACAAACATTCCTCTTTAATAGGAGTTTTTATTTATTTTAAGATGTAAGTTTTCTCTAAGAGTTTTTTAATTAGTTAGCAAAATAATTTTGATTAGAATTTCAGTATGTGTTTGTGTGCATCCATACGCACATGTGCATTTTCCCTCCTATGTTCACCTACATATAAGCTGGATCCTTGTTGGCAGTCACAACTTAGCCCTTATCTTCAGTTCATAGGATGGTATGGATGGAACACCTAAGATCTGATTTGGCTTTGTACTATAGACCCATTCTGTAAAAAAATGTTGTTAGGTGCCCTGGAGTCAGTGCCAGCTCATAGTGACCCTATGTACAAGAGGAGGAAACACTGCCCAGTCCTGTGCTATTCTCACAATTGTTGGTATATTTGAGCCCATTGTTGCAGTCACTGCAACAAACCACCTTGTTGAGGGTCTTCCTCTTTTTTTCTGACCCTCTACATTACCAAACATGATGTCCTTCTCCATTAATTTTCTTATGTATCTGTACTCAGGGCCCACTGGGGCTTCAGATCATACATTCCATAATATGAATCTGTTTCACAGATAGGGTTATTAAGTTTGGGCCCAGTAGTGGATTGTGAAATGAGAATTCCACAAAAATCACAGAGCAACCTTGAAAGGAATTGATCAAGCCTTATTATCATTTCCATAATATTGGCAAATACCATATTTATATGTATATTTATATATCACTGATCCCTTTACATCAGATTTCAACATCAAATAAACATTAAAACCTCCATAGATGTTTTTGTCACTGTCAAGTGTTATGATGCTTCCAATGTGGCTATTTTATCTGTGTTAGCTCTTTCTGCATAACAGTCTATCCCAACTAAGTGATTTAAAACAATTTTTATTATTACTAATAATTTAATGTAGCATTTATTAGTGACTGGCATCTGTATCAAGCATTGATCTAAGTCCCTTTCAGTTCCTTACCAAGTTAAATTCTCACAAACCTATGAGATATATATGTTTATCACCATTTTGCAAAGGAAAAAACTAAGTTTAAGATAAGAAATAAATTTCTACATTGTTTATTCTACATTTGATCTACTGGATTCATCTTTGAACTGTCTTCTGTCTTGTCTTCCCTCTTATTTCTCTGGAGTCTCCTGCTCTGAAAGCTTTGGGTTGAACCAGTGGAATCCCCATCAGGAGAAAAGAGGAACTTAAGTCTTTCCTTCCCATACTCTCTGCTGGGATGCCACATATATCTCTGTAAGTCTGTCTTTCCATGACTACTTTTCTTCACAGGCTCAAATAATACCATTTCCCCCTTTGTTCTCTTAGCCCTAGAGTGGATACCACCTTCTTTCTATTGCTGGTTTCTGTGTACTTCATCATTCTTTTGCATTGACTAATCCTTCTCACATGTCTGTATATGCCCTTTCCTTAAAGTTTCTATGTCTGAACTATCCTGGGTGAATGGTGTTTTCTCTAGGACAATGACGGATGAACATGTAGCTGATAACTAAGTGGTATACTTGGGATTGATCATTCAACAATCTGTTCACTGTGCTTCCTCCCAAACAAATTATATTTGTTTAATGAAATGCAGTTCATTCACCACAAAATATACAACTTAAAGGACTGAAATTCAGTGATTTTTAATATATTCATAAAGTTGTGCAACCACAGACATTATCTTATTCCAGAACACATTCATCACTGCCTAGGAAAACACTCATACCCATTAACTAAGGCAATTATTTTGTGTATATTACTTAAGGTTTTCTATTTACAAAATTATGTCATTTGTGAATAAAGCTAATTTTCTTTCTTTCCTATCTAGATATTTGCCTTTCCTATTTACTCTGACTTGTAGTTTCCATCACATGTTGAATAGTTTTAACAAGAAGGGACATCCTGTCAGATTCCTCATCTTAGGGGGAATATTTCCATACTTCTCCATTTTTATTAGTTGTAGTTTTCATATAAATAATATTTATTACGGGAAAGAAGTTCGTTTTTATTCTAGTTGGTTGTTTTTATCATGTCTTATACTTTTTTGTGTGTGTTTTATTGACTATGTAAAGGCATTTGATTGTGTGGATCATGAAAAATTATGGATAACATTGAGAAGAATGGGAATTCCCGAGCACTTGATTGTACTCATGAGGAATCTGTATCTTGACCAGGAGGCTGTCGTTTGAACAGAACAAGGGGACACTACATGGTTTAAAATCAAGAAGGGAGTGCGTCAGGGTTGTATTCTGTCTCCACACTTATTCAATCTATATGCTGACAAATAATCCGAGAAGCTGGACTATATGAAGAAAAACATGGTATCAGGATTGGAGGAAGAATCATTAACAACCTGAGATATGCAGATGATACAACTTTGCTTGCTGAAAGTGAGGATGACTTAAGGCACCTACTGATGAAGGTTGAAGAATACAGTCTGCAGTATGGATTACGTCTCAATATAAAGAAAACAAAAATCCTCACAACTGGACCAATGAGCAGCATCACAATCAATGGAGAGAAGATTGAGGTTGTCAAGGAATTCACATTGCTTGGTTCTACAATCGATGCCAATGGAAGCAGGAGTCAGGACATTAGACGACGTGTAGCATTGGGAAAGTCAACTGTGAAGGAACTGTTTCAAGTGCTGAGGAGCAAGGATATCTCCTTGAGGACTAAGGTGCACCTGACACAAGCCATGATATTTCCAATCACCTCGTATGCATATGAAAGCTGGACAATGAATAAGGAAAACCGAAAAAGAGTTGATGCTTTTGAGTTGTGGTGCTGGCGGAGAATGCTGAAAGTACCATGGACTGCTAAAAGAACTAACAGATCTGTCCTGGAGGAAATGCAGCCAGAATGCTCCTTGGAAGCAAGAATGGCCAGACTTCGTCCCACCTATTTTGGTCATGTTGTAAGGAGGGACCATTCCCTGGAGAAGGATGTCATGCTTGGTAGGGTGGAGGGTCAATGAAAGAGGCGGAGGCCTTCAACGAGATGGATTGACATGGTTGCTACAATGATGGGCTCAAGTATAGCAGGGATTGTGGGGCTGGCACGGGATCAGGTAGTGTTTCGTTCTGCTGTGCATGGGGTCGCTATGAGTCGGAAACGACTAGACAGCACTTAACAACAACAACAACAAAATATTTCAAATTTATTTTTTGCTTCTATTGAGAGAATATTATTTTTGTTATTTATTTTATTTTTTTGTTGCTGTTAAGTGTCATTGTGTTGGTTCCAACTCATATTGTCCCTGTAGACAACAGAACCTCTTAATGCTCAGTACTGTTCCATCCTCAAAATCATTGTTACATTTGAAATCATTGTTGCAATCACTATGTCAATCCATCTTATTTAGAATCTTCCTCTCTTTCACTGACTAATCATGATGTCCTCCAGGGATTAGCTTTTCCTAGTAACATGTCCGAAATACGTGATACAAAGTCTTGTCATCCTGACTTCTAAGGAGTGTTCTGACTGTACTTTTATTAGAGACAGATTTGTTTGTTTTTCTTGCACTCCATGGTATATTCAATATTCCTCACCAATACCATAATCCATATGCATCAATAATTCTTTGGTCTTCCTTAATGTTTTCTACCTTCTGCATGAACATGAGCCAGTTGAAAGTACCATGGCTGAGGTCAGGCTCACCTTAGTCCTCAAAGTGACATCTTTCATTTTTAACAAATAACACTGATATTAATTGACAACTAATGAGTGTTTCCTCATTAATGGTGGGTTGTTGTTGTTGTTGTTATTGTTATGTGCCATTGAGTCAGACTTGGATCCCCCCCCCCAAAAAAAAAATAGCTCACTGCCAGGGAGTTGACTGTGACTCATAATGACCTCTCCTTGAGTTTCCAAAGTGGTATCTCTATGGAAGTAGATTGCCCAGTCTTCCTTCTGAGGAGTGGCTGTTGGTTTGAACTACCAGTCTTTGATCACCAGTCAAATGCCTTAGGCACTACAGCACAAGAACGGGAATTTTGGATCCTTGCAAGGCCTCCATTGATACTTCCTCATTTGCTAAGAATAGGAATATTTTGTTACTTCTTTAAACTTGCCCTTTACTGATAACATGCAGACACTCACTGCTACTACTCTGTAGTAAGAGCCTTTACTCTCAATTATGTGTCCTCTGAGACTACCTATGATAGGAAAGCTTGGAGGTAGTTTGTTACTGCCAGTCAGATGAGTATTCCAGACTCTTTAATGTGATCACTATTTTTGCTCTAAGTTGTGAGTAGTGTATGCCTTATTATCTATCTTCTGGTGAAGATAGAAGCTCTGGCTCATCACTTGGTGTTCTTTGATACAAAACTGTTGAAGGGTGCCTAATTTCAGCCTGGAAAAGGTGAAATTTTAGGCTTTCCACTAGAATTCTGCTGCTACAGGTGATATGGTACCACTGTATTTTCTGAAGTGTTTATCAGTAGAGTGAGTAGTGTTTAAAAGATTTGTCTTGTTAGATTAATTTGGCAAGTTACACTTGTTCTGGTCTTTTGGCTAGAGAGAACAGATCTTAGAGCTTTCATTGACTCTGACTTTTGGAAATTCTGGATTGCCAGATACTTAAGCTTTACATCTGATATTTGAGGTGAAAAGACAACCCAAGAACTCACTACCACTTAGTTTTTTGGATATCAAAGTCTCTTCACATTTCATAGTTTTTCAATGTTTGTTCTATAAGTAATATGTAAGGATTTTATTTGTACTTAGTAGCAGCAACTGGAAAACTGTATCTACTTCATATTTCTAGATGCAGTTATCTAAAATCCCTTGATGCATAAAAACTAAATTGTTTTCACTTTTGTTTCTATTAAGATAATCATCCCAAATCCAGTAAATGTTCAGAGAGGTTATGTGTCATAGTTGAGAAACTCACATATATTCTTATTGAATGGGTCATTAAAAGTCTGCTTATTTTTTTAACCAGTTACAAAAAATGAATGCAAATTTCATTATCATATATATTTTTTCTGCTTTTCTCCAAATATCAGCTGTAAATTATACAAGAATATTTTTATAAATTTATTTTGATAAATATATACTACATCTGATCTTTTTTTTATTTACTTATACATGCAATAATTATTTTCAGAGTGTCTTTTAATTGTCAGTTATAGTATCTGTTTATTGTTGTTAAACACTGTTGAGTTGGCTCCAACTCATAGTGACCCTATGTATAAAAGGACGAAACACTGCCCAGACCTGTATCATCCTCACAATTCTTGCTATGCTTTAGCCCATAATTGCAGATACTGTGTCAATTCATCTCCTTGAAAGTCATCCCCTTTTTCATTGACCTTCCACTATACCACACATGATATCCTTCTCCAGGGAATGGTCCCTTCTGACAACAAGATGAAATAGTATTCAGTAGTAGTCCTAAATTCTAAAATTATAGCAAAAACATCAAACAAAAATTATCTTCTAAGAACAAAAAACGTTTAAATCTTGAGCCAATGAGGAAGAGATGTGCACACATTTTATAAAATATAAAGTAAGTATTATATATATATATATATATATATATATATATAAAGTAAGTATTATATATATATATATATATATATGTACAATGTATCTGTATAATATTTGAATAGGAGATATATTACATAGACATTCCTTAGATAAGAAAAAGGGACTATATTTTGTTTGCCTACTGACAAACAGGGACTAAGTCTTCTATTCTCACAATAAACCTTCATATGTAAATGTATGAATCATGAAAGATACATTGACTTCTGAGAACTTTAAATATGACCAGTAATATTTGAGGTAGAATTAGTGACAGCAGGATGATATATTCAATGTATATTACTGGAATGGCTGTTTTCTGAAATTGAGGACTAATACAGATAAGTGTTCTTAATATTTATTTTAGATTTAATGAGATGAGTAACTTTACTTGATAATCTGATTAGAATTTGCTAAGCTGAATTAAAACTCAGAGCTATCTCTCTCCAAAGTATTGATTTGTAATTACTAAATTATATTGTCTTTTCTATATATGGCAAGTTTATATGAAATCAACATAATGTACTATACATGCCAAGAGCTCTCTTGTTTGATAGGCATTGGTATGTGGTATATTAGCATTATAACAATAGAATAGTTCATATATCCTTGGTCAATATCACTTCAATAATATTTCTCCAAACTTAGATCTTCATAAATCTTCAAAAAGATTAAATGCATGATTACAGTGTTTGGCATAAACTTGACTGACAACTATTGTAAAATACTCATTGAGTAGTAATTGAGCAGACGACAGACTAATATCCTTTCATGAAAGCTAAACAGCTTAAAATTAGAAGCATCTGTATTGAAGGACATCCCACCTATGTTCACAGTCTTGAGAGTGCCTACAGACTTGGTTGCCAAAACTCACCTTAGATAATGGTTTTGAATTTATTTTACTGTACAATTAACTTGACAGTTGAGCTCACAGTGTTTGTTATCATCCAAAGAACAAACAAACAAACAAATTAGACTCATAGAAAGCCCCTTTGGGTTTCCGAGTTAGTAAATCTTTACAGAAATAGTTTACCCAGTCTTCTTTCCACAGAGTGGCTGGTGGGTTTGAACTGCCAAACTTCTGGTCACCAATCAAATGCATAAGGCACTATGCCACTAGAGAAAACACTTAAAAATGCAGGTATAAACTAATGCCTCTCCAAGGCAACATAAAATCTTGGCAAATCCATAGAGAATTTCAAGGAAAAAGAATAATCAAGACTTTCAAATGTCATAAAAAACATTTGAAAAGATAAGTGCTAAAGAGTATTCAATGAGCTTGGTGATAAAGTCACTTGTGATTATGATTTTATTTAGAAAAGTTCCAGTAGAGAGCTGGGTGCAGGTTTCAAATTGAAATGCATTAACTAGTGATTGGGAGGTGAAAAATTTAGTGTGTGATCAAAGATTTCTCTTTTTAAAGCTTGACTATAAAAAGAAAAAGTGCTGTGGGGTCATAGCAGGACTTTTTTTTTTCTTTTTAAGGTATTAAAAACTTAAGCACATTTATGTGCTTTGGGAAAGAAACCAGCTGAAAAGTGCATGTACTGTACACAGATTGGAAGATTGATGCACTTGCTTTGCTGAGTGACAGGAAAACCTCTGTAACACAGAGACATGAGTTAACTTTGCATAGGAAAAAAGACTGCCTGTCTGGTTAAGACAAAATGAATATGGCATGATGGATACACATTCAGATAACTTTGTATAGAAGCTTTATCCACATGCCTAAAAACTTGAGTGATAGGAGGCAATCTCATCTAGCTTCGAGAAGTATAAGGATAACGTTGAAAGCCTAATTATATTCAGTGGAGTTTATGAGGGGATTTTGGAAAATGATTATAATAGATTTTTGGTTTTAATATTTTTTTGTCTTCTTCTCAGGCTTTAAAACTGAGAACTTGATAATCCGAGTTATAAAGTCTATCATATAATTTTCTTCATAGTAACTGTGGGGCAATATGGTCAAAGACAAATGTCAATGATTCAGTTGTTTTTCCTTAAAGCTTTATGGGTAAGTTGTGTCCTCTGGGCCACATTATGGCTCAAAGCCAAATTTTCAACCCAGGTTTCTCATAGTTTTGTATGAGCTAACGGAATAATAATCACATAGGTAATGTTAAAGTGGCATTTATTTCTCTTGTGTGTATATTTCTTTCCTATAATTCTTTTGGAACTCTATTAGGAATAAAGATGATAGATTAAGACAGAGTTTTTGGCTCTTGGCCATAATTCACCAGGTAAAATAAGCATATTTCATAAGCATTTTGGAATTTAGCTCAGAAAAGGAAATAGGGAAATACAGGAACAAAGAAAGTTGATAAAAAGAGAAAGAAGTCATTAGAATTCAGATTAAGGATGTTAATTTAGCAGGTAACAGTCAAAGTATAAGAGAAAGAAAAGGATAAGAAGTTGTAACCAGAGAGCTCTGTGTTAAGGTTTAAAATTTCAAAAGTCAAGTGACTCAAAATTATGATAAAGTCTTGATAGCTCTGCTGGTGTAGTGCCTAAGGAATTTGACTGCAAACCAGAAAGAAAGCTGGCAGTTCAAACCCACCAGCAGCTCCTTGGAAGGAAGATTGGACAATCTACTTCTGTAGAGCTACCACCTAGGAAATGCAAGGAGGGGTTGCTATGAGTTGAATAAACTCAACGGCAGTGAGATTTTTTATTTTTATTTTTTTTTTTAATAGTCATCCTTGCTGTGGTAAGCCACTTCTAATTTGGGTGCAAATGCTACTCAGTTCCTGGGTTATCACAGCCATTTATAACTTCTTGTACTTATGTATGAGCTATTCCTAATAAGTGACTTCTAATTAATAATATATAGCAAGAGAGATAAGATGCCACTTTTAAAATTATATTAAAATTATGGTGGCTTTCAGTGTGGACTGCCCTCTTTCATTCTTTCTCTTTAACTCAGAGAAACAGTCCCTCAGCTTATGAACTGCCCCATGCAAACCCCTGCATGGCAATCAATAGATATCTCAGACCAAAAATCAGTGAAGACCTAAAGAATACCAGTATCCATGTTAGCTTGGTAGAAGATCCTCTCTCAGTCAAACCTTGAGGTGACAGGAGGACAAGTTACCAACTCAGATACATCCTTATGCCCAAGTAAGAGGCAGCCAGGTATGTTTCACCCATGTTTATGATCCACAGAAACTATGAATTAATAAAGATTATCATGTTAAGCCGCTAAGTTTTTGGATAACTATTTATTCTATGTTGTTGTTGTTATTGTTGTTGTTATGTGCCATCGAGTCAGCCCTGACTCACAGCGACCCCTCCTTGGGTTTCTGAGGCAGTATCACTACAGAAGTAGGACTGCCCAACCTTCCTTCTGAGGAGTGGTTGGTGGGTTTGAACCACTAGCCTTTTGGTTAGCAGTCAAGTGCCTTAGGCATTATGCTATTCTATAGTTAGAGATAAATGAAATAACTGTGGATAGCTGAAGTGGAGTGGAAGCAAAGCAAAGAAATGCATTTATACCTATCTCATAAAATTATTTTGAGAACAAATTTAAATATTGCTTTAAACTCTCTGGAAATTGACACATAAATCAAGAAATATTCATGATGATCATACTGTTGCTGATGATGATACAGTGTTTGAAGGTGCTTGTAAATATTATCATTTTCTATCCAGCTGAAGTTGAAATCTAAGACAAAAAAGGAATTGTTGTTGTTAGTTTTCATCAAGTCAGCCCTGACTCATAGTGACCCCATGCACAACAGAACAAAATGCTGCCTGGTCCTGTGCCAGCTTCACAATCTTTGCTATACCTGAGCCCATCGAGGGAGCCATTGTTTCAATCCATCTCATCGAGGGTCCTTCCCCTTTTTTTGCTGACCTAACACTTACCAGGGTTACAGGTGAAGAGAGATATCGCAGGGATGCCAGAGTAGCAGGCCGGAAAAGCAGGAGAAAGGGGATAAAGGCCTTGAACCCAGACAGAAGAGCAGTCAGCCCCAAGGATACAGGTGAGGAGAGACAATTCAGGGAAGCCCAAAGAAGCAGGCCAGAAGAACAGGAGAAAGGGGATTAAAAGCGAGGAGCCAGACAGAGGAACAGTCAGCCAGGTGGGGGTGATACAAGAGGTCTCCAACAGCAGGACAAATTTGTCTGTTGGTTTGTCCTACTGTGGTGACATGTAGAAGTGAGTTTTGAGGCTGAGCCTCTGGTGTTTAAAACCCAGAGAGATGCACCTGGTGCACAAGTAACAGCCCAGCTTCTAGACTGAGACAGACTAGGAAGAAGGAAGAGGCCATCCACTTCTGAAAGAATTGGCCAGGGAATGCTCTGCTTATGAATAGCAAAGAAACTGTTTGGTACATTACCGCGCACCTTTAGGAATACTCCGTTTAGGCTAAAAGGCTCTCAAAATAGGACTGGGAAAGAGCTGAAACATCTGAGTAAACTCAGCCTTACTCATATGGAAAAGAGAAAGCTTTCGAGACCTTCATTTGCTGATGTGGCACCACTCAAATTGAAGAGAAACAGCC
>NW_006921660.1:10087890-10089009 GCF_000298275.1 Orycteropus afer afer | reverse complement strand
GGCCCCTAAATTTGCTCCTAGTTTTTCCTTGAGGAACTGTAGAGTTTTAAGTTTCACATTTTTGTATTTGATCCATCTGGAGTTCGTTTTTTTGTATGGTGTGAGTTACAGATCTTGTTTCATTTTTCTGCAAATGGATCTCCCATTCTGCTAGAACCATTTATTAAACAAACATTCTCTTCCCCATTTAACAGATTTTGAGCCTTTGTCAAAGATCAGCTCACTGTATGTCTATGGATCTATTTCTGGGTTCTCAATTCTATTACATTGGTCTATGTGTCTGTCACTAAACCAATACCAGGAAGTTTTGACTACTGTGGCTGCATAGTAGGTTTTGAGGTCTGGCAATATGAGACCTCCTACCTTGTTTTTTTTCTTCAATAGTGCTTTGCTTATCCGAGGTCTCTTTCCTTTCCATATAAAGTTAGTGATTGTTTTTTTCCATATCCCTAAAAATGTTGATGGGATCTGGATTTGGATTGCATTTAATGTATAGATTGCTTTGGGTAAAACTGACATTTTTACAATGTTCAATCTTCCTATCCACGAGCATGGGATGTTCTTCCATTTATGTAGCTCTCTTATGGTTTCTTGAAGTAGATTTTTATAGTTTTCTTTGTAGAGGACTTTTGTGTCCCTGGTAAAATTTATTCCCAAGTATTTTATTTTTTTGGTAGCTGTTGTAAATGTTATTGACTTCCTTATTTCTTTTTCAGCAGTCTCTTTGCTGGTGTAGAGGAATCCAACAGATTTTTGGATGTTTGTCTTATATTCTGCCACGATGCTAAATCTCTCGATTATTTCCAGTAGGTTTTTGACTGAGTCTCTTGGGTTTTCTAGGTATAGGATCATATCATCAGCAAATAGGGATAAATTGACTTCTTCATTACCAATTTACATGCCTTTTATTTCCCTTTCTTGCCTTATGGCCCTGGCTAAGACTTGCAGTACAATGTTGAATAGAAGTGGTGATAGCGGGCATCCTTGTCTGCTCCCTGTTCTCAAGAGGAATGGTTTCAGTCTCTCTGCACTGAGAATAATGTTGGCTGTTGGTTTTGCATAAATGCCCTTTATTATGTTGAGGAATGTCCCTTCTATTCCTATTTTGCTGAGAGTTTT
>NW_006921660.1:10079993-10085442 GCF_000298275.1 Orycteropus afer afer | reverse complement strand
AGTTGGTGGATTGTATTGTTTAGCTCTTCTGCATCTTTGTTGAGTTTCTTTCCAGTTGTTCTACCTTTCAATGAAAGTGGTGTATTAAAGTCTCCGCCTATGAGTGTGGAGTCATCTATTTGGCTTTTCAACTCTTTTAAAGTTTGATTTATGTATTTTTGTGCTCTTACATTGGGTCCATAGATTTTTATTATGTTTCTATCTTCATGTTCAATTGATCCTTTAATCATTATATAATGACCTTCCTTGTCTCATATGGTGGTTTTTGTCTTAAAGTCAATTTGTTCAGAAATTAATATTACCACTCCTGCTCTCTTACAGTTGCCATTTGCTTGATATATCTTTTTCCAATCTTTGGTTTTTAGTCTATTTTTGTTTTTATATCTAAGGTGTGTCTCTTGTATGCAGCATATTGATGAGTTTTGTTTTCTTATCCAATCTGCAACTCTCCATCTCTTCAGTGGTGCATTTAATCCATTGACATTCATGGTAATTACTGATAAGTTTGAACATGTTGCTGTCATTTTGCTATGTGTTTTTTCATGGTGTCCCTGGTTTCTTTGTTCCATATTATTTTCTGTGCTGAGCTCCTTATTTTTATGAGTGATATTATCATTTCCTTTATTGCTGTTGTTTTAGTATATGCTGAATATTTGTGCTTGACCTCTTTTTTATTGTGATGTGAAGATTTATCATTTTTCTTTGAGGTTGCCCTATGATTTATAATTTTCTCCCCAAGTTTGGAACAGTACATTTTATCTTGCAACTCTCTTAACTTCCTCACCATTTAGAAGTTCTGTGACTACACAGTCTTTTCCCTCTTTTTGTTTGTAGTTGTCCTCACTTGCCAATTGATGTCTCTGCTTCCCTATTTACAACCTTGTAACCTTATTTTACTTTGGATATATCCCTAGCTGTGGTTTCTGGGTTATATGATCTTGTGTAGTAATGGTCGGTTTTTATTTGCTATTTTTGGTTCTCTGTTCAAAGAACTCCATTTAGCATCTCTTATAAGGTTGGTCTGGTTTAAAAAAAAAAAATTGCTTAGTTTCTGCTTTTCTGGAAATCTCCTGATTTCACCATCTTATTTGAGGGACAATTTTGCTGAGTATATAATTCTTGCTTGGTTGAAAATTTTTCTCTTTCAGGGTTTTGTATATACCATCCCATTTCCTTCTCGCTTGCATGGTTTCTGCTGAGAAATCAGAGTTTATTCTTACTGGCTGTCCCTTGTAGGTAACTTTTTGTTTTTCCCATGCTGCTTTCAGGATTTTGTCTTTGTCTTTGGTTTTGATGAGTTTGATGATGAAGTGTCTTGGTGATTTTCTTTTAGGGTCTATCCTGTTTGGGGTTTGTTGGACTTCCTGAATGGATATATTCTCATCTTTCATCATATCAGGGAAGTTCTCCTCTAGCAAATCTTGGACAATTTTCTCCGTGGTTTCTTTTTCTCTTCATGTTCTGGAATTCCAATGACACATAAGTTATTCCTTTTGATGGTATCCTACATGAACCTAAGGCTTTCTTCATTTTGTTTTGATTCTTTTCTGGTTGATCCCTTTCGAAAGAAGTATTCAGATATTTGTGTTCAAGCTCATTAATTCTGTCTTCATGGCATAAATTCTACTCCTTTGTCCTTCCACTGTGTTATCTCTTTCTGACAATTTAGCATTAATATACTGGATTTCTGTCTCTACATTTAGAATCATTTCTAATTTTTCATCTATTTGTCATTTAGTTCTTGTATTTTCTTCAAAAATTATTCTATGTTTTTTTCTGTGTTTTCTTTGGTCTGACTCTCAATCCTTTGACGATACTAAAGATAATTCTTTTGAATTCCTTATCAGAGAGTTCCAATGCTGCTTCTTCCTCAAGGATGTGTTCTGGATCTGTATCCTGCTCCCTTGTTTCTACCACTTTCTTTATCCTGCTTCTTTGTGTGGACTGTGATGGTCAGTTGTCTCCAAGGCATCATGATGTTGCTGTATTTAGATCTCTGTTAATTGTTTGTGCAGAGCAGCCAAGGGTGATTCAGGCTCTTCTTGGTCTTTTTTTTTATCATTGGCCCATTTGTGGAGAAGGAGGTAGTAGCTCTCACTCAGTAAGTGAAGTTGTAGGAGGTGTGGATGTAGTTGTGTCTTATGGGGACTGTTGCTGTCTCCTACTCAGTTAGAAACAAATTAAAATTGAATAACCATCAAAAAACTAAAAGCACATGAACAAAAAGCACACCATGTAATCACACAGGAATAGTAACCAAGAAAAAGAAAAAAGGGAAAAAGAAGAAGAAAAAACAAGAAAACCTGTAATATCTGTGGAAAGGGCCCTAAGAGAAAAAAAAACTAGAGAAGGAGAATAATGAAGGAAAAAAGAAATGGGAGAAATGCAAAAAGCAAAATATGGAATGGAGTTAATCATAAGAAAAAATGGGGGGGGGGACTTAAATTTTAAAAAACAATAAAAAATAATTTCAACCAGGAACACGGAAAAGAAAAAATTCTGAAAACTAGGATCTGGTAGGGAAAGTTTAAGAATAATAGTAAAAAGGACAAAAGTGTTAATAATAATAGTTGTTTTAAAACAGACAAATGCAAGCAAACTAATCACCAGAAAAAAAGAAAGGGAAAATGAAAAAAATAAAAAAAGAGGAAAAAAAAAAATTGGTAGAGGACAGGGCAGGACACCCAGGCTCCGTCTGAGCACACAGAATGTGATGGAGTTCCTGTGGGCCCAGAAGGTAGGTGGGAGTGGGGGATGGCCGCACCTCCATTCACCAAGCAGGTGTGGGGTATAAGAGTAACAAGAGGAATGTAGTACCTTTTTAGTCTTGCAGGTCCAGAGTGTCCTTGGGTTGCTGGAAAGCAGAATGTATTCTTAAGCCCCAGGAATCTCTGAGAGTGCTGTCTCTTTAAATATCCAAAATTGTCAAGCTGCTTTTAAACCTTCAAAATGACAGCATCCTCCAGACTGGCAAATGTCCTCAGCTCAGCCTCCTTTCTCTTCACCTTCTCTGTTTATTCCCCAGCCACCAGAGCAGTCCTCCGTTCAGTCCCTGGCTAGCAGGGCTGATTTTTAGGTTAATTCTTAGGTC
This sequence comes from Orycteropus afer afer, assembly GCF_000298275.1. Taxonomy (NCBI): domain Eukaryota; kingdom Metazoa; phylum Chordata; class Mammalia; order Tubulidentata; family Orycteropodidae; genus Orycteropus; species Orycteropus afer. The sequence goes on along the minus strand of NW_006921660.1, from coordinate 10,082,351 downwards.
CTACCACCACTCGGTAATCTCCAAGCTGTCTGTGCTGTCAGGATTGCTCAGGATCGCTGCCCAACCACAGCTCCGTAGGCCTCCTTTTTTAGTATTTTCACACAAATTCTTCTGCTATTTGGGGTTTAGTCCACTTCTATATCCTTCCCTTCAAGGCTCACGGGTCCAGGATTATCTTCTATATCTGTGTTAATTGGTTTCCCTTTTCTTTGTTGAAGAGGGCCTGTGCAGTCTTTCTGCCTAGTCCACCATTTTGCCAGAAGTATAAAAATCCACACATCTTGATTGCATGTTTGGTCAATTTCACAATGCAGAAGTTGGTAAAAATCTTCAATTTCCTCATCTTTGGCTTTTGTGGTTGTTGCATATATTTTAATAATACTAGTATAAATTTGTCTTCCTTTTAGGTTTAAGGATACTATGCTATCACTGATAGCTTTGTACTTCAGGATAGATCTTGAAACATTCTTTGTGATGATGAATGCCACATTATTCATCTTTAATATGTCATTTTTGGCATAGTAGATCATATGATTATCTGATTCAAAATGGCCTAGACCAGTCCACTTCATCTCATTAATGCCTAAGATATCGATCTTTATGTGTTCCATTTTATTTTTCTCCAAATTCCAACTTTCCTAGATTTTTACTTCATACATTCCATATTCCAGTTATTAACGGGTGTTTGTAGCTGTTTCTTCTCATTATGAGTTGTGCCACTTCAGTAAATGAAGGTAGTAAAAGCTTACTTCATCCATATCATTTAGGTTGACTCCATTCTGAGGAGGCAGCTCTTGTCCAGTCATATTTTGAGTATCTTCTTTCCTGAGGGGCTCATCTCCTGGCACTATATCAGATAATGTTAAGATAATGTTTCAAGGTTATTTGTAATGTTTTCCACTAATGTATCAGGCAGTATTTCACTACTATTCATGAGGTTTTACCTTGCCAATTCTTAAAGTGGATGGTCTCTTCCTTCTTCCAAGTCTGTCTTAGTCTGGAAGCTCTGCTGAAACCTGTCCACCATGGATGACCCTGTTGGTATTTGAAATAGCTGGGGCATAGTCTTTAGCCTCAAAGCAATACACAAGCCACCAAACTGACAGAGAAGTGGTGGAAAAATGGAATGATGTTTCTTTAAAAACATGGAAAGAGAAATACTACATGTCTTAGGCTGGGTTCTCTAGAGAAGCAAAACCACTGAAGCTTATAAATGAATATGGATAGAGGATTTATCTCAAGGAAATGATTTATGTGGTTGTAAAGGCTGTCACATCAAAGTGTATAGGTCAAACCAAAGTGGGCATTTTTCCTGACTTATGAAGCTGCAGGGAATAATGAATCCAAGATTGACAGGTCAGACAGAAGGCTGCTGGCTCATGGACTCTGGAGAATAATGAATCCAAGAGTGTCAGGTAAGATGGCAGACTGATGATTCAATTCCCAAGAATCACAGTTCAGATGATAAGAGCCACATGCAATATTTAGATTGAGAGAAAACCTACAGAGCCAAAATGTTTGTATATATTCAATGAAGTCCACATCTTCAAAGAAATTCCCTTTCAACTGATTGGCTGCAAACACTAGATCTCATCATGGAAATAATTACATTATATACAATCTCATCATAGGAAATGTCTAAATTATAACTCCCAATCCAGAGAACCATTGCCCAGTAAAGTTGACACACAACTTTAATCATCACACCACATGTTCCAGCAATCCCACTACCAGGTATATATTTCTAAAGAAATAAGAGCCATGACACAAATATATATGTCCACATCCATGTTCATCACAGCATTATTCACAGTAACAAAAAGATTAAAATAATGTAATTACCCATCAACGGATGAATGGATAAACAAACTATGATACATACACACAATGGAATATTATGCAACATTAAAGAATAATAATGAATCTGTTAAACACCTCATAACATGAATGAACCTTGAGGACATTATGTGAAGTGAAAATAGTCAATCACAAAAGAACAAATATTTAAGACCACTACTATAAAAAGGCAAGAAAAATTTTACTCACAGAAAGAAATATTCTTTGAAATTTACAAGGATAGAAGGAGAAAAAAAGCTAAATCACTAACAACAGGGTAGACACAGATTAACTTTACAGATGGAAAAGGCAATATATAATAGGTGTAGGTCAGCACAAAATGATCAAGGCAAAGGAAGATACAGGGAGAAGAACAAAATTAACCATGACAAAGGTAAATACTACTATATACACAATCATGCAAGAAATAACAATGCTCTATGAGTTTATAAGAGATAGAAACACAAGATGAGTAGGAATAAGAGGGTGAATGGGACTCTAGCCATATATATATATATATAT
>NW_006921660.1:10069241-10079228 GCF_000298275.1 Orycteropus afer afer | reverse complement strand
GTGGCTGCAATGATGGGCTCAAGTATAGCAGGGATTGTGGGGCTGGCGCCGGATTGGGCAGTGTTTCGTTCTGCTGTGCGTGGGGTCGCTATGAGTCGGAAACGACTCGACGGCACTTAACAGCAACGACACTGGTGAGTACCGACAGGAATTTCAAACTCTTGTGAGTGGCCAGCTAAGATGCAAGTATTGGTATCTCCCTCTCCAGAACAAGGGAAAGTGAAGGAAATCAAAGAGACTGGAAGAAATTATGCAAATACAGCCTCCAGGACCCTGAGACCAAAAAAAAAAAAAAAACTAGATGGTGCCTGGATACCATTGCTGATTACTTTCAAAAGGAACACAATAAGAGGTCTTGAATAGAGTGGGAGGAAAATGTGAAACAAACTCAAAATAATAACAAATGTCAGGCTTAATGGTATGATAGAGACCAGTGGAACCACTAGACTATTGGTCCTGGAGACCAATTCATCTCTATGACCCGACTTTCAGCCAAATAATAGGCCCATAATGTGAACAATAACATCAGGGAAGTATGCACTCCTCAGAACAACCAACAATAAGAGATCAAAAGAGCAGCATTTGCCCAAGGATAAATCTCTGAAGGCACTAAGGTATAGGAAAGAAAGACAAATGGAAATGGGAAACCTAGGGAAGAACTAGGAATAGGGCTGGTACATTGTGGGGATTGCAATTATTGTCATGATTCAAAATATTATGAATTGTTGAATGAAAATCAATTTGCTCTATAAATTCTCATGCAAATTTAAAAGTTATAACACACACACACACACACACACACACACACATATATATATATGTATGGATGTACATATATATATTAAGTACTCCTGACTCTTGGATGTCCTGAGTTTGGATGTGATGTGATCCTGTTTGGAAATAAAGGTTTTCTTTGTTATGTCAATGAATTCATTCTAGTGTAAGGTAGTGTAATTACTTCTGACTTATAAAATTATTAGAGGCACAAAGGTGGGGAAAGAAAGATGACATATGAGGATCACTACAAGTTACAGAACCAGGAGAACCTAAGAGGTGAATACACCCCAGAAGCTTTGGACTTTTAGCTTATTGTTGTTCCAAGTTATCGACATGATAACATTCATGTGTTATAGCAGCACTAGTTAACCAAAATATTCGTTAAGTGAGACACTAAGACAAAATAATCAACTGCCATGGATCTTAGGAAAATAGATGACTTTGAGCACTTACAAAGGAGCTCTGGTGGCATAGTGGATAAGGCATTTGGCTACTAACAAGAAGACCAGTGATTCAAGCCCACCAGCATCTCCTCAGGAGGAAAATGAGACAATCTACTTCTGTAAAGATTTACAGCCTCAGACACCCAATGAGGGTCACTAGATGTCACAATCAACATGATGGCAGTGAGTGAGAAGCACTTACAGGATATATGCACTGGCATATCTGTAGTAAATATCATGTGCTAAGAATAAATCAGGTAATGTTTCAATGAGTTGTTAGTAAAAAGTGCAGGCTAGTAAGAAGGTGGGAGCTCTGGTAGTATAGTGGCTAAGGCACTGGACTGCTAACCAGAAGGCTGGCGGTTCAAACCCACCAGCCACTCCTCGGAAGGAAAATGGGACAATCTACTTCCGTAGTGATACTGCCTTGGAAACCCAAGGAGGGGTCGCTATGAGTCAGGTCCGACTCGACGGCACATAACAACAACAACTACAGCAACAGTAAGAAGGTACAAAAAAAAAAAAAAAAACACTGCCATCTACTGATGCTGACTCATAACGACCCATATTGGATTTCTGAAGCTGTAAATCTTTATGGAAATAGATCACCCTATCTTCCTTCCATGGAGCAGCTGGTGGGTTTGAACCACTGAACTTCTGGTTAGCAGCCAAATGCTTTATCCACTACACCACCAGAGCTTCTCTGCATTAACTCATAAACCCTGGGAGTCACATTCATTCCCAGGCTTTTCTTCATGAACCTATTTCATAAGAAAGACTAAATGCAGAATGAAGTTCTGGAGAAAGAATCCTTTGTTGTGTAAACCTGCAAGAGAGGAGTTTTATACCCTATGAGAAAGATAAAAAAAAAACTCCAAAAAGATCCTCAACCTCTTATCTCTTACTGAGTGAATCCATAAGCCACTGGGAGAAGAGTAGCAATACCTTTTTGTCTTCAAAGAACAGATTCATTATGTCTGGCTGAAGAGAACAGAAAAGAAAACTCCCTGGTAGACATATCTCCTGGTCCATTATAGATCCCCTATCAATGGCAATGGTGGGGGTCAGGATCACCAAGGGGGTGTCTGCTTTGAAGGCACAGTAACACAGGGCCTGTCTTAGTCTGAAGAGGAACAAGAACAGAGAATTCACCCTACCCCCATCCCCAGGCTACCATTCACTAAGTAAGAAATAACAGCAAACTGGTGTTGAGAAGGTTCAAGAACATGAGAGATTCTGTTTCAAATATATAGTCACAAAGGAATATATAAAACTTAAAGTGGTGCAGACATTGAATAAAAATCCTATCTCCAACTATAAACATTAAGTAACACTAGAACAATCTGCCTCCTGCGGTTCAGTGAGAGTAGTCATAGCAATAACAAGTCGAAACCCAGGTTGGCAGCTGAGTAGATTGACTCAACCTCCTACACTAAGATTCTAGCAAAAGCAAACTATAACCATTTACCTCAGTCTCCATTGTTCTCCAACAGATATCCAGCTTCCAACCAAAAATAGCAAAACATACAAAGAAACAAGAGAAATAATACTTTCTCAACAAAGAATGTTATCCAGAAACCCAGAATCAGACATGACCCAGATGTTGAAAGCATGAGTTAGAAAACTTTGTTGTTGTTGTTGTTGTTAGGTACTGTCAAGTTGGCTCCAACTCATAGTGACACTGTGTACAACAGAATGAAACATTGCCCTGTCCTGTGCCAGCCTCAAAATCCTTGATATACCTGAATCCATTGTTGTAGCCATTGTGTCAATCCATCTTATGAGGGCCTTCCCCTTTTCCCTGACCCTGAACTTTACCAAACATGGTTCCTTTCTCTAAGAAATGGTCCCTTCTGAAAACATGACCAAAGTAGGTGAGATGAAATTTGGCCATTATTGCTTTCAAGGAGATTTCAGCTGTACTTCTTCCAGGACAGATTTCTTAGTTCTTTTGGCAGTCTGTATTGCTTTCCGTATTCGTCATCAATACCACAACTCAAAAGCATCAAAGCTTCTTTGGTCTTCCTTATTCATTGTCCAGCTTTCACATACACATGAGACAATTGAAAGTACCATGGCTTGGGTTAAGTGCATCTTAGTCTTTAAAGAGACATCTTTGATCTTCAGCTCTTTCATAGGTCTTTTGCAGCAGATTTGCCAAGTGCAATACATTATCTGATATCTTGACTGCTGCTTCCATTGGTGTTGATTGTGGAAACAAGTAATATGAAATCTTTGACAACTTCAATCTTTTCTCCATTTATTGTGATGCTGTTTATGAGTCCAGTTGTGAGGATTTTTGTTTTCTTTATGTTGAAGTGTAATCCATACTGCAGACTGTATTCTCTAATCTTTGTCAGTAAGTGCTTCAAGTCATCTTCACTTTCAGCAAACAAGTTTGTGTCATCTGCATATCACAGGCTGTTAATAAGTCTTCCTTCAATCCTGAAACCACAATCTTCTTCATTTTGTCCAGCTTCTTGGATTATTTGCTCAGTATACAGATTGAATAAGTACAGTGAAAGGATACAACCCTGATGCACTCTCTTTTTGATTTTAAACCATGTAGCATCCTCTTGCTCTGTTTGAACAATAGACTCTTTGTCTATGTACAGGTATCTCATGAGCACAATTAAGTGTTTTGGAATTCCCATTCTTCTTAATGTTATTCATAATTTGTCATCCACACAGGCAAATGCTTTTGCACAGACAATAAAACACAAGTAAGTGTCTTTCTGGTATTCTCTACTTTGGGCCAACACCCATCTGACATTAGCAATGATATCCCTCATTCTACGTTTTAAGAAAACTTAAAAGCTAATAAATATATAATGAGCTCCAGTGGAAAAAAATAGTCAACAACCACAAATAGAAAGGCATTCCAAAGCATATGGAAGTGGTAAGAAATTACTGAATGAGAATATGAAAAGACCAATGTGGTATGACTCTTGTTATAAGGCTCTACATGCTAGCTGATGTGCCATTTTCCCATAGAACCACTTAAAAGAGCTTTGAAGCATAGCCTGAAAATCTCTTCCAATTATTTGCTGTTTGTTATTGTTGTTATGTGCCATCAAGTCGGACCTAACTCAAAGCTACCCCTCCTTGAGTTTCTGAGGCAGTATCACTACGGAAATAGATTGTCCCATTATAGATGGCTTATTGTTAGCCAGAGGGTTTTTTTCTTTCCTCTGCATTAGGAAATATTAGTAGGAAATTCAGACATGAGATATTCCTAAATGACTACATATTCTATTTTGACCTCTCTCTCACTGACTATGGTCCTACTGGGAGATTTTATCAAATATTCCTACCCCTAATGCATGCCTCAAGTTGGACATATTTTCTAGGCTACATAATAGATTTCTCTTTAGCCTTGGTGCTTGAGTTAGAGATGTTTGTGAGCCAAAGCAGGTCATGAAGTTTTCTCTGAGACTAGATACATAATTTAACAATTAGGGTATCCTTATTCTTCTGGGATAAGTAGTTATATAATCCACAATCTTCTAAATGATTCTTTGCCCATGAATGTAAAATAACTGAAAATGTTACCCCAGGAAAGAAACATCTAAAGAAGATGGAGGGAACACACAGTCATTATACCAAAAAGAATAGATCAATGTTCAAAAAATTAACCAATCAAGCTGATGGACAGAGAAAAAATAATGTCCTTCTACATCTCTTTATTTTTTGTCTTGGAATGTTATTTACTGACTGTACAGGAAATTGCTAAAAGCTTGGATTTGAATAAAGATTGGAAATAAGAATGATTTAATAAAAATACACATTCAGCAATACAAATTATTTCCAAACTTAGATGAAAAATTAATAAAAACTTCCCAACTATTTTACCCACCAAAATAATTTCAATACATATATAAAATCAGACATCATAGGCACCATTTTTTTTTTTTTTTTTACAATCTTTGATCTTCAGCTCTTAGGCATAAAAGCTAATAATTAAGTAAAGGAAAAATTTTATACATCAACTTGAAAATACTGTTTGTTAATTTGCAAAATTTGGGTTAAATTGGCAAACAGAAGTTTAATTCATTTGTTAAAAGATACTGATAGAAATCCCTGCATATGAAAACAAATGAGATGCAGAATATGAGTTTATCAAAAGGAAACTATTGTTTTCATATTAATTTATGGGATACAAAGAAGAAAGCAAAAAAAATAAAAATAAACCAAGCATTAAATTTCAAAAGAAAAAAAAGACAAGAAAGCCAAGTTAAATCAAGGAAAATAATAATAATAAACTAATAAACAAATAAAAGGAAAGAGACAATAAAGAAAATATGATGGATGAAATAAACATGATGAATCTGAAATAGGTCTAATACTGTATGTTGTGCTATACACTATTATAAAATATACTGTTTTTATTTTATAGCAGTAAATTTTAAACTCTATATGAATTGGGTGATTTTCTAAGAAAATAGAAATTATAAGACATGACTAGTGAAGAGGAAAAACTTATGTTGATTAATGCAGTTCTTAGGTGTTTTCAAGTCTGCTCTGACTGACCCTATGTACAACAGAACAAAACATAGCTAAGCCCTGAGCCATCCTCACAATATTTGCTATCCTTGAGCCCATTATTGCAGCCACTGTGCCAACCCATCTTGTTGAGGGTCTTCCCCTTTTTTGTCTAAACTTCCTCTTTACCAAGAATGATATCCTTCTCCAGGCACTACTACCTTCTGAAAATGTGACTTGATAATATAAATCTTTTCTCTGTTTATCATAATGTTGCTTATTAATTCAGAGTGGGTATTTTTGTTTTCTTTATGTTGAGATGTGATCCATACTGAAGTCTATATTTTGTTTCTTAGTTCGTTCAGCTTGAACTAACTGCTTCAAGTTATCTTCACTTTCAGAAAGCAAGGTTGTGTCGTCTGCATACTGCAGTTTATTTATTAGTCTTCCTCCAATCCTAATGCCATATTTTTCTTCATATAGTCTATCTTCTCAGATTATTTGTTCAGCATGCAGATTGAATAAGTATGGTGATAGAATAATCCTGATGCAACCTTTCCTGATTTTCAGTCATGCATTATCCCCTTGCTCTGTTCAAATGATGGTCTGTTGGTCTATGGACAAGGTAATTTATAAGTTGTTATGATTCACTTAGCCAATGCCATTGCATAGTCAATAAAATACAGGCCAACATCTTTCTGGTATTCTTTGTTTTCAGCCAAGATCCTTCTAACATCAGCAATAATATCCCTCATTCCACGCCTTCTTCTGAATCCAGTCTCAGGTTCTGGAATTTCCTATACATCTATAGTAGTGCTGCAACTATTTTTGAATTATCTTCAACAAAATTTTCCCTGCATGTAATATAACGCTAATGTTTTGCTATTTGTGCATTTTGTTGCAGCATTTTGCTTTGACGTGGGGACAAATATAGATCTCTTCTTGTCAGTTGACCAGGTTGTCTTCCAAATATCTTGGCATAAATAAGTGAGAAACTCCAGCACTGTATCCATTTTTGGAAACATCTCAATTGGTAATATGTCAATTCCTGAGGCCTGTTTTGAGATAACTCCTTCAGTGTGGCTTGGATTTCTTCCTTCAATATCATTGGTTCTTGATCACATCTACCTCCAGAAATGATTGAACACTGATATTTTCTTTTTGGTACAATGACTGTGTATTCCCTCCATCTTCTTTAGATGTTTCTTGCATCATTCAATATTTGCCCATAGAATCCTTAATATTGCAACTCAAGGCTGGATTTTTTTCCTTAGTTCTTTCAGCTTGAAAAATGCTGAACTTATACTTCTCTTGTGATTTTCTAATTCCAGATTTTTGCACATTTCATTGTAATACTTTACTTTTTCTTCTCAAGCTACACTTTGAAATTGGCTGTTCATCTTTTGTGCTTTGTCATTTCTTCTATGCATTTTGGGTACTCTGTAGTCAATAGCAAGTTTCAGAGTCTCTTCTGACATTCATTTTTGCCTCTTTCTCCTTTCCTATCTTTTTACTGACCTTTTGCTTTCTTCGAGTATGATATTCTTAATGTCATCCCACAACTCATCAGGTCATCAGTCACTGCTGTTCAATGCTTCAAATGTGTTCATGAGATGATCTCTAAATTCAAGTTGAACATACTTAAGGGTCATAGTTGGACTTTTGTGGGCTTGTTTAAATTGTCTTCAGCTTCTTCGTGAACTTGCATACGAGCAATTGATGATCTGCTGCACAGTCATCCCCTGACCTTGTTCTGACTAATGGTATTGAGCTTCTCCATTGTCTCTTTTCAAATATAGTTAATTTAATACTGAGTATTCTTTCTGGCAAGGTCAAAATCTATAGTCACTGTTTATACTACTATAAAAAGGTATTTGCTATCAATAATTCATTAGTCTTGCGAAAGTCTATCATGTGGCTTCTGGGGTCATTTATTTCACAAATGCTATATTTTCAAAATACTGGTGCTTATTCTTTGTTCCCAAATTTCACATTCCAATTACCAAAAATTATCAGTACATTTTGATTACATTTTTGGTCAATTTCAGACAGCTGAAGTTGGTAAATCTTCAATTTCTTCATTTTTGGCTTTAGTGGTTAGTGCATAAATTTGAATAATTGCTGTATTGGTTAAGATTTTTTGGCTGCTGAAGCAAAGAGGAAGGCAGGCTGAGCTGTGGACTTTTGCCTGTCTGGAGGGTGCAGCCATTTTGAATGTTTACAAGCAGCTTGACCATTTTGGATATTTAAATAGACAGCACTCTCTCAGATTCCAGGGAATTAAGAACAGTTTCTGCTTGCCAATAACCCCAAGGACACTCTGGACCTGGATGACTGAAAATGTTCAACATTCCCCTTGTTACTCTTATACCGCACACTCACTTGGTCAACAGAGGGGTGGCCATCTCCCACATCCACCTAACTTTTGGGCCTGCAGGAACCCTATGACAGTCTGTGTGCTGGGACAGAGCCTGGGTGCCCTGCCCTGCCCTGCCCTCCACTGATTATTTTTCTTTTTTAATTTTCATTTATTTATTTTCTCTTTATTTTTTTCGTTTTTAGTTTGATGGTTTTTGTCTGTTTAAAACTACTGTTATTATTAATACTTTCGTCTTTTTACTATTATTCTTTATTCTTCCCCTACAAGGTCCTAGTTTTCAGCTTTTTTTCTTTTCCCTGTTCCTGGTTGAAAATTTTCTCACCCCCCAAAAATTAAAGGTTGTTTTTTTTTTTTTTTTTTTTTTTTTTTTTTTTTTTTTTTTTTTTTTTTTTTTTTTTTTTGTTATTCAATTGTGATTTTTGTCAAACTGAGTGGCAGACAGCAACAGTCCCCAAAGGTCACAATTAAACCCACATCTTCTGCAACTTCACTTACTTAGCCAGAGCTACCACCTACTTCTCCACCAATGGGCCAATGATAAAAAACCACCAAGAAGAGCCTGAGTCACCCTTGGCTGCTCTTCACAAACAGTTAACAGAGATTTAAATACAACAATGCCACAATGTCTCGGAGACAGCAGGCCATCACAGTCCACACAAAGAAGCAAGATAAAGTAGTAGACACAAGGGAACAGGATACAGACTCAGAACACATCCCTGAAAAGAAGCAGCATTGGAACCCTCTGATTAAGGAATTCAAAATGATTATATTTAGGTATCTTCAAAGGATTGAGAAATAGACCAAAGAAAACACCAAAAAAAACCTAGAAGAATTTTGGAAGAAAATGCAAGAACAAAATGACAAAATAAATGACACATTAGAAATGATTCAAAATCTACAGATAGAAATCCAGAAGATTAATACTAAATTGTCAGAATTACATAAGACATTGGAAAAGGAATGGAGTAGAACTGATGCAATGGAAAACAGAATTAATGAGATTGAAGACAAATACCTGAATATTTCTTTGGGAAGAGATCAATCAGAAAAATTTTTAAAAAATGAAGAAATCCTAAGGTTCATGTGGGATACCATCCAAAGGAATAACCTATCTGTCACTGGAACAGGAAGAGGAAAATTAAACCACTGAGAAAATACTCCAAGATTTGTTGGAAGAGAACATCCATGATATGATGAAAGATGAGAATATATCCATTCAGAAAGTCCAATGAACCCCAAACTGGATAGACCTCAAAAGAAAATCACCAAGATATATCATCATCAACTCATCAAAATCAAAGACAAAGACAGAACCCTGAAAGCAGCATGGGAAAAACAAAAAGTTACCTACAAAGGACAACCAGTAATAATAAGCTCTGATTTCTCAGCAGAAACCATGCAAGTGAGAAGGCAATGGGATGGTATATATAAAACCCTGAAAGAGAAAAATTTTCAACTAAGAATTATATACCCAGCAAACTAGTCCCTCAAATATGATGGTGAAATTAGGAGATTTCTTGATAAGCAGAAACTAAGGGAATTTGTGAAAACCAGACCAACCCTACAAGAGATACTAAAGGAAGTCCCTTGAACAGAGAACCAAAAATAGCAAATAACAACCAACTATCAATACACAAGATGACACAAAAACCACAGCTGTGGACATATCCAAAGTAAAATGAGCTTACAAGATTGTTAACAGGGAAACAGAGACATCAATTGGCAAGTCAGGACAACTACAAACAAAAGAGGGAAAATACTGTGTAGTTACAGAACTTTGAAACGGTGAGGAAATCAACAGAGGTGCAAGATAGAATGCACGGTTCTAAACTCAGGGAGAAAAGTATAAATCATAGGGTAACCTCAAAGGAAAATGATAAACCTTCATATCACAATAAAAAAGAG
>NW_006921660.1:10062887-10068859 GCF_000298275.1 Orycteropus afer afer | reverse complement strand
TGCAACTCTAAGAGAGCAGGAGTGGCAATATTAATTTCTGATCAAATTGACTTTAAGACAAAAACCACCATATGAGACAAGGAAGGACATTATATAATAATTAAAGGATCAATTGAACATGAAGATAGAACCATAATAAATATCTATGGACCCAATGAAAGAGCCCCAAAATACATAAACCAGACTTTAAAATAGTTGAAAAGCCAAATAGATGATTCCACAGTCGTAGTGGGAGACTTAAATACATCACTTTCATTGAAAGATAGAGCAAATGGAAAGAAACTCAACAAAGATGCAGAAGAGCTAAACAATACAATCCACCAACTTGACCTTATGGACATCTACAGAGCATTTCACCCAACAGCAGCACAATATACCTTCTTGTCCAATGCACATGGAACATTTTCCAGGATAGACCATATGTTAAGCCACAAAGCAAGCCCTAATAAATTTAAAAATATTGAAATACTGCAAAGCATCTTCTCAGATCATAATGCTATCAAATTAGAAGTCAATAATAGGAAGATCAAGAGGTCTGGTAGTGTAGTGCCTAAGGCACGTGACTGGTAACCAGAAGGCTGGTGGTTTAAACCCACCATCCACTCCTTGGAAGGAAGGTTGGACAATCTACTTCCGTAGTGATACTGCTCAGAAACCCAAGGAGTGGTTGCTATGAGTCATGTCTGACTCGATGGCATATAACAATAACTAGAACAATAACAACAATATGAAGATCAACAGAAAAAGAGTAAACACATGGGAACTGAACAACACCCTCCTTGAGAAAGACTGAGTAAAACAAGAAATCAAAATTCAAATTCAAAACTTCCTTGAATCAAATGAGAATGAAGGCACAATATACCAAAATCTTTGGGACACAGCAAAGCAGTGATCAGAGGCCAATTTATAGCAATAACTGCACACATCAAAAAAAGAAGAAAGAGCCAAAATCAACACTTTAAGCCAACATCTTCAACAATTAGAAGAAGAACAGCAAGAAAAGCCTACAATTACCAAAAGAAAGGAAATAATCAAGATTCGAGCAGAAATCAATGAAATGAAAAATAGAAGAGCAGTTGAAAAAATCAACAAGACCAAAAGTTAGTTTTTGAAAAGATCAATAAAATTGACAAAAAACTGGCAAATTTAACAAAAGAAAAGAGGGAGAGAATATAAATAACAAAAATAAGAAACAAAATGGGTGACATCACAATAAAACCAACCAAAATAAAAAAGATAATATCAGGATACTATGAAGAACTGTACTCCAACAAATTTGAAAATCTGAAAGAAATGGAAAGATTTCTAGAAACACACCACTTACCTAAACTAATGCAAACTGATGTGGAAAAGTTGAACAGGCCCATCACAAAAGAAGAAATTGAACAGGTCATCAAAAAATTACCAACTAAAACAATCCTGGCCCAGACAGTTTCACGGGATAATTCTACAAAACATTCAGAGAAGAACTGACACCAATCCTACTCAAACTATTCCAAAACATAAAAAAAGATGGAATCCTCCCTAACTCATTTTATGAAGCAAACATAAACTTGATACCAAAACCAGGCAAAGATATCACTCAAAAGGAAAACTATAGACAAATATCCCTCATGAATATAGATGCAAAAATCTTCTACAAAATCCTAGCCAATAAACTCCAAGAACATATCAAGAAAATCATTCATTATGACCAAGTGGGGTTCATATCAGGTATGGAGGGATGGTTAAACATGAGGAAAACAATCAAGGTCATCCACCACAAAAATAAAACAAAGGAGAAGAACCACATGATCATATCAATAGATGCTGAAAATGCATTTGATAAAATCCAACACCATTCCTGATCAAAACTCTCAGCAAAATAGGAATAGAAGGGACATTCCTCAACATAATAAAAGGCATCTATGCAAAATCAACAGTCAACATTCTCAGTAGAGAGAGACTGAAACCATTCCTCTTGAGAACAGGAACCAGACAAGGATGCCCACTATCACCACTTCTATTCAACATTGTACTGGAAGTCCTAGCCAGGGCCATAAGGCAAGAAAGGGAAATCAAAAGCATCCAAATTGGTAAACTAACCCTATTTGCTGATGATAAGATCCTATACCTAGAAAACCCAAAAGACTCAGTCAAAAACATACTGGAACTAATTGAAAGATTTAGCATCATGGCAGGATATAAGATCTACGTCCAAAAGTCAATTGGATTCCTCTACACCATCAAAGAGATTACTGAAAAAGAAATAAGGAAATCAATACTGATTACAGTGGCTACCAAACAAATAAAATACTTGGGAATAAATCTTACCAGGGGCACAAATGACCTGTACAAAGAAAACTATAAAAAACTACTTCAAGAAACTATAAGAGATCTATATAAATGGAAGAACATCCCATGATTGTGGACAGGAAAATTGAACATTGTGAAAATGTCAATTCTACCCAAAGAAATCTATACATTCAATGCAATCCCAATCCTGATCTCATCAACATTTTTAGAGATATGGAAAAACCAATTACTAACTTTATATGGAAAGGAAAGAGAGTTTGGATAAGCAAAGCACAATTGAAGAACAACAAAGTAGGAGGTCTCAAACTTCAGGATCTGAAACCTCCTATACAACCACAGTAGACAAAACTGCTTGGTATTGGTACAACAACAGACACATAGACCAATGGAAAACAATTAAGAACCAAGAAATAGGTCCATTGACCTATGGTCAGCTGATCTTTGACAAAAGGCCAAAATCCATTAAATGGGGAAGAGAATGTTTAATGAATGGTGCTGGCAAAACTGGAGATCCATTTGCAGAAAAATGAAACAAGATCTGTACCTCACACCATACACAAAAATGAACTCCAGATAGATCCAAGACTTAATGTGAAACCTGAAATATAAAGTTCCTCAAGGAAAAACGAGGGGCAGATTTAGGGGCCCTAATATATGGTATAAATACACTATCAAGCATAACTCAAAATGCACAAACAGCAGAAGAGTAACCAGATGATTGGGATCTTCTAAAAATTAAATTTTTATGGGCTTCCAAAGACTTCTCCAAAGGAGTCAAATGAGAACCTACAAAGTGGGAAAAAAATATTTGGCAATGACATATCTGACAAGGGACTTATCTCTATCACTAGAATTTACAGAAAACTCCAATACTCAAAAGCAAAAAGACAAACAATCCAATTAAAATATGGGCAGAAGACATGAATAGACACATCACCAAGGAGGATATTCCGGCAGCCAACAGACATATGAAGAAATGCTCATGATCATTAGTTATTAGAGAGATGCAAATCAAAACAACAATGAGATACCATCTTGCTACAACAGTAGTAGCAAAGTTTAACAAGACAGAAAATAACAAATGCTGGTGAGGAAGGATCTGGAGAAATTGGGACTCTCATACACTGCTGGTAGGACGGTAAAATGTTACAACCTTTGTGGAAATCAGGATGATGATTCCTTCAAAAGTTGGAATTAGAAACACCATTTGACCAGCCATTCCATTACTAGGTATATACCCTAAAGAAGTGAGAACTATGACAAAAACAAAGATATACACACCCATGTTCATCACAGCACTATTTACAATAGGCAAAGGATAGAAACTACCTAGGTGTGCATCAACTGAGGAATGGATAACCAAACTATGGTACATACACACAGTGGAATATTATGCAACACTAAAGAATAATGTAGAATCTGCAAAACACTGCATAATGTGGATGAACTTGGAGGATATTATGCTGAGTGAAATAAGTCATTCTCAAAAGGACAAATATTGTACTTGTCCGTTATTGTAAAGGTTAAGGAAACGTTTATCTAAGGAAGGAAATTTTCTTTGTTGGTTATCAGGGGTGGGAGGGGAGGGGAGGGACTGCTGTTAGATAGATAGAGATAAGTATTGATTGGGGTGAAGAGAAGAGCAATGTATCAAATGTGAGTGACCAATATGGCAGCATTGAGGATGGGAAAGACCTAGAGAGGTCCATGGGAGGTACAGACAACAAATATGAACCCTTTTGCACATACAGTGCTGCGTTGCCAGTGAAGGCAAACATGGGTATATGAGTGGATAGATGGGTGGACAGGCTTTTTTCATGGTTATTCAATTATAGTTTTTGTCTAACTGACTGTGAGGCGGCCAAAGTACCCATATGACACAACTACAGCTACATTTCCTGTAGCTTCACTTACTGAGTTAGTCACCACTTCCTTCTCCACCAACTGGCCAATGGTAAATGACCACCAAGTACAGTCTGAATCACGCTCAACAGCTCTTCACATACAGTCAACAGAGATAGCATTACAACAATTTCACAATGTCTCAGAGACAACAGACCATCACAGTCCATACAAAAAAGTGAGATAAAGTGGTAGAAACAAGGGAGCAGGATACAGACCCAGGACACATCCCTGAGGAAGCAGAAGCATTGGAACTCCCTGATAAGGAGTTCAAAAGAATTATATTTAGGTATATTCAAAGGATCGAGATACAGATCAAGGAAAGCACTGACAAAATTAAGTAAAACACAGACAAAAACCTAGAACAATTTTGGAAGAAAATACAAGAACAAAATGACAAAATAAATTAAAAATTAGAAATGATACCAAATTTATGGGTAGAAATTGAGAAGACTAATACTAAATTTTCAGAAATATATAACACATTGAAAGGGCAAAGGAAAAAAAAAATAAATCTATGAATGACAGAATTATTGAGATTGAAGACAAATAACTGAATATTTCTTTGGAAAGGGAGCAATCAGAAAAAAGATTAAAAAAAAATGAAGAAAATTTAAGATTCATGTGGGATACCATCAAAAGGAATAACCTATTTGTCATTGGAATTCCAGAACAAGGAGAAAAAAAAAGAAAACAACTGAGAAAATTGTCCAAGATTTGTTGGAAGAGACCTTCCCTGATACGATGAAAGATGAGAATATATCCACTCAGGACATCCTACAAACCCCAAACAGGATAGATATAGAGGATATATCATTATCAAACTCATCAAAACCAAAGGCAAAGAAAGACTCATGAAAGCAGCATGAGAAAAATAAAAAGTAAGTTTCAAAGGACAAGCAAAAAATATAAGCTCTGATTTTTCAGCAGAAACCAAGCAACTGAGAAGGCAATGGGATGGTATATATAAAATGCTGAAAGAGAAAAATTTCCAAACAACAATTATATACCTGGCAAAATTATTCTTCAGATATGATGGGGAAATTAGGAGTTTTCCAGATAAGCAGAAGTTAAGGTAATTTGTTGAAACCAGACCAACTGTTCTGGTTACCTAGTGCCACTCTGACAAGAATATACACCACAAATGGATGACCTTAACAACAGGAGTTTATTCTCTTGCACGTTGGGAGGCTAAAAGCCCAAGTTCAAAATGCCAGACTCTAGGGGTTGTGTGAAAACCCCTCTACCTTGGGCTTCAGCTCTTCCTCTTGCTCCTGGCCCACTGAAGCTAGAGGCATGTCTTCATTCAGGCAGCTACTGGCTGCTGAGGCTACAAGCCCAAGGAGGACAAATAAAATGGCACAGTCCCAATGTTACCAAACCACATGGCAGGCCATTAATTCAAGTCCATTTTAAGTCCCAAGGTCGGCAGAGTATGGCAGTCTGCTGAACAAGGACATGGTTACATACAGGGTCCAAGTGTGCCATAAGTTACAGACCATTCCCCAAGGCTTCTGCTTATAATCAGGAAGCAGACCCCATCCCACAGTCAGCTACTCAGCTGCTTGTGGTAGATTCCATCACTGACAATTTACCACTGCCAGTCTCATAATAGGGAATAACTACCACCAGCTGTCCAGACTCTCAACCAGGTCCAGCCAAGCTGACACACACATTTAACTACCACACTGTGTTGGATTGGGTTCTCTAGAGAAACACAAAAACCAGCAAAGTATATATATATATATATATATATTTATAGAGAGAGAAAGAGA
>NW_006921660.1:10048056-10056702 GCF_000298275.1 Orycteropus afer afer | reverse complement strand
CAGGTAGGCCACACCCCTGGGGAAACTCCCCCTAGACTGACTGGCCGCTTAGGACGCAGTCATATGATCCATCATGGGAACCACCACTCACAACTGGAGTCCAGCCAAGTTGACACATCTTCAACTATCACACACACCAACCTTACTAGAGATACTAAAGGGAGTCCTCAGAACAGAAAACCAAAAATAGCAAACAACAACCGATCATTAATACATACACTAGATGGCATTACCCAGAAACCAAAAAAGCTATGGACATATCAAAAGTAAAATAAACTTACAAGATTGTAATCAGGGAAGCAGAGACATCAATTGGCAAATGAGGACAACTACAAACCAAAAAGAGGGGAAAGATAGTATAGTTACAGAACTTCTTAATGGTGAGGCAGTCAAGACAGTTGCAAGACAGAATAGACTCTCCTGAACTCAGGGAGAAAATTATAAATCACAGGTTTACCTCAAAGAAAAATGACAAACCTTTGCATCACAATAAACAAGAGTACAAACACAAATATTTAACAAATATTAATAGCAACAAAGGAAATGATAGCATGATTCATAAACATAATGAGCTCAGCACAAAAAATAATATGGAACAAAGTAACCAGGGACACCATGAAAAAACACATAATAAATTGACAACAACCAATTCATATTTGTCAATAATTACACTGAATGTCAGTGGATTAAATGCAACACTCAAGAAACACAGAGATGCAGACTGGATAAAAAAATGTAATCCATCAATATGCTGTCTGCAAGAAACACACTTTAGAGACAAAGGCAAATATAGACTAAAAATCAAAGGTTTGGAAAAGATATATCAAACAAATGTCAACCAAAAAAGAGCAGGAGTGACAACACTAATTTCTGATCAAATTGACTTTAAGACAAAAACCACCATACGAGACAAAGAAGGACATTATATAATGATAAAAGGATCAATTGAACAAGAAGTTTTAACCATAATAAATATCTATAGATCCAAAGGAAGAGCCCTAAAATTCATAAAGCAGACTTTGAAAGAGTTGAAAAGGCAAATAGATGACTCCACAGTCATAGTGGGAAACATTAATACACCTTTTTCAATAAAAGGGATAACTGAAAAGAAACTCAACAAAGACACAGAAAAGCTAAACAATATAATCCAAGAACTTGACCTTATAGACATCTACGGAATACTTCACCCAACAAAAGCACAATATAGATTCTTTTCTAGTGCACATGGAACATTCTCCATGAATGACTATATGTTTGGCCTATTTGTCATTCTTCCAAGCAAGAATGAAAATACAACATACCAAAATCCTTGCGACACAGCAAAAGCAGTGATCAGAGGCCAATTTATTGTCAAAATGCACAAATCAAAAAAGAAAAAAGAGCCAAAATCAACAGCTTAAAGCAATATCTCTAATAATTAGAATAATGACAAGAAAAACCTACTGTCACCAGAAGAATTGAAATAATCAAGATTCAAGCAGAAATCAATGAAACAGAAAATAGAAAAGCAATAGAAAAAAATCAAGACTAGAAGTGGGTTTTTTGAAAAGATGAAAGAAATTGACAAACCACTGGCAAATTTACAAAGGAAAAGCAGGAGAGAACACAATCAACATGAATAAGAAACTAAATGGGCAACATCACAACAAAACCAACTGAAATAAAAATGATAATATCAGGATACTATGAAGAATTGTACTCCAACAAATTGAAAATCTGGAGAAATGGATAGATTTCTAGAAACACACCACCTACCTAGACTAACAGAGACTGATGTGGAAAAGTTGAACAGAACCATAAGAAAGGAGAAATTGAACAGGTTATAAAAACATTAACACCAACAAAAAAAAGTCCTGGCCCAGATGTTTTCACCAGAAAATTCTACCAAACATTCAGAGAAGAGCTGACACCAATCCTACTCAACCTATTCCAAAACAGAGAAAAAGATAATATCCTCCCAAATTCATTTTATGAATCAAGCATGACCTTGATACCAAAACTAGGCAAAGACATCACTCAAAAGGAAAGCTACAGACCAATATCCCTCATGAACATAGATGCAAAAATCTTAAACAAAGTCCCAGCCAAAAACATCTCAAGAAAATAATTCATTATAACCAAGTGGCGTTCATATCAGGTATACAAGGTTGGTTCAACATTACAAAAACAATCAACACCAACCACCACATAAATAAAACAGAGGAAAAGAACCACATAATTATATCCATCAATGCAGAAAGGTATTTGATAAAAACCAACACCCATTCCTGATCAAAACACTCAGCAAAATAGGAGTAGAAGGGACATTTCTCAACATAATAAAGGGCATGCATGCAAAACCAATAGCCAACATTATTCTCAATAGAGAGAGACTGAAACCATTCCCCTTGTGAACAGGAACCAGACAAGGATACCCTCTGTCATCACATATAGGATGTCCTAGCCAGGGCAGTAAGACAAGAAAGGGAAATCCAAGGCATCCAAATTGGTAAGGAAGAAGTCAAACTAACCTTATTTGCTTATGATATGATCCTATACCTAGAAAACCCAAGAAACTCAGTCAAAAATCTACTGGAAATAATTGAGAGATTTAGCATCATGACAGGATACAAGATCAACATCCAGAAATCAGTTGGCTTCCTCTACACTAGCAAAGAGATTGCTGAAAAAGAAATAAGGAAATCAGTACCGTTCACAATAGCTACCAAAAAAATAAAATACTTGGGAATAAATCTTCTCAGGGACACAAAAACCTGTACAAAGAAAACTACAAAAAATTAATTCAAGAAACCATAAGAGAATGTCCCATGCTCATGGATAAGAAGATTGAACATTGTGAAAATGTCAGTTCTCTTCAAAGCAATCTATACATTCAATGTTATCCCAATTCAGATTTCATCAACATTTTTTAAGGATATCGAAAAACCAATCACTAAATTTATATGGAAAGGAAACATACCCCAGATAAGCAAAGCACTATCGAAGAAGAAGAACAAAGTAGGAAGTCTCACACTGCAGTATCTCAAAACCTACTATACAGCCACAGTAGTCAAAACTGCCTGGTATTGGTATAATAACAGACACCTAGACCAATGGAATAGAATTGAGAACCCAGAAATAGATCCATCAACCGATGGTCAGCTGATCTTTCACAAAGGGGTGAAATCCTTTAAATGGGGAAGAGAATGTTTATTTAATAAATGGTGCTGACAAAACTGGATATCCATTTGCAGAAAAATGAAACAAGATCTGTACCTCACACCATACACAAAAACTAACTCCAGGTGGATCAAATATTTAAACGTGAAACATAAAACTATAGAGTTCCTCAAGGAAAAACTAGGGGCAAAATTATTGCTGTTGTTATGTGCCCTTGAGTCGGACCTGACTCATAGTGACCCCTCCTTGGGTTCCTGAGGCAGTATCATTATGGAAGTAGATTGCCCAACCTTTCTTCTGAGGAGTGGCTGGTGGATTTGAATCACCAGCCTTCTGGTTAGCAGTCAAGTGCCTTAGGCACTATGCTATAAGAGCTCCCAATTTCTTTTTAGCACTAGATATTTATTCAGTAAATCTATGATGATTGAGATTTGGGAGGAGATAAGGTCTAATCCGAAGTAGATCAAATATCTAAAATAATATTAGATATCCAGATCTGTCTTAAGAATTATATAAATACCTAATGCAGAATCAAAATAATTTACTATCAATTACATACATAATAGAGACAATAATAAAGTACAGACTTCCCTGTAGAAAAGCCTGTGGAGTAAACTAAAACCAAACCCAATGTTATCAAGGGGCACTAATATATGGCATAAATGGACTATCAAGCATAACCCAAAATACACAAACAGCAGGAGAGAAACTAGATGAATGAGACCTTCTCAAAATCAAATTTTTATGTGCTTCCCAAGACTTCTCCAAAAGAGTCAAAAGAGAACCTACAAACTGGAAAAAAAAATATTGGCAATTATATATCTGACAAAGGACTTAGCTCTAGAATTTATAGAAATCTTCAACACCTCAATAACAAAAGGACAAATAATCCAATTAAAAATGGGCAGAAGACATGAATAGACCCTTCACCAAGGAGGATATTTAGGTGGCCAACAAACATATGAAGAAATGCTCACAATCATTAGCCATTTGAGAGATGCAAATCAAAACAACAATGAGATACCATCTTGCCCTAGCACTAAGAGCAAAGTTCAAAAAGACAGAAAATAACAAATGCTGTTGAGAACCTGCAGAAATCGGGACTTTCATACACTGCTGGCGGGACTGTAAAATGGTATAACCACTGTGGAAAGCAGTATGGCAATTCCTTAAAAAGTTGGAAATAGAAATACCATTTGATCCCATCATTCCATTACTAGGTATATATCCTAAAGAAGTGAAAGACATGACAAGAACAGACATATGCACACCCATGTTCATCACAGCACTATTTACAATAGCAAAAAGTTGGAAACAATCTAGGTGTCCATCAACTGAGGAATGGATAACCAAACTGTGACGCATACACACAATGGAATGCTATCTGACCCTAAAGAATAATGCAGAATCTGCAAATTACCACATAACATGGATGAACTTGGAGCACATTATGCTGAGTGAATAAGTCAATCACAGAAGGACAAATATTGTTTTAGTCAATTATTGTAAAAGTCAAGGAACAGTTTATAGATGCAAGGAAATTCTCTTTGTTGGTTACCAGGGTTGGTGGGGGGGGACAGTTAGATAGGTAGACAAAAGTATTGATTTGGGTGAAGAGAAGAGCAATGTCCCAAATGTGAGTGATCAACATGGTGGCATTGAGGAATAGGAAGACATAGGAGGTACATGGGAGGTGTAGACAACAAGGATGAACCTTTTTGCACATAGAGTACGGCTATGTCAGTGAAGGCAAACATGGGTGGGTATACAGGTGAATAGATGGATGGACAGGCTGAACTATTAGGTATGTCTATGCAGCAGGAAGTGTACCCAAGACCACGTATAGGGTTGGCAGACAATGGTTCTACAAGTGTATGTATGTATTCTATAAGAACTCCCAGGGATATAGTAGTGCTGACAAGGGACAAAGTTATAGTCACTTCTTTGCCACAGCCAGCTATTCAGAGGGACCAAGTAGTTGAACCTGTAGGTTCGGAACCATAGTAACTGGGGACATCAAGCTCAATTGGCATAACATACTACACAAAACATTGTTCCATCTCCTCCTTTGGTGAGTAGCGACTGGGATCTTAAAAGCTTGAAAGCAGCCATCTAGATGCAATGATGGGTCTCTCCTCATCCAGAGCAAAGAAAAATGAAGAAAACCAAAGATTCATGGGAACAATTATTCCTCATGATTGGTACACCATATGATCCTCAGCCTATGTGACTATGAGTCCAGAAGAACTAGATGTTGCCCACCTTCCACTGTCAACCACTAAGAGAGGGATCTATGTAGGAGATCCTTGATAGAGAGGGAGAACAATGTGAAACAAAACTCAAAATCATTTAGGAAAGAAAAAAAAAAAAGGAAACCAGGTTTGCTGGTCTGATAAAACCTGGTGGAACCACTGAGACTATGGTCCCTAGCTGCCCTTCAAGTTTGGAATTGAACCCATACATGAGGCTTCCATCCAAATAAAAGACAGACATAAGAGTTGAACATGTACCTGAGGTAGATACAGTCCTTGGAGAGAACAATCATGGGAGAAAGAAAGGCTGTTTATGCACAGGGAGACAGATCAGGGGGAAGGAGTGCATGGAGGTATAGACACAGGGAAGAGCTAACTATTGGGAGGAAGTGGGAGGGAAGGTGTTGCATTGGAGTAAAATGTCAATGTCATCAGACAATGTGTATGTGAACTGCTGTATGGAAAGTGAATTTGCTCTGTAAACTTTCACCCAAACCACAATAAAAAAAAAAGGAAAAAAAAAAAAAAAAAGATTTTACAAAAATGTGCCCATAGCCTGAAGAATTTTTAGTAGAATAATCAAGTGATCTTTTAAGAATGTTTATTAATTAAGCTTTTCAAAGGACAGGAGCTCTGGTGGCATAGTACCTAAGGCATTTGCTACTAACCAGAAAGCTGGTAGTTCAAACCCACCAGCCCACTCCTTGGAAAGAACAGTGGGTAATCTACCTCTGCAGTGACACTGCCTCAGCAATTCAAGGAAGGGTCACTGTGACCCAACTTGACAGAAGTGGTTTTGGGTCTTCAAATGACAGAAAAAAAGATTATTGTATGACACGTACATATATAAATAAATTCAAATCAAAATTGTTTCAGAAAAGCAAGAATATGAATACAGAAGAGTTTTAGGCATAACTAAACCAACTTTTTAAAATCTTATTTTATAAGAAAGCAAAAAAGTAATATGAAGAGCCCAGATGGTGCAATGTTTAATTACTCGGTTGGTAATTTAAATGTTGGTGTTTGGAACCTACCCAGTGACTCCATAAGAGAAAGGCATGGTGTTTTGTTTCTGTAAAGATTATGTCATGAAAACCCAATGAGATACTTCTAGTCTGTCACATGGGGTTGCTATGAGTCAAAATTCAACTTCATGGCATCTAAAAACAAGAGTTGTTCCAATTAATAACAACTTTATTAACAGAACTAAAACTGCCTAGTCTTGCACCATTCTCAAAATTGCTGCTGCATTTTATGACATTGTTGTAGCTACTGTGTCAATCCATCTTATAAGTGTCTTCTCTTTTTCATTGACCATCTACTTTACCAAACATTATGTCCCTCTCTAAGGTCTAATCCCTCCTCATAACATATCTAAAGTGCGTGAGATGAACTCTCACCATCCTTGCTTCTCAGGAGTATTCTGACTGTACTTCTTCTAAGACAGATTTGTTTGTTCTTCTGGCAGTCTATGTTATATTCGATATCTTTGCCAAAAGCACATTTTAAATGCATCAATCACTCTTTATTCTTCTTTATTCACTGTCCACATTTCATGTACATATCAGACAGTTTAAAATACTGTGGCGTGGATCAGGCACAACATAGTCCTCTAGGTGGCATCTTTGCTTTTTAACACTACAAAGAGGTCTTTTGTAGTAGACTTGCCCAATGCAATGCACTGTTTTATTTTTTGCCTGATGCTTCCATGTTGTGGGTTGTGGATCCAAGTAAAATAAAATCCTTGACAACTTTCCCCTTTCTCTGCTTATCAAGATTTGGCTTATTGGTCCAATTGTGAATATATTTATATTTTGTTGTGAGGTGTAATCCATACCGAAGGCTGTAGTCTTGGAGCTTACTCAGTAAGTGTTTCAAGTCTTTTTCACTTTCATCAGTCAATGTTATGTCATCTAAATATTGTAAATTACAAACATGATAAAAATACATCTCTACATAAGCCTAAAAATTATTTCAAAATATATAAATCAAAAGTTATCAGAATCATTATCTGGTAGTTTATTTGCTATTGTTCCTGAAATGCTTTTAGTAGCACATAAAATAGTGATGAATACCACAGTCTATGGCATTTCTGCTATATAGGAAAAGAATAAAATTAAAATATCAAATATCCTATGCACAAAATTTTAAAATGTAAAGCAAGCTGTTGTTGTGAAAAATATTTTCTCTCCTCCTCTTTTGAAAAGTATGTTTTCACAGCCATCCGGAAGGTACAGTCCATTCCTCTTCTTTCCCCAATCCTAGTTTCTTCTGCTGTCATACAGTGCCTCCTTTTCACTAATGAGTTTACCTGAGCCCACTCTTCCATAGACTTTATACAGTGTAGACTTTACAGAACTATACAATGTTGACAGTAAGTGATATTATTCCAGGGGGAATAAGAATTGTGCCTATTTTGGTCATCTGTCCTGTAGAAAACTGCCACGCAAAGAAGTTGGCACAAGTCCTGGAGCAAGCCTTAGATCTATTTGGGCAGAGAGTACCTGGAGTATGGGAATGGAGTGATTCTTGGTTTATGCAAATCACTTGAACTTGCTGTGAAGAGCCACTTGTGATGCTTTAAGATATAATGCATAAATTTGACATATGAGAGATATTCTATAGAGTTATAAAGTTGTGGCTAAAGCTCCAGTGGTAGCATTTGGTTTCAAATAAAATATTTGGTATGAAGAAAATCTCATAAGCTCCTAAACTCAAGTTGCAATATTAATAGATTCCATGGGAAAAATATTGAATAATGCAGGAAACATCAAAAGAAGATGGAAGGAATACACAGAGTCACTGTACCAAAGTGAATTGGTCGATATTAATCCATTTTAGGAGATGGCATATGATCAAGAACCAATGGTACTGAAGGAAGAAATTGAAACTGCATTGAATAAATTGGCAAAGCACAAATCTCTAGGAATTGACGGAATACCAATTGAGATGTTTCAACAAACAGATGTTCCACTGGAGTCACTCATTCAGTTATGCCAAGAGATTTGGAAGACAACTACCTGGCCAACTGACTGTGAAAGATCCATATTTTTATCCACTGCAAGGAAAGGTGATCCCACAGAATTTGGGAATTATAGAACAGTATAATTAAATTATATATATATATTGTTGTTGTTGTTGTTATGTGCCGTCAAGTCAGCCCTGACTCATAGCGACCCCTCCTTGGGTTTCCGAGGCAGTATCACTACGGAAGTAGGATTGCCCAACCTTCCTT
>NW_006921660.1:10045254-10047901 GCF_000298275.1 Orycteropus afer afer | reverse complement strand
AATAATTCAAAAATGTTTGCAGCACTATATATTGGCAGAGAGCTTCCAGAAATGCAAGCTGAATTCAGAAGAAGACATGGAATGAGAGATACCATGGCTGATGTCAGATGGATCTTGACTGAAAGCAAAGAATACCAGAAAGATGTTTACTTATGTTTTATTGACTCCACAAAAGCAGTCAATTATGTGGGTCATAACAAATTATGGATAACACTCAAAAGAATTAGAATTTCACAACACTTGCTTATACTCATAAGGAACCTGTACATAGATCACTAGGCTGTCATTCAAACAGAATGGGATAATGCATGGTTTAAAATCAAGAAGGGAGTGCATCAAAGTTGTATCTTTTCAACCTACTTATGCAAGTCATATGCTAAGCAAATAATCCAAGAAGCTAGATTATATGAAGAAGAATATGGCATAAGGATTGGAGAAAGACTCACGAACAACCTCCTATATGCAGAAGGCACAACTTTGCTTGCTGAAAGTGAGGATGTCTTGAAGCACTTACTGATAAAGATTAAATACTACAATCTGCAGTATGGATTACACCACAATATAAAGAAAACAAAAATCCTCACAACTGTTCCAGTAAAGATCTTCATGGTGGATTGATAAAACAGTGAAGTTGTCAAGGATTTCATATTAATTGGTTCTGCAATCAATACCAATGGAAGCAGCAGTCAAGATACCAGATGACATATTACACTGAACAAATCAGCTGCAAAAGACCTGTTTCAAGTGCTGAGGAGCAAAGATATCTCCGTGAAGACTAAGGTGTGCCGAACTCAAGCTGTGGTATTTTCAATCACTTCTTATGAATGTGAGAGCTGGACAATGAATACAGAAGACTTAAGAAGAGTTGGCACTTTTGAGTTGTGGTGTTGGAGAAGAATGCTAAGAGTATCATGGTCTGCTAAAAGGACTAACAGATCTATCGTGGAAGAAGCGCAGCTGGAATGCTCCTTGGAAGCAAGAATGGCCAGACTTTGTCTTACCTACTTTGGTCCTCTTTTCAGGAGAAACCATTCTCTGGAGAAAGATATCAGGCTTGGGAAAGTGAAGGGTCAACGAAGAAGGGGAAATTCCTTAACAAGATGGATAGACACAATGGTTGCAACGATGGGCTCAGGTATATCAAAGATTATTGTGGCTGGCACAAGAATAGGCAGTGTTTCTTTCTGCTGTGCACAGGATTGCTATTTGTCAGAGACGACTCGACTGCACCTAACAGCAACAACAGAGCTCCTGACATGAGATTGTGAGTCATATTTTTATACTTTTTCTTTCCCTCTTTTTATTGTATAGGCAGTAACCTTGAACTTGCCATCATTTTTCTCAGCGAAATGTGAAAATATGTTCCCTAACAATACCATTTGTTGAGTGAGCCTCTCAGTGATTTAGAAATCCCTGGGAAAATAAGTTTTCCAGAGCATCTGTATTATTTTTTCTTTCCACTAAGATATCTAGACAGTCCAGCAAAACAACCATGCCAGATATTCCTATGACTGACTAGCTGGATTTAAATCATTAGAATGCTTTTATAAGTGCTACATTCATCTATCTCAATATGATAAGACATTTTTCTATAGAGGAGAATTTATGCATATTCTTTAGTGAATGGGTTATCTTTCCTGTTCTGTAGTCTACAAGTAAAATGTTATCAAAATCTCACCCTACTTAAAGTTTTGTTTCATTAAGCAGAGTTTGTAAGATCATAAAATAAAGGATGATGTAATTGTTAAAATAAAAAAAAAATGTTGAATATAAATATTTCCTAGTATAATAGTTAAGGAACTCAGGTGGTACAGTGGTTAAATCATTTGACTGCTAACCAAAATTTGGCAGTTTGAACCCATCAGATGCTCCATGGTAGGAAGAAGACGTAGGCTTCTTCCATAAAGGTTTACAGCCTTGAAAAGGCTATGGGGTAATTTTACTCTATCCTGTAGGGTTGCTATAAGTCAAAATTGATTCAACAGCATAGGATTTTTCAGTTTAGTACAATAGTTAATTAAATATCTTTCATTATTATCACCATATAGGTATAAAACAGAGATAATACTTGGCTATACATGAGGGCTCTTCCAGTTTATCAAGCTGAAAGACTATCATCTTATGAAACACTCCTCTAATTCCATTATTTTAATTAAAATGATTTGATATATATCTTGGACAGTGCTCTTTCCATAACTTAAAACTGTACATTAATATCTTTGTTTTCCCTAATAAATCAACTTCAACGTTAAAATTATAAACATTAAATGAATTAAAGATAAAAGAAAATGTCTCAGAAGGCATGTTTAATCATTAGATCATATTGCTAGCATTATTTCCATTGAATTAAAAAGTGTTAATAATAAAATACACAAATAACTTATTTGTGATGATATAGTCCTATGCCCTACAGTGCTAATTGGCTGCATGTTGAGCCAAAGAAATCACCACAGAAAGACCTAATATGTCAATTACTGTTCAACTAAGAGAATTGAAAACCAGAATATATTTATATACCCACATTGCTTAACAGTGGAATATAGTTATTTAACAGAGGCTCTGGTAGCATAGTGGCTAAGACACTTGCCTGCTAACCAGACGGCTGGCGGTTCAAACCCACCAGCCACTCCTCGGAAGGAAGGTTGGG
>NW_006921660.1:10042368-10045154 GCF_000298275.1 Orycteropus afer afer | reverse complement strand
AATCCTACTTCCATAGTGATACTGCCTCGGAAACCCAAGGAGGGGTCTCTATGAGTCGGGGCCGACTCGACGGCACATAACAACAACAACAACAGAGGATCA
The DNA here is from genome assembly GCF_000298275.1 of Orycteropus afer afer. NCBI lineage: Eukaryota > Metazoa > Chordata > Mammalia > Tubulidentata > Orycteropodidae > Orycteropus > Orycteropus afer. The sequence continues at coordinate 10,045,052 of NW_006921660.1, read as the reverse complement.
GTGAAATAAAGATTGGCAAAGCAAGAGTCAATATAATGATCCAATTTTCACAAGGTCTTAGTTACTCTCTGGTCACCAGCCAGGCACCTTCAGAAACTACCAATGTTATACCTACTGGGGACTGTTTAGTATACTTAAAAGAAACTTAATTAGGACACGGAGTACACTGTAGGAATGAAAATATGATTGATATCAAAAAGCCATCATAAGTTCAGATCGTTTCCTATCTCTTATCTCTCACACATTAAAGTACTAACTTTAATGGAATCCCAGTGATTGAAAAGAGTTAATGAAGCATCATGCTGTCCTGAAAATCTTATGTTATTTCAAAATTGAGAGAAAATTGAGTTTAACATTGAAAAACTTATTGAAGAGGGGATAAACAGAAGAATAAGTCAAAAGAGTTATGATTTAAGCATACATTTTTCATCCCATCTCATTATTTATCTGGCTGATCATTTTCCTTCTATAAATCCTAATATTTTCAGTAAGAGTTAAGAGATATTATACCAACTACCAGAAAAATAAATTAAAAAAAAAAATTGTGAAACATATTCTGCAATTGACATATCTTCAACCAAATTGCTGAGTAACAAATAAGAGACTCTCAAACTTAATAGTGAAGAAATCAGTCAGTAATTATTTCTATATTGACTCCATGCCAATAAACAGAAATCATTTTAATGAAAAATGTAATAGGAAGAAAAAAAATAATACTACAACAAGCTAAGGAAAATATGAACTTCACTGCTAGATGTGAAATTACTGATGCAGATGAAGAGAAACTTCAACTTTCCTCTTTTTATTTTCATGATAGATGACGTGCAACGAAAGCAGAGTACTTTGCAGAAAAACAACGGAAAGGAGTATTGTTTTACATGCTTGCTGGTAACTGTAACTGAAGAAAAAGATGAAGAATGTGAGGGAGATGGAAAGATGAAATCTATAATACCAAGGGAAGGTGTGCTACACATGCAAAATCATTAAACATTCTGCCATGGATGGATCACCAGAGACCACAAAATAGCTTTTGAAAAGTCTGATAGGCTTTATGATTGTTGTGGTTTCCTAAATCTGCCATAAAAAAAATACTACAAATTGGGTGGCTTATAAGAATAGAAGTTTATTACCCCATAGTTTTAAAGGCTAGGAGTCTGAATCAGTGTGCCTACTGCTATCATTCCTTCTGTGGGCTTTTTTCCATGTCTGCAGTATAGTAAATTATGTGGTATGACTTTTCCACCCATAAGTCTTTGTGAACTCCATGGTGGAATTTGCCCTGAGCAACTGAGTGGCTCCTGATCATTAAAGTTGTCCACCTGTAGTATTTCTGTTGGGAGTGGCACAAAGCAATGTTATGGGAGGTTTGTGCTCTCTCTCATGTGCTTAGAGTTCTGATGCTATGATTGGTTGGTTTGGCCACTCTGCCAGGCTCAAAAGGAGGCCTCATAGAGGCAGAAGTCTCACTCTCTGATTGCTGGCTGAGAAGGATGTGCTCCTGAGAGAAACGTACTTCTGAGAGAAACATGCTCCTGAGAGGCACATGCTCTTGAGAGATGTGCTGCTGGGAAAGAGATGCAAGCAACATGCATTGCTGAGAGAGACACCAAGGGACACACACTGCTGGGAGAGGGGCTGTGAGAGATTTTTGGCTGAGAGATGATGGGAAGAGAGAAACAGCACTTTTTCTGAACTTGAATAGTAATCTGGTGCTTCCCTAATAAATCCATAATCTGTGAGTTCTGTGTGGCAACTGCAGTGAACCAGGAGAAACGTGATGAGTGCTGCAGGAGGAACGGTTGGTGTCAGGGTTGGTAAAGGACTGGAGGGAGGCAGCATGTCTGGCCTCTTAGGAAAAGGTCTTGGGCTATTGGTGGTGATTCTGTGCTCCTCTTGTGTGATTAGAGGAGGTTGGAAGATGTGGACTCCTTGCCCTTTCAGCAATGTCTCCCAGTTTTTAATAGCTCTAGGCATTCCTTAATTTGTAGCTGTAGGGGCATGTTAGTTCCTTCCTCTCTCTTTCTGTTTTTGGGTTTCTTTTCTATGACATCACTCAGATTGGATCAGTTACTGGGCTACTCCAATATTGTTGTTGTTGATAGGTGCCATTGAGTCGTTTCTGACTCATAGTGACCCTGTGCACAGCAGAATGAAAAACTGCCTGATCCTGTGCCAGCTCCATGATCCCTGCTATACTTGAGCCCATCATTGCAGCCACTGTGTCAATCCATCTCGTTGAAGGCCTCCCCCTCTTCCGTTGACTCTCCACACTACAAAGCATGACATCCTTCTCCAGGGAATGGTCCCTTCTGACAACATAACCAAAATAGCTGACATGAAGTCTGGCCATTCTTGCTTCCAAGGAGCATTTCGGGTGTACTTCCTCCAGGGCAGATCTGTTAGTTCTTTTAGCAGTCCATTGTACTTTCAGCATTCTTCACCAGCACCAAAATTCAAAAGCATCAACTCTTCTTCGGTCTTCCTTATTCATTGTGCAGCTCTCACATGCATATGAGATGATTGGAAAGATCATGGCTTGTGTCAGGTGCACCTTGCTCCTCAAGGAGACATCCTTGCTCCTCAGCACTTGAAATAATTCCTTCGGGGTTGACCTTCCCAATGCTACACGTCCTCTAAAGTCTTGACTCCTGCTTCCATTGGTATAGATTGGAGAACCAAGCAAC
>NW_006921660.1:10036625-10041879 GCF_000298275.1 Orycteropus afer afer | reverse complement strand
CCACACAATCAAATGCCTTTGCATAGTCAATAAAACACAAGTAAACATCTTTCTGGTATTCTTTGCCTTGAGCCAAGATCCATCTGACAACAGCTTTGATATTCCTTTTTCCACATCCTCTTCTGAATCCAGCTTGCACCTCTCAAAGGTCTCTGTCAATATAATGCTGCAAACATTTTTGAATTATCTTCAGTAAGATCTTACTAGCGTGAGATATTAATGATATTGTTCTATAATTTCCACATTCTGTGGGATCACCTTTCTCTGAAATGGGTACAAATATGGATCTTTTCCAGTAAGTTGGCCAGGTAGCTGTCTTTCAAATCTCTTGGCATAACCAAGTGAGTGCCTCCAATGGGTCATCCATTTGTTGAAATATCTCAATGGGTATTCCATCAATTCCCAGAGCCTTGCTCTTCACCAATTCCTTCATTGCAGCTTTGACTTCCTCAGTGCCATTGGTTCTAGATCATATGCCACTTCCTGAAATGGATGAAGATCAAACAGTTACTTTTGGTACAGTGAGTCTGTGTATTCCTGCATCTTCTCTTGATGTTTCCTGCATCATTTGATATTTTGCCCATAGAATCTCTCAATATTGCAACTCGAGGCTTAAATCTTTTCTTCAATTCTTTCATCTTGAGAAATGCCAAAAGTGTTCTTCTGTTTTGGTTTTCAGACTCCAGGTCTTTGCACATTTCATTATAGTAATTGGTTTTGTCTGCTCAAGCTACTCTTTGATATCTTCTGTTCAGCTCTTTTATCTTGTCATTTCTTCCATTGGCTTTAGCTACTCTCCACTCAAGGGCAAGTTTCAGAGTCTCTTCTGTCATCCATTTTGGTTTTCTCTTCTTTTCTCATCTTTTTAGTGATCTCTTGCTTTCTTCATGGATAATGTTCTTGATATCCTCCCACAAATCCTCTGGTTTTCACTCATTGGTGTTCAATCAAATCTATACTTTAGATGATATCTAAATTCAGGAGGGATATATTCAAGATCATATTTTGGCTCTCTTGGATTTTTTTTAATTGTCTTTAACTTCAAGTTGAACTTGCATATGAGCAGTTGATGGTCTGTTCCACGATCAGCTCCTGGCCTAGTTTTGGCTGAAGATAATGAGCTTTTCCACCACCTCTTGCCACAGATGTAGTCAATCTGATTCCTGTGTGTTCCATCTGGTGAAGTCCACATGTACAGCCTCCGTTTGTGTTGTTGAAAAAAGGTGTTTGCAATGAACAAGTCATTGGTCTTGCAAAATTCTACCGTGCGAATTCCAGCATTATTTCTGTCACCAAAGCCAAAGTTTCCAACTACCAATAATTCTTCTTTGTTACCAACTTTTGCATTCCAGTCACTAGTGATAATTAACACATCCTGATTGCATATTTGGTCAATTTCAGACTTAAGGAGTTGATAAAATTCTTCAATTTCCTCATCTTTGGCTTTGGTGGTTGGGGCGTAAATTTGAATAATAGTCACATTAATGGGTCTTCCTTGTAGCAAGTGGATATTATCCTATCACTGACAGCATTGTACTTCAAGACAGATCTTGAAACATCTTTTGTGATGATGAATTCCACGCCATTCTTCTTCAAACTGTCATTCCCAGCATAGTAGATCATATGGCTGTCTGATTCTAAATGGCCAAAAACAGTCCATTTCAGCTCACTAATGCTGAGGATATCAATCTATATGAGTTCCATTTTCATTTTTGACAACTTCCAATTTTTGTAGTTTCATACTTCGTACATTCCATGTTCCGATGATTAATGGATAACTGCAGCTGTTTCTCTTCAATTTGAGTGGTGCCACACCAGCAAAAGGAGGTCTCAAAAGCTTTACCTTATCCATAAGAGTAAGGCTGGGTTTACTCAGATGATGCAGCTCTTTCCCAGTCCTATTTTGAGAGCCTTCTAACCTAACCAGACTATTCATAAAGTTGCATGGTAATGTATCAAACAGTGTTTCTTTGCTATTCATAAGGTTTTCTCTGGCCAATTCTTTGAGAAGTGGATGACCTCTTCCTTCTTCCTAGTCTGTCTGTCTCAGTCTGTAAGCTGGGCTGATACCTGTGCACCCTGTGCATCCTGCTGGGTTTGAAACATCAGTGGCTCAGCCTCAAAACTCACATCAACATGTCACCACAGTAGGACAAACCGACAGACATGTTTGTCTCCCTGCTGGAAACCTCTCATACCACCTTTACCTGGATCACTGTGGGTGAATGTTCCTTGATTCTGGTTCCTGGACCTTTTAATCCCCTTTCTCCTGCTCTCCTGCCCTGCTTCTTTGGGCATGCCTGGGTTCCCTCTCCTCACCTGGATCCCTGTGGCTGACTGCTCCTCTCTCCTGGTTCCTTGCCTTTTACTACCCTTTCTCCCACTCTCCCGCCCTGCTGCTTTGAATGTGCCTGGGTTCTCTCTCCTCACTTGGAACCCTGTGGCTGACTGCTCCTCTGTTCGGGTTCCTGACTTTAATCCCCTTTCTCACGCTCTCCTGCCCTGCTGCTTTGGGCATGCTTGGGTTCTCTCTCCTAACCTGGACCCCTGCGGCTGACCCAATATGACACACTTTAACTGATAATATCTTCAAAGACTCTTTTTACAAACAGGGTTACATTCATAGATACCAAGGTTTGAAACTTCAACATATTATTTTGGACAGTATAATTAAATCCTTAATAATGACTTAGCTGTTTGTTCAATGTACTGAACACAAAGGTCTGGATAGATGTGACACTGACTAGAGCTCTGGTAGCGTAGTGCTTAAGGTACTTGACTGTTAACCAGAAGGCTGGAGATTCAAACCCACCAGCCACTCCTTGGAAGGAAGATGGGGCAATGTACTTCTGTAATGATACTTCCTCGGAAACCCAAGGGGGGGTTGCTATGAGTCGGGTCTGACTTGAGGGCACATAACAACAACAACAAGTATTTATAAAAGAATGCTGCTGTGTTGTTATCTACCCTTTACTTGGCTTTTATTCACAGTGACCTTATATGTAACAGAAAGAATCTTTACTGGTCGTGTTTGTGCACTTTCTAGCCTATAAGATTCATCTTCTAACACTCTATCTGATAGTGATCAATTGTCAGCCAAAGGGTGTTCATGGATAATTTTGAGAAGCACATTGACAAAGCTTTCTTCCTGGTTTATCTTAGTTTGGAAGCTACACTGGAACCTGTCTACCATTGGTGAATGTGCCAACTGTTGAAATACCAAAGGCATAGTTTCCAGCATCATAGCAACATGGAAGCCACCACAGTGTGTCATAAGGAGAGACAGGTGCTGATTTAAAAGAAGAAGCTATGGGAATTTCCACAAAGCACTTACAACTCAGAGAAGGAAAATTATTCATTTGACAAAAAAAAAAATATATATATATATATATATATATATAGCAAATGAAATGGAACATAAGAATTAGTTGCTATTGATTCCTACTCATGGTGAACCTAAGAGTGTCCAGTTGCTTTATACACTTTTCAATGGCTGGTTTTCTATAAGTAGATGGCAAGGCCTTTCTTCAGAAATTCCTGTTTGAAGTTGAACCACCCAGCTTCTTGTTAGGAGTCAATGTTGTTATTGTTGTTACATGTTGTCTCCCACAGAGCTACTGTGTGGGTTCAAACTTCCAACATTTTGGTTAGAAGCTAAGTGCTCAATCACCATGCCACAAAGGCTTTTTAGTATTTCCCATTTGCACCATAAACAAAAACTAAAAAACTTACCCATTGCCATTGAGTTGAGTCTGACTCACAGCAACTATACAGCACAGAGCAGACTTGCCCCATAGAATTTCCAAGGCTGTAATCTTTATGCAAGCAGATTGCCACATCTTTCTCCTGTGTAGGTTCTCCTGGGTTTGAACCACCAACCTTTCAGGTAGCAGCCTACTACTTAACCACTATACCATAAGGGCTCCCTATTATCTTAATAAAGGACACTAAGTATGTGGGTATAGAGATCCTGGAGGCACAATTGTTAAGTACTCAGGTGTTAATAAAAAGGTCAGTGGTTCAAACCCACAGTCCTCCAGAGAATTCCTCTAGGGTAGTTCTATTTTGTTCTATAATGTCAATATGATTTGGAAGTGACTCAAGGCAATAGTTTCAGTGGCGGTGGTATAAATATATGTTGTCATGAGTCAGATTCAACTGCACAGCAATTAACAATAACAATTATTTTTGATGAAAGGAAAAACACTCTTAATAAATTAATTTAAAAGCTCAGTTCAAGCAAGCAAAATATTTCATGTCAATGTGTCCAGTACTGTGTCAACTGATTTGTTGTTATCCTTTAATTTTCATAATATTTCAATAAGCCATTCTATTTTATTTTCTATCATATAGGGAAACTGAGATTTAAAATATCTATCTCCATGAGAAAAAACCCAAATATATTAGAGGCCTTCCCCTCTAATGTTCTTCTGGGCTATTAAATACTATAGTCCTACTTTTTGTGTTAGAAAAGAACAAGAGGGCACTACATGGTTTAAAATCCAGAAGGGAGTGCATCAGGGTTGTATCTTTTCACCATATTTATTCATTCTAAATGTTGAGAAAATAATCTGAGAAGCTGGACTATATGAAGAAATACGTGACATCAGGATTGGAGGAAAGCTCGTGAACATCCTGCCATATGCTGATTACACAACTTTACTTGCTGAAAATGAGGATGACTTGAAGCAATTACTGATGAAGACTGAAAAATACAGTCTACAGTATGGATTATATCACAATATAAAGAAAACTAAATTTCTTACAACTGAACCTATAAGCAGCATCATGATAAATGGAGAAAAGATTGAGGTTGTCAAAGACTTCACATTGCTTGGTTCTACAATTGATGCCAATGGAAACAGCAGTCAGGATATCAGACAACATATAGCACTGGGCAAGTTGGCTGCAAAGAACCTCTTTCAAATCCTGAGGAACAAATATGTCTCCTTGAGGACTAAGGTGCACCTGACACAAGCCATGATATTTTCAATCTCCTCATACACAGGTGAGAGCTGCACAATGAATAAAGAAGACCCAAGAACTGAAGCTTTTGAGATGTGGTGATGGTGAAGAATTCTGAAGGTACTATGGACTGTGAAAAGAACTAACATATCTGAAAGTGAGGATGGCTTGAGGCACTTACTGATGAAGGTTGAAAAATACAGTCTGCAGTATGGATTATGTCTCAATATAAAGAAAACAAAAATCCTCACAACTGGACCAATGAGCAGCATCACAATAAATGGAGAGA
>NW_006921660.1:10031619-10035941 GCF_000298275.1 Orycteropus afer afer | reverse complement strand
GAATAAGGAAGACCAAAAAAGAGTTGATGCTTTTGAGTTGTGGTGCTGGCAAAGAATGCTGAAAGTACCATGGACTGCTAAAAGAACTAACAGATTTGTCCTGGAGGAAGTGCACTCTAAATGCTCCTTGGAAGTGAGAATGGCCAGACTTCGTCTCATCTATTTTGGTCATGTTGTCAGAAGGGACCATTCCTTGAAGAAGGATGTCATGCTTGGTTGGGTGGAGGGTCAATGAAAGAGGGGGAAGCCTTCAATGAGATGGATTGACACAGTGGCTGCAATGATAGACTCAAGTAAAGAAGGGATCATGGAGCTAGCGCGGGATTGGGCAGTGTTTCATTCTGCAGTGCTTGGGGTCGCTATGAGTCAGAAATGACTCAACGGCACCTAACAGCAACAACAACACATCTGTCCTGAAGGAAGTACAGCCAGAATGCTCCTTCCAAGCAAGAATGGCCAGACTTTGTCTCACATACTTTGGTCATCTTGTCAGAAGGGACCATTCCCTGGAGAAGGAAGCTTGGTAAGATGGAGGGTCAATGGAAGAGGGGAAGGTCCTCAAGGAGATGGATTGACACAGAGGCTGCAACAATGGGCTCAAGTATAACAGTGATCACAGAGCTGGTGCAGGACCTGGTGGTGTTTTGTTCTGCTGTGCATGGGGTCGCTATGAGTTGGAGACAACTCAACAATACCTAACAATAACAAGAAAAACAATAGTCTTCACTTTTTGTTATGTACTTTTTTATCACACTAATTCACTCAAGCCCTCACTGACACCCCTTGTGTTTATCAGCCTTATTGTTATACCTAGAAAACATGAAAACTCACTGCTGTTGAGTCAGATCTGACCCATAGAGACCCCTTCTTGGGTTTCCCAGGTGGTGTCACTATGGAAGTAGATTGCCCAATCTTCCTTCCAGGGAGTGGCTGATACGTTTGAACCACCAGCCAGCCTTTGGTTAGCAGTCAAATGCCTCAGGCACTATGTAACCAAAGCTCTCACATTGTTATACCTAAACCTCTGAAATAACCACTTTCTCCTAATTTAATAATCCCATTTACTGTTTGACTTTTTTCCTGGCCAATATGGACAACACAGATCATCATTCTAAACACATTCTTCATTTTACATAAAAATCCCTTTTCTCCAATACTCATTGTTCCTCAAACTTGCAGCCTGGATTAATCTTACAGTAATTGTTCACTTCTCCTTTACCTAGGGTACTGAAAGCTATGCTGGCAAAGCACACAGCTCTGACAATGGGTGTCACTGAAATTCAGGGTCTCTGCCATCAGTAATCCTTCAATTTTCCAATATCTTTGTCAGCTTTGCACAATGTTTATTGGTAGCTTAGTTTTCTATATTTCTCACACTTGCTTCTATCATCATGGAAACTCAACCACCTATAACCTTATCTGTATCTGAAAAACAATGCATTTTCTCATTTCTCCAGTATCTCAGGGGAAGATATATTTGTTGTTTGTTTATTATTTTTATTTTGATTTATTTAAATTTTTTAAAGCTAAGGCTAATCCCATCTTTTCTGGTTTGGGTCACTGTGAATTCTGTTTCATTATAACGATGATACAGTTTCAATAGTTCCTACATCAACTACATGGTCTATAGGAACATTGGTAATTATGCAAGAAGAGAGACATGATGTTGCATATTCATCTTGATGAAATTTGCAATACATGTGTAAACTTAAAAAAAAAAAAAATCATCGTATAGGGATAGAAGGGAAATTCCTCACCATAATAAAGGGTATTTATGCAAAGCCAATGGCCAACATCATTATTGATGGAGAAAGACTCAAGGCATTGCCCTTACACAGAGGAATCAGACAGGGATACCCTCTAGCTCCACTTCTATTTACCATTGTATTGGAAGTCCTGGTCAGGGCAATAAGGCAAGAAAGAGAAACAAAAGGCATATACATTGGCAAAGAGGAACTAAAACTATCTCTATTTGCGGATGATATGATCCTGTACATAGAAAAACCAAGGGGACTCAATTAAAAACCTACTGGAACTAATAGAGAGGTTTAGCAAAGTAACAGGATACCAGGTCAACATACAAAAATCAGTTGGATTCCTCTACACCGATAAAGAAATCAGGGAAACTATCCTTTTATCTACCCCCTGATAAAGAAATAAGGGAAACAATACTATATACTATAGCTACTAAAAAGATAAAATATCTAGGAATAAACCTCACTAGAGACACAAAAATCCTATACAAAGAAAACTATAAAACACTCCTATAAGAGACAAGAAGGGCATGACATAAATGGAAGAACCTACCTTGTTCATGGATAAGTAGACTAAATATTGTGAAAATGCCAATACCACCTAAAGCAATCTATACATTTAAGGCAATCACGACTGAGATTTCAAGAAAAAAAATTTCGGGCATGGAAGAACTAATTACAAATTTCATATGGAAAGGAAAGAGACTTCGAATAAGCAGAGCACTTCTCAAGAAGAAAAAACAAAGTGGGACATCTCACACTCCTAGATCTTAAGAATTACTATACAGCTACAGTAGCCAAAACCCCATGATATTGGTACCAGGATAGACAGATAGACCAATGGAACAGAATCAAAAGTCCAGATATAGACCCATCCCATACCTGATCTTTGACAAAGGTGCAAAACCCATTAAATGGGGAAGAGACAGTCTCTTTAACAAATGGTGCTGGCAAAACAGGATATCCACCTGTAGAAAAATGAAACAAGACCCAGACCTCACCCCATACGCAAAAACAAACTCAAGCTGGATCAAGGACTTAGATGTAAAACCCAAAACTATAAAATACATCAAAGATTAAATAGGGGCAAAATTGGGAGCCCTAATTGATGGCATAAATAGACTATCAAGCATACCCCAGAATGTGCAGGGGATAGAAGAGAAGCTAGATGACTGGGACTTTTAAAAAACTAAATACTTATGTGCATTGAAAGACTTTGTCAAAAGGGTAAAAAGAGAACCTATAGATTGGGAGAAAATATTTGTCTATGATATATCTGATAAAGAACTTATCTCCAAAATCTGTAGAAACTTCAACACTTCAAAACCAAAAAAACAAATAACCTACTTCATAAATGGGCAAAAGACTTGAACACACTCTTCACCAAAGAAGATGTACAGACAGCCAACAAACACATGAAAAATTGCTTGCAATCATTAATCATTACAGAAATGCAAATCAAAACAATGAGATCTCATTTCACTCCAGCACTAATAGCAAAGTTCAACAGGTCAGAAAATAACAAATGATGGTGAGGTTGTGGAGAGATTTGAACTCTTGTGTACTGCTTGTGGGATTGTAAAATGGTACAACCATTGTGGCAAAGTGTATGACATTTCCTTAAAAAAACTAAAAACAGAAGTACCTTTTGACCCAGCAATTCCATTATTAGGAATATATCCTAAAGAGGTGAGAGATAGCACAGCAACAGACATATACACCTGTGTTTATCACAGCACAATTCTCTATAGCAAAGAGATGGAAACAACTTAACTGCCCATCAACGGATGAGTGGATAACCAAATTTTGGCATATGCACACAATGGAATATTTTGCTACATTAAAGAACAATGAGGGATACGCAAATCATCTTACAATGTGGATGAAACTGGAGGACATAATGCTGAGTGAAATAAGTCAATTACAGAAAGACAAGTATTGTATGACTCCATTACTGTAAAAAGACAAATAAGGGTTTGCTTGGGAAAGGGAACTCATTCAGTAGGTTACTGGGATGGGGAGGGAAGGGGAGGGATTAATTTCAGGCTAGTTGGGACCTAAATGCTGAAGTGGGTAGGGGGAGGGATATACAGGAAGGATCTGTGACCACCATGATAACATTAGGAAATGGGAGGATATTGAATTGTTCACAAAAGAGATAGACGACAGATGTTAATACCAACCAATATGTTCACAATATTGCATTGCCATTAACACCAAACACCAGGCTACAGGTAAACACATAAACACCTGAGTTGATCAGATGGGGGTCAGTGAACAGAAGTATACTCTAGACCACAGATGGATTCAGCTGAGGCTAATCTTGCAGAGCCACCAGTGATATAAAATACCCGCAGTCCTTACAGACACAATAGAAGACAGACACAGAGTAATCCCTCACAGACAACCAGACACTATGGGAGAAAGATCAAATATATCTACCATCTCAGGACCATAGTACTGGGGGACACTGGACTCAATTGGCACAACAAAATACATAAACCTTTCTCCATTCACATTGGGAGTAGCAACCGGGGTTTAAAAAGCTTTCAAGATGGCATCTAAGAT
>NW_006921660.1:10017181-10024949 GCF_000298275.1 Orycteropus afer afer | reverse complement strand
TAGACTGACCGGCCGCTTAGGATGCAGTCATGTGATCCATCATGGGAACCACCACTCACAACTGGAGTCCAGCCAAGTTGACACATCTTCAACTATCACAGACCCCCAATGCTATGGCCCTGGAATACATCCTGTGCTTGGAATAAAATGCACCCCCAGGGGTTGGCTTTCAGCCCAATAGTTAACAAGATTTACAAGTAGACCACTCAACCCAGGATGATGAACCCACTCTATGGTAATACATCCCTTAGAGTAATAGACCACAGGACACCAGAACACCAACATTCAAATTAAGGAAATGCAGGACAAATAGGAGGGCATAAATATGAGGGTCACGGGGGGAGGGTTGTTAAAGGGTAGAGAGGGGAGGATAGTGGGTTAGGGTTGGACATGGTAAATGGGGAATTAAAGTAAATGTTGTGTACCATTGAATGTAAAACAAGAATTAAAAAAAAAAATCATTGTGTAGATTTACTTAATGAATATATAAATAAAAAGATTAATTTAAAAGGAGTTATTCCACAAAGAAAAATTCAGAAGCCTAAAACCATACGCTTTTAATGAATTTTGTATAAATACAGATTTTCTTTGTATAAATTGTATCAAATCAATTAGAAATATTAGACCTTTCATTAAAAACACTAAACTTTCAAATATTCATCTTTTCAAATTATAGGACCACAGTCATTAGTCTATTTTTCTTTTTTTTCTTTTTTAATCATAAAAATAAAATCACATTATTTGGACTGCACTGTTTTTTTATTTTTTAATAAATCATTAAATCATCAGAGACAGATGACTTATTTTAAATATTCAATTTAAAAGTAGATATACCTATCATTACAAAATTAAGTCAACTTTTTCTGACCTCTAATGATAGTATGGAAAACTGAATTGTGTTATTCAAAACTTACTAAAAACCAACTGAGTTTTGAAAGTTCTGGTTTACCATTCTGTAAAATCGATTGTAATTATTTCTTGGATTACTATACAAACTAAAGTTGAATGAGAATAATCTTCAGAATTTTTTTATGAAATAATCTGTAGTATTTGACATTGTATTAAATGGTTTTCCACCATGTACAGATAGTTGTTTTTTAATATGAACTAGTAAAGCAAACCAAAGCCACTACCATCGAGTCAGATTTGACTCAGAGCAAATCTCCTTGGGTTTCCAAGGTGGTATCACTACAGAAGTAGATTGCCCAACCTTCCTTCCAAGGAGTGGCTTGTGGGCTTGAACTGCCAGCTCTCTGGTTAGCAGTCAAACACTTTAGGCACTATGCCACCAGAGCTAGTACTCGCATGTTCAATATATACCTCATTAGATTTCTGACATACTATAATTGATAACTGAAAGAAGATTGCTGTTGAAATTGTAAAGGAGAAGAATCCACTAAATATAGATTTCATATTTGCCATATTTCAATAATATTTCAAAAGTTTAGATATAAATCTATGAGATTGGTTTTGAACTCTAAAGATGAAAAGTGGCATACAAAATTTTTAGTCAGTATCTCCAATGAAATGATTAGAAAATAAATTAAGATGGTGTTATGGATTGAATGGTGTCCCACCAAAAGAAACAAATCTCTCTGCCATTGAGCCCATTCGACTCATAGTGACCCCTCCTTGGGTTTCTGAGGCAGTATCTCTGTGGAAGTAGATTGCCCAACCTTCCTTCCCAAGAGTAGCTAGTGGGTTTGAAACGCCAACCTTCTGGTTAACAGTCAAATGCCTTAGGCACTACTCCACCAAAGCTCCCCTCCCACCAAAATATGTGTTGTAAATCCTAAATCTTTATGCTGTGGTTATAATCCTATTTGTGAATGGGTTTTCTTTGTTATGTTAATTAAGTGGAATTTGTGTGGGCTGTGTCTTGAGTCAATCTCTTTTGAGATATAAAAGAACTTAAATAAACAAGTCAGCAAGCAGAGATGCCAAGACACATGAAGATTGGCCAGGATCAGAAGCTCAAAGATACCAGGATCTTCCTCCAGAACTAACAGAGAGAAAGCCTTCCCTTAGAGCATGCACTCTGAATTTGGACCTCTAGTCTCATAAATGGGAGCTCTGGTAGCATAGTGCCTAAGGCATTTGACTGCTAACCAGAGGCTGGCAGTTCAAACCCACCAGCCACTCCTTGGAAGGAAGGTTGGGCATTCTACTTCGATAGTGATACTGCCTTGGAAACCTAAGGAGGGGTCACTATGACTCGGGTCCAACTCAATGGCACATAACTACAACAAGAACAAGTCTCATAAATGATGAGAAAATAAATCTGAGTTTGTTAAAGCCATTCACTTGTGGTGTTTCTATTATAGCTGTTCTAGATAACTAAGAAAACTGGAAAGAGACTAATGAATAGGAAACATGAAAAATGAAGAAAAATATAGCAGACTTTTGATCCTATGGTTCTATTTAAAGCTACATATATTTAAGCCAGTGATCCATTTTTCAAAAATAAAGATGTTGTATAAAGAAGTTAGACAAATATAATGTAACAATAACAAATAATTCATTTCAATTTTTAAGCCACCCCAAATCCTACACAGTTATTTTACTTTCATTGTTTAATTAATTATACATGTCATTCTACTGTTAAATTACTGATTTATTAGATTTTTGGAAAACTTCATTTTCTAGTACCATTGCTACTTAAAATATATTTGAAACAGACTTCTAATCAAATTTACTCAGGTAACCTTTAATGGTTTAAACAGGTTAATTTTTAATATCATTTATATTTGAAAGGTGTTCAAAATATTACACTATTAAATATTTAATAACATTATTACAAAAAATAATTAATTCAAGCCCAGACCCCAGAGGCATAGAGATTGTGACGTACTGGTTCATGTAACACCAAACAGGTCCATTGAGATTTATGAATATTTTTCATAATTTAGTAATGTGGTTTAAGTTGTTGCTAGCATTGCAAAAATATAGTGTAATAGCACAGATGTGACTGTTAATTAAAAAGTCTCTTGTGAGAGCAAATGTGTTTCTGGGTGATGGTTTGAGAAAGATTATGTCATTTACAAAATTCTGAGTACACAGTATTCTGAATTTATAAACATAATGTGCCTGAGAGACCATTTTTTTTTTTTTTTTAATCCCTAACCACTTCATCAAGGAGGAAAACTGAAGGTAATTTACAAAAAAGACTAAATGTTTTTATATTTCTTTTTGGTGAGCTATGTAGTTACTAGTGTCAATACTTGTCTTTAGTTTTTGATAATGAAGGCTTGGAATTAACATATATACATGTGTGTTTGTGTGTATATATATATTGTTAATCAGGTTGATGATAGGTATATAACTTAGTGATGACTGACATTTGTCAAGATAAAATTTCTTAAATAACTAATTATATCTTAAATAAGCTTAAATTTAACAAAAAAATGCAACTCTTAATCATCAGAAACATGTAGATGTAAACATAACCAACTCAACTATTACTTAGTGCTCAGATATTGAATGTCATAAATTATTTTCCTAGAAGTATTCAAATATATAAATCATGTTAGCTACTATTAAAACTTGCATATATCAGTTTGTATGCATAAGAGAAGAGATGATTGTTGATAGTAAGCATAGATATGAGAATTTACCACAATCCTCTATAAATTTGTTGAACTTTGGTGGCTTGCATGTTACTGTGATACTAGAAACTCTGACATTGGTATTTCAAGTACTAGCAGGGTCACCCATGATAAACAAGTCTCAGAGGAGGTTCCAGAATAAGAAAGACCAGGAAAAAGGAAATGGTAGTCTGCTTCTGAAAAAATTGGCCAGCGTAAACCTTACAGATAGCAGAACAACATCTGATATAGTGCCAGAATATGAGTCCCTCAGGTTGGAAAACACTCAGAATATGGCTGGGGAAGAGTTGCTTTCTTAAAGTAGAATTGGCTTCAACGGCACTGATGGAGTAAAGCTTTTGTGATCTTCAGTTGCTGATGTGACACAACTCAAAATGAAGAGAAACGGTTACAAATATGCGCTAATAATCGGGATGTGGAATGCATTATGCATGAATGTAGGACAACTGGAAGTTGTAAAAAATAAAATGGAATTCATAAGTATCCCTTAGGCATTAGTGAACTGAAATTGACAAGTATCGGTTATTTTGAACTGGACAATGATATGGTCTACTATGCCAGGACAAATTTTAAAGGAATGGTGTTGCTTCCTTCTATCTTGAAGTTAATGCTTTTAGTTATAGGATAATATCCATACACCTCGGAAGGAAGGTTGAGCAATCCTACTTCCGTAGTGATACTGCCTCGGAAACCCAAGGAGGGGTCGCTGAGTCGGGGCCGACTCGACGGCACATAACAACAACAACAACAATAAGGAGGGGTCAGTTTGAGTCAGATTGAGTCAATGGCAGTGAATTTTTTTTTTTTTTAATAAGGAGGACCAATTTATATGACTGTTATTCAAATTTATGCAATAAACACAAATGCTAAAGATGAGTAAATTGAAGATTTTTACCAACTTCTGCAGTCTGAAATTAATCAAACACACAATCAAGATGCATTGATAATTGAAGGTGTTTAGAATACAAAAGTGGAAACAAAGAAGAATCAGAAATTGGAAAATATGGCTTTGATGATGGAAACAATGCCAGAAATCTCAAGGCAGAATTTCTGGCATTAATGAGCTATTAATTGGAAAAACTTCATTTTTTTTCAACAACATAAATGGTGACTATAAATGTAGAATTTACCATATAGAATACAGGGGAATCAAGTCAACTACATAAATGGAAAAAAAAACAATGGAGAAAATTAATATCATCTGTCAGAACAAGGCTGTAGGCTGCCTGTGGAACCAACAATCAATTGTGCATATGCAAGTTCCAGATGAAGTTAAATAAAATCAAAATAATCCCAAGAGAGACAAAATAAGGCCTTAAGTATATTCCACCTGAATTTAAAGGCCATAGCAACAATATATTTGATGTACTGAATGGTAATGACAGAATACCAGAGGACCTCTGGGATCACATCAAGGAAATCATAGATTAAGAAAGTAAAAGGTAACTGAAATGACAAGAAGGAAAAGACCAAAATAAATGGCAGATAAGACTCTGCAAGTTAGTCATGAATGCAGAGTAGCTAAAGAAAATAGAAAAATGATGAAGTAAAAGAGCGGAACAGAAGTTTTCAAAGGGTGGCTCAAGTATACAAAGTAAAGTATTATAATGAACTATGTGAAAAGTTGGAAAATCAAAAAAGAAGAACACACTCAGCATTTCTCAAGTTGAAAGAACAGAAGAAAAGTTCTAACCTTGAATTACAATTTTGAATGATTCTATCAGAAGGAAGACTGGACAATCTACTTCCATAGAGATACTGCCTTGGGAAACCAAAGTGGTGTCACTATGAGTGGGAATAGACTCAATGGGAATGAGTCTTTTTTTTTTTTTTTTCATTTGGATGAACAAAATATTGAATGACAGAGACAACATCAAAAGATGATAGAAGGAATACACAGAGCCACTGCACCAAAAATGATTAATGGACATTCAACCATTTCAGGAGAGAGCATGTGATTAAAGACAATGATATTGAAGGATAAACTCCAAGCTGCAGTAAATGAATTGGCAAAAAACAAGCCTAGAGGAATGGACTGTATACAAATTGAGATGTTTCAACAAACAGATGCAATGCTAGAAGCCCTCACTTATCTATGCCAAGAAATTTGGAAGACAACCAACTGACCAACTGGAAGATATCCATATTTGTGCCCATTCCTAAGAAAAATTTTCCAACAAAATTCAGAAATTACAAAAAAAAAAAAAAAAGAAAATACTATTAATATCATACAGAAGTAACTTTTCTTTTTAAAGATAAATAAAATATGGTTGAAGCATTACATATTACATCAACATGGAACTGTCAGCAATTCAAGCTGGATTCAGAATAGAGTGTGGAAGGAAGCATGTCATTGCTGATGTCAAATGGATCATGGCTGAAAGTAGAAAATAATAGAAAGGTATTTATCTGTGTATTATTCACTATGCAAAGACATTTGACTTCCTGGATCAAAAAACTTATGAATAACATTGTGACGAATGATAATTCTAGAGCACTTAACTGTGCTCATGAGGAACCTGGGCATAAACCAAGAGACACTTATTCTTACAGAACAAAATCAGAAAGTGTTGCCTCAGGGCTGTATCCTTTCACCATACTTATTCACCAAACATTAGGATTGGAAGAAGATTCATTAGCAAGCTACAAAATGCAGATGACACAACCTTGCTTGCTGAAAGTAAAGAGGATTTGAATCACTTCCTGATGAAGATCAAAGACACCTTGACATAAAGAAAACAAAAATACTTACAACTGGACCAATTAACATCATCATGATAAATGAAGATTGAATTTTTGAAGATTTCATTTTACATTGAAACATAGTCAATACCCATGGAAGCAGCAGTCAATACATAATCAATACTCATGTAAGCAGCAGGCAAGAAATAAAATGATGTATTACATTGGGCATATCTTCTGCAAAAAATCTCTTTAAAGTGTTGAAGAACATAACTGTCACTTAGAGGATTAAAGTGCAGCTAACCCAGCCCATGCTATTTCCATCTGCCTCATACGCATGCAGTAAGTTTTAAGTTAGAATGGCAAGATTTTGTGTCATATACTCTGGACATGTTATCAGGAGACACCAGTCTCCAGAGAAGGACATCATGCTTAGTAAAGATTCAGTGAAAAAGAAGAAGATCCTCAATGAAATAGATTGGCACTATGGTTGCAACAATGAGGTCAAGTAGAGCAAAAAAATTGTGAGGATGATGTAGGTCAAGGAAATATTTACTTTTGTTATGCATGGGGTCACTGTGAGTCAGAAATGATTCCATTATACCCAGCAACAACAACAACAAACGGTAATTTAGTATTATCTTCAGGAGAGCATCATGCATTTTGTAATTGCCAAAGCAAGACAAGTTTTTCAAGAATACAACAATTTCTAAGAATAAGTCAAGTGATTTAGATAATTGCTTAACTCCTACTGGGAATATTGAGATAGTGATTCCATTATCTTAGAAATATGCAAACACATTTCACAGATACAAGCACATATGCACATATAGTATCAGAGACATAAACATACACAAACAAAAACATAGAGTATGTATGCATGCATGTGTGAGTATGTATGTCTTTAGGATACAGAAGAAATCTGTGGATTAATATAAATGTATAAGCTGTTTTCATTGACGTTTATCAACTCTATAACATCACCATGACACTTTTCTTTCAGAAATTTCAGTAAATATGTCATCAATTCTAGAATTAATGTTGTAAGTTTCTTATATTTTTGTGTGTGTCTGCTCAACAGTTCCTTATGCCCATGAAAGTACATGATATTCTTTAACAGATAATTATTTTTCTTTCCATGCATTAATCATGATAAAAAAATCAGATATATCACAATAGACATCTACAAAATTCTTGATCAGTAATTCTCAAAATTAATAAGAGCATTGAAAAAAAAAAAAAAGAAAAGAAAATCTGAGAAACTGCCTCATTTCTAAGACAACAGATGTGATACAGAATCCTTAATCAAATTCTGGAACAGAAATAGGACATATAAAAACTTAGGTGACCTAGACAAGTTTGGGTTTTAGTTAACAGCAAATATAGGATACTAATGTAAAATGCAGGAGCTCTGGTAGCATAGTGGCTAAAGCACTTGACTGCTAACCAGAAGGCTGGTGGTTCAAACCCACCAGCCACTC
>NW_006921660.1:10012182-10017039 GCF_000298275.1 Orycteropus afer afer | reverse complement strand
TCTGGTAGCATAGTGCCTAAGGCACTTGACTGCTAACCAGAAGGCTGGTGGTTCAAACCCACCAGCCACTCCTCGGAAGGAAGGTTGGGCAGTCTATTTCCATAGTGATACCATCTTGGAAACCTAAGGAAGGGTCACTGTGAGTCAGGTCTGACTCAATAGGCACATAACAACAACAGGTATCAGATATATGGGAACCCAGTACCATTTCCTTTACTTTTCTGTTATTTTTAAACTGTTCTACAAAGTTTATTTTTTTAAAAAAAGAACATCAACTGGATATGGGGTAACAATTAACTATGTTGTTGTTGTTATGTGCTATTGAGTCAGCCCTGACTCATAGCAACCCCTCCTTGGGTTTCAGAGGCAATATCACTACAGAAGTAGGATTGCCCAACCTTCTTTCCAAGGAACAGGTTTACCAGACCACCCATCCATCCACTACCAATGAGTAGATTCTGACTCAGTGATTCTTTAGGACAGAGTAGAACTGGAGAGGCTAAAATGAATATTCATTTGGGCAGGCCACCTGTATTGTGGCAGAACACAGTTAGATCTGCCTCCTAAATGAATTCACATTGAGCTGAAAAGTTTAGTGCCATTAACAATCAGTCACAGTTTAACTCTGAAACCTTAATTTGCAGCTCAGAAATCAATGAAGTTGTTTTCTTGTTGACAAGAAACAATAGCCTGAAAATGAGAAGGCCTAATATTTTTTAACCTCAATCCCACCAACCCTAATTTTCCCTTCTTGAGGGATGAAAAATCAAGGTAGTGGGAACCAACCACTTACTGACATATTTTTTTAATCTTTGTTCTAAATTAACTAAAATTTAGTTTTCAAAATTAAGTAATTTTGCTGCAGGTGTAAATACCTCAATGTTCTGATTCTGCTGACCAACTAACCTATGGAATATTAAGCTCAGCTCTTTTTCCATTTAATTACAAACCATTCATGAATTACGACTTCCCTGCTAGCCAGGAATAGGTTAAGTATGAACTTGATTCCTCAAATTTCTGTTACAGAATTTAGCTGAACATCTAATTTTCCTTTTTTATTTTTTTCTCCCACTTTTTTTTTTTTTTTTTACTTTTGGATCAAATATTTAGTAGAAAGAAAAGTGTAGACAAGAGATAACTGCTCATCTATGATTGAACAGTCTGCAAAATATTCTTTAAATTTTCAATATACTCTTAGAGTTTGTATTTGATTTACTTAAATTATTCTGACATTCTATTGTTTTTATTTTTCTAGCAAAGCAATAAAGATTTTTTCCTTTGACATCTTGAATGTGTGGCAAATGTGTTGATATATAAAGGTAAAAACCTTTTCTGGTCAGTAGATTCTACATATGGCTCTCTTTTTCTTTTTTTCTGCTTGTTTTTCATTTTTCCTTTGTCATTGTGCATTTCTTTGTTTGTTGTGTTTTGATGTGAATTTGCAGTCACTGTTGATTGGCATTATATTACAAGGTCGTTATTATCACTGAACTCAAACCAGAAGCCTTGGGTAACTAATTTACACAATCTTTCGAAAAAAGAGTAAAATATGAAAAGACAAAAAATATATATATTTTGGGAGCAACGTTTTATTTTAATGGGCTTAATAATTTTAGATTTCTACATATATGCTGGAAGCATTCCTCTAGTGGTATAAATGATACAAGTGTGAAAAGAAGGGTGAGTGGGTCATCTAGGCAATTTTGTTTAAAATCAATAGAAATTTCAAGACTAAAATCCATGAATAAAACAATCTGTAGGATAGTTCTCCGAGGTCATAGGGCATTCTTTGAAATGGATTATCTTCAGTTCATCAATTCTCATAAATACCAACACTAATATTCCAATGGTGAACAATTATTTCTATGCATCTAAAATTTATTCATGCAAATAATTTTGTTATTTGTCATATTACAAATAATTATTAATAATTTTTATTTTTAATAATCACTCTAAAATGCAATAAACATTACATAATGAATTTGCCAGATATTTCCAGTTGAATAAATGCCTTTAAACATATTCTAATCTATTATAACAAATATATATGACAATTAATAGTTTGGGTAGTAACTAATCAAAATAAAATGTTAATTCTTTTATCTTTTTTTTTTAATTTATACCAAGTAAGTATTTGATTAATAATACAAAAGTAAGCAGGTCTGGCATTTTCTGTGTTTTAACATTCTTTCTGGTATGTGCCTTGCAATACCTCAACAGAGATCTTAATTGTATTCTGAACATATTTTCTTAAATAAAATAGTCTTAAAAGGTGACCAAATATTTGAAAATGTGACATTCCAAAGATAGCTAGGTACATGGTTGTCATACCCAGTTAACTTAAAAATCTCATTGAGTTTAGCATTTAAACTGTCACACTCAGAATAATTAATTGACAGACTTTAAATATGTTATAGATTTTTTCTATATAGCAATTTAATTTACACAAGTAGCTAATTATTCAGTGTTTATATAAACAAAATGACAGTGTTTCATTTGTTTGTAATGGATCTTCAAAAGATCTGGAAAATCTGCTGAATAAATTAAAGTTTATTAGGGTTAAATATATACTAAACATTACAGTTACTTCACAATTCATAAAGTACTTAAATACAAAGAATCTAAAAGTAACATATTTGGTTCTGTGTCTTTAAGGAAGTGTAAGATTTCTCCAAGACTTGTCATGTCTATTGTCTCTCTCATACATGCACATACATACATGCAGAAATCTTAAAGGTCTTTCTTAATGACTGTTTTATATGCTGAATTAAAAAAAATGTATTCTGTGGAACAGAATATTTCAATAAATTGTCACTAAAGCAGAAATTTGTGAAGAAAATTCTTATTTGTATTAATAAAAATAATAATTTTACTTTTTAAGAATTAAATGCCTCCATAGATCAAAATAAAAATGTTTGCTTATTAGACAGTTAAAACAGAGTCCAGTGTTTGGAATGCTCTCTCTGTGTGTATAAGAACATAGAACATATTAAGTGTTATAATTCCTTCTGATATTTAGAGATGATTTCTTGATTGCAAGTTTGGTAGACAGAATAATCTCCTCTTAAAGATGTCAACATCCTAATCCCCAGAACCTATGAATATGTTACTTTACATGGAAAAAAGGGATTTTGCAGATGTTATTAAATTGAGAATCTTGAGATAGAAAGCTATCTAGATTATCTAGGTGGGCTTAACATAATCACCAGGGAATTAAAAGCAGGGCTTTGCCTTCAGTTTATGATGGAAACAACAACAGTGCAGGCATTGCTTAACAACCAAATCTGTTGCAGTGGTGGATTTTTACCAGATTCGAAAGCAGACAGTGGTGCTCCACTCAAAGATGCACTGACTGCATATCTTTGTATGTGTCAGCCACCATCTTTGAGCGGGACAGTGTTGCCTGTTTCCTGCTGGGTTAACAATCTGCCCCATAAGAGATTTGGTTGCTATGCAATGCATATGCTTCCCTTGTTTAAATTAGTCATAACAGAATCATTTTCACCTGTTTAGAAGCTTACAAGGTTGGAGTTAGAGAAGAAGATTAGACAACTGAAGGATTAAATTATCGTTAGGCAAGGAATTTGGGTGGCCTAAACAGCCTGTGTTTCTTTGTGTTTTATGTTATAATGCCTAAAATGAAAGTAAAATCTTTTAATATTTGTCACTATGATTTTACAAAAAACTTGCTAAGCTTTATGTAATCATATATTCGCAGCTTTTTCAAATCACTGTAAAAAAATACTTGTAGTATTTAAAATCTCCTAAAATCTCAAATTTATCTTATAGATGCTGCCATTTCATCATAGACAACTACTCTGTAAAATAGCCCAAAAAATGTGTAAATTTTCTCCTTTTGTCTTTTAATTTGAATAATTTAGTCTTCAGACCCTTGGAATGCTCCCCCATCATCAGTTCAACAAGACAGCAGCAAGTTCCTTCCTCATCATGGTGTTGGGTAAAATTTCTTTTTAATTGGTTGTTTAAAGCATGGAACATATTACAATTGGTTTAGTGTGGTAAATTATTGATGAAACTTCGTAAAAATGTACGGAATCTTATGTTGTTATTATGTGCCGTGGAGTCAGACCCAACTCATAACAACCCTTTCTTGGGTTTTTGAGGCAGTATCACTAGGGAAGTAGATTGCCCAACCTTCCTTCCGAGGAGTGGTTTGAACCGCCAGCCTTCTGGTTAGCAGTCAAGTGCCTTAGGCACTATGTTACCAGAGCTCTTATGGAATCTTATACCACATTTATAAAACTTGATTTTTGTTGTTGCTGTTATTTTCTATCCTTCCAGCCTCAGCGTTAGAAATAAGGTGGTACCTGTGTATTTGTATATAAAATAAAGATTATACCTGGGGGAGAAAAAATATTTAAATTTAGGTATGAAAATATCAAAATTATTTTGACAGTATTACTTCCAAATAAAGGGATCCCGAAGGCCCTGGAGGCCCAATAGGAGCTCTGGTAGCCCAGCACCAAGGCATCTGACTGCTAAGCAGTAGGTTAGTGGTTCAAACTCACCAGCCATTCCACAGAAGTGATATGGAGCAATCTACTTCTGTAAAGATTTACTGCCTCAGAAACCCAATAGGGGTTGCTATGAGTTAGAATTGACTCAATGGTAGTATTTTTCTTTGTTTGTTTGTTTTTTTAAGAGCCTGTCAAAGTTAAAGTAACAAATTCTTTCGTAGATCCTCCACAAGGAACTAAAGTCTCCTCTAACCTATTTGTGATGCCTGATGTCCAGAATTATAAGGTAATACATTTGTGCTATTTTAAGCCATTAAGTTTATGGTAATTTTTTTTTTTTTTTTTTTTTAGGATTTGGGTGAAGATTTACAGAGTAAAT
>NW_006921660.1:10001001-10005545 GCF_000298275.1 Orycteropus afer afer | reverse complement strand
TCACGCAAATTCTTCTGCTAGTTGGGGTTTAGTCCAAATCTGCATCCTTTCCTTCAAGGCTCAGGGGTCCAAGATTATCTTCTGTGTCTGTGTTAATTGGTTTCCCTTTTCTTTGTTGAAGAGGGTCTGTGCAATCCTTCTGCCTAGTCCGCCATCTTGCTCCGCCTCTAAGTTTATGGTAATTTGTTATAGCGATAACAGGAATCTATCCTCAGCTATGGTTGTATGATTAAGGATAAACAAACATTGAAAATAGTGCTCTCAGTGTGATTCGTTCCATTACAGTGTACTTTGTGTATTAGATTCCTGTTATCGCTATAACAAATTACCATAAACTTAATGACCGGTTGTATGATGGGAGCTCTGGTAGCATAGTGGCTGAGACACTCGCCTGCTAACCAGGCGGCTGGCGGTTCAAACCCACAAGCCACTCCTCGGAAGGAAGGTTGGGCAGTCCTACTTCCGTAGTGATACTGCCTCAGAAACCCAAGGAGGGGTCGCTATGAGTCAGGTTTGACTCGATGGCACATAACAACAACAACAACAATGGTTGTATGATAAAGAAAGTTTGTTTATAATCTAAACAGAAGTAAATTAAAAGTATCAAATAGACTAAAGCATTTTAGAAAGAGTCAGCAATTTTTTAGGGTTTACTGGCAGCATATTAAGGAGCTCTGGTGGTGCAGTGGATAAAGAATCTGGCTCCTAACTAGAAGGTCAGCAGTTCAAACCCACCAGCTGCTCCACAGAAGGAAGATGTGATGATCTACTTCCATAATGATTTACAGCCTTGGAAACCTAAAGGGGGTCACTGTGATTCAGAATAGGCTCAATAGCAGTGACTTTGGTTTGCTTTTTGGTCAGCATATTAAATTATCAATAATTTCAGATTAATTCTGCTTTTAGAGAGTTACAGTGAAATGGAAAGTAACGCCCTATTAGAACGAATTTGGTAACTCAAAAAAAAAAAAAAATTCAGTCTTGTGACACTTTTGGTGTGACATGCTTTACTTCATTAAATATATGTGTTTCTAGGTAGCATCTAACTTAGTACCTGTAACAGAGGTGTAGAATATGACTGTACCTCAGCAGACTACTTCCTCTCCCCAGGTGGCCTACAAATTGGAGAATGGCCTCCTTTATTTGCCCACAAGTGTCACTGCTTAGGTCCTCATTATCTAAATGTTTCTTATCCTCTCTGTTTTGTGTTCTGTTTCAGGACTCTTGCTGAGGCTGGGACTTCCTGTACATAGGATACATCCTTTCAAGGTACTTCACACAGATTTCCACTCAGCACTTTTTCTAGCTCACTAGAAGACTGATAAGTAGGATGTGGTCCTCTTTGGGACCCACAGATATCTATTCCATTCTCTTAATGCTTACTGGGAAGATGTTCCTTTCCTTACCCTCAAATGGTCTCTACAAGTAAACTTAGTGAACTTCCACCTACATTTTTAACACTGGTAACACATTTTTATCTCTCTTCCCTCCCCAAACACCACTAATATAACAGTGGAGGAAATTAAATAAATAAATAAACAAATTTTATACTGAAAAGGAAAGCAAGAATGGAGAAGATGAAAAAGAAGAGAAATGTCAAAAAATTTTGAGATGTGGAAAGTGCATGTATGAGGGGCA
Organism: Orycteropus afer afer; assembly: GCF_000298275.1. Classification (NCBI taxonomy): domain Eukaryota; kingdom Metazoa; phylum Chordata; class Mammalia; order Tubulidentata; family Orycteropodidae; genus Orycteropus; species Orycteropus afer. The sequence goes on along the minus strand of NW_006921660.1, from coordinate 10,003,907 downwards.
ACTTATTTAACAAAGGAGAAAAATAATCCTTAAAGCCATGAAGCAAATAATAAATTAGCCATTTCACTCCCACAGAAATCCATAAATCCATGTTATCCTGGAGATAACAAGTTCTTCTGAAGAATGTATAAGGGTGATGAAATTAAAAACAGTATGATCAATGTCCTCAGATTTCTTCCCTGAGCTTTTACTGCCAGGCAAATGGACCTCTCCCTCTCTAGAAGAATATAAATATACTTTCTACAATTGATGAATCAATAAGTCTTTAGACTCAAACAACTAAGAACAGTGGAGAATAAACAAGAAATTAAGAATTATTGCATGTCTTAATAATTTATGGTAATACTCCTTTTCTCTTTTCCTTGACATATTCTCTGGGAATTTTTTTGGGCAGTGAACAGATGAAGGTTAGTCTTACAGATAATGATGTTTCAGGATTTCCCCAATGTAGTAACTGGGTCTGTCATGGTCATCTTATGGTGATGTTCCTTAGTCTATGAGTCTCATCTATAAAGGGCCTCCAATTGCCACTTTAGTCCCTTACTGTTAATTAAAAATGGCTAGCCAAAGATATGTTTGCCAAAAACAATAGCAACAAAGAACTCTAAGGAATCAGGCAATGAAGGGGAAAAGAAAATATAAAAAAAAAATCATTATTCTAAAAAGAAAAATAAGAGATTATCCAACAAGTAGCAGTCACATGGCAGCCAGATGACTATATTCTTGCCAATGAGATGTGAAGTAATTAATTTGTATAACTTCCTGGTACTTTTGTAAAGAGAAGAAAATACCCCTCCATATCCTTTTCTCCCCTTTCTACTGGTTGGCATGCACACATGTGACTGGATTAGCCATAATAAGTAATAAAATTGAAGCCATGTTTTGAAATTAGCAGATAAACAAGACAGAATAAATTTAATCTCTAATACAGTGAAGCTGTTATCGGACCAAACGTGGGTCCCTGCCCGGTGTGCTGTCAAGACAAAAGAGTTACACACAGAGATTGAGAGGAGAGAAAATTATTTATTACAAAGCAGCAATGCAAGGAGTAAGCGGTTATTTAGTACTCAGATAGAATTCCAGGCTATGCCATAAAAACACAGGTTTTGTAGGTTTCAGGAGAGGGGGTTGTGCATATTCACAAAAGGTTGAGGAATTCGGGGCATGAACATGAAATGGCTGATGACAGCAGATGAGTCACACTAGTCTCTTATAATCAGCTGATAGGGGCTTGGGCAGAGGGGAGACTTCCCCAATTACCTTTTATTCCTTTTGCCCTATTGCACATGTCCCCAGGTCAGAGTTAATTTACAAGTTGTTTCTAAGACACTTCTATTGTCTGGGGGAGCAGAGTTAATTTACAAGTTTTTTCTAAGTCTATCATCTGCAGGAGGGAATGTTTCACATTCAGTTCTTTAAGGAACTGAATACTCATCTGTCTGGGTGGGAAAATAGTTGGGGGTAATTTAGTTTACTTATCTATTCCCATCTGGGGGTCTTATCTAATTATCTGTCTTAACCAGGGTGGGGGAAATAGTTTTTACTTTACTTGGTTTCAAAGCTACCAGGTCAGCCCTGAATTGTGTATATTTAGATAGTTACTTAAGAGAGAAATTTTTCTATTCTAAGCTGATTTAACATAGAAGTTTTCTATATCAACTAAACCTGATAAGGGTACATACTTACATCTTTTCAGTTAGCACTGTGTCATAATTTTGTTAAAAAAAAGAGAGAGGGAGAGAATGATGAAAATAAAAATTTGAAGGAAATAGAGATCACTGTTACAAAGCTAAGAATAAAATAACTTCAGTTAAGAAGGGAATAAATTCCAATCCAGAATGGCTTACCTAACTAAACTATTAATCAATTTTAAGGTTATAAGAAGACCATTTCAGAATAGCAATGTTTCAAAATATTTACCTCTTTGTCTTTGTTTATCAAGATGTTGCTGGAGAGTGTAATTCATAAAAATGATAAAGGTTAACCACTAAAAAGAAAAAAGAAAAAAAAAAAGAATTGGAAACAAGTATGAAATATAGGAAAAAGGCACCAAGGTTTCCCAGGAGAAACGTGTTGAATGACAACATCTGGTTATCAGGAACAGAATGCAAGGAAATCAAATTGGAAGATAAAGACAGTTTTTCCAGAAGAATGAGTTCGAAGAAAGAATGGAATTAATAGTTTACCTGATAAAATATTTGACTGTATTTAGAGGAATTTTATACTTCTTTGAAAAAGTTCAATGTTAATAAGTGATAAGCAGAAAGAAAATATGCACACATATAAATGATACAATTGTTAAGTCCAGAAAAAAGATAAAATAGTCAAAACAGGAAAAAAATAAACAGTGTAAATAAATTCTAAATAATAGTATAGTCATAAAAATGTGACTAATAGATATTGAACAGGAAATTCAAATAGAACAGTACTGAGATGAGTTGTTGGTAAGGGGAACATGATAAAAGACATTGAATGAAGTTACATTCTACTCTTCCATAGTAGACAGTTGTTTTCTAAAATTAAAAAGCCTAGACATGTTAATAAAGGTTATAACAATATTTAGAAATATGATGATGCCTCTGGAGAGTGGAAATCAGAAGCATGGAGGAATGTTGCCAAAACCACTGTTCTAGTTATACATCTTGCACTAACTTTATTTTGATTAAAAAAAAAAAAAAAAAAAAAAAACTTATCAAATTTTAAAAGATTTATCTTTCTACACTGTCTGTTTTCAGCTTCACATAATTTCCCAGGCAAGGAAATGCAGTTTCTCTATCTGCTTGCAAGTGGAAGAGGATGAATATTTATGTTGTTGTACCCAGGCTGTAAAGGAGAATGTTACATAGTTCTGGATATTTACCTGCTACTTCCATTCCCCATCATTAGAAGTCACACAATTCCAATTT
>NW_006921660.1:9999339-10000659 GCF_000298275.1 Orycteropus afer afer | reverse complement strand
GCTGATTCCATCTACCTTAACAGCAGTGGCGGTCACAAGAACAACAACATAAGGTCCCCTCCATCTAGGTGCCAGTGTCTTTTTCTGGTGCCTCTTTACCCATACCCAATCTCCTGGTTCGAACTCATGGGTGATCCCTTGTTCGCTAAGAGGACCTTCATATATGGCCCAGAGTTTGGGCCATAATTCCCTTTGGATTACTTGGAGAGTTTTCATTTCCAAGATTAAATCTTTTGACAAGTTATTGGGACATACTTCCAAATTGGAAATAATAGGGGGTGGCATCCCATACACTATTTCAAATGGGGTCAGGTTTAGTGTGTATGGGGTATTCCTGACCCGGTATAACGCAAAGGGGAGGAGAGTCACACAGTCTCAGCCAGTTTCTATTGCCAATTTAGATAGGGTCTCCTTTAGAGTCCTATTCATTCTTTCTACCTGGCCAGAGCTCTGAGGGTTATACTCACAATGTAGTTTCCAATTTACCCTCAGAGTTGAGGCTAAGCCCTGGATAACTTTACTTACAAAAGCTGGTCCATTGTCTGACCCTAACATTCTAGGCATTTCATACCTAGGTACTATCTCTTCTAAAATTCTTTTTGCCACTACCATGGCTGTTTCCCTCCTAGTGGGGTACGCTTCTACCCATCCTGAGAAAGTATCCACTAACACTAAGAGATATCTATATCCATATTTACCTGGCTTAACTTCAGAGAAATCTATTTCCCAGTGACGGCAAGGCTCCCTCCCCCTCCTCCTTGTACTTGTGTGTGTGTTTTTCCTCTTCTCTACCTTCATGACCTGACAGGCCCGGCACCGGTCCACCACACTCTGAGCTGTTTGCTTCTGATGGGGCATGCGGATCTGCCCTTTGTCCAATAACTCCAACATCTTCCGTTCTCCTAAATGAGTCACTTGGTGGAGGTGTGTGAGAAGGTGCCGTCCCAATTCGTTTGGAAAGATCAGTTTTCTTTCTGAGTCCATATACCATCCGTTCTGGTCCTTTTCTATCTGTGGTGATTTCTCAGCCCACCGTATGTCCTCCCCAGAATAATTGGGAATAGGAGGCAGGGGTTCCAGCTGCGGGCAGGGTAAGTTAGTCATTAAGGCCCGTACTGTTTGGACGGCAGCTCTCTTAGCTGCCTGGTCCGCAGCTCGGTTACCTCTGGCTTCAAGGGAGTGTCCTTTTTGATGTCCTGGTGTATGGACCACCGCTACCATCCACGGCAGGGTCACAGCTGACAACAAGCGGAGGATTTCCGCCTGGTTCTTTATTTCTCTTCCTTCCGCGGTTCTGAACCCACGCTCCCGATAGATGGC
>NW_006921660.1:9961103-9996782 GCF_000298275.1 Orycteropus afer afer | reverse complement strand
GGGCTCTCTGTCGGCTCCTGCCTGACTAAGTTTACCTTGGCCAAATTAGTCGGCTTCCTCGCTGCTGCTCGGAGACCGGCCATTAGAATCTGGCGGTACTTTTGAAGCCTCTCCCTCCCCTCGGGAGGTTCAAAATTCCAACCAGGACGAGATAACTGAAACCCCGCGTCAATTAAATTCTGAAGCGTGGTAGGCTGCCCATTGTCCCCCGGAACATTTTTCCTGGCCTCAGTTAAGATCCTCTCCTTCTCCTCTGTGGTGAACAAAACCTGCAATAGCTGCTGACAATCATCCCAAGTGGGGTTATGAGTAAACAATATGTTGTTGTTATGTGCCGTCGAGTCGACCCCGACTCATAGCGACCCCTCCTTGGGTTTCCGAGGCAGTATCACTACGGAAGTAGGATTGCCCAACCATCCTTCCGAGGAGTGGCTGGTGGGTTTGAACCGCCAGCCTTCTGGTTAGCAGTCAAGTGCTTTAGCCACTATGCTACCAGTCTAACAAATTAATCAGGCTTTGGGGGTTCTCAGAAAAGGGGGAGTTTTGCGCCTTCCAGTTATACAGGTCTGATGCCGAAAACGGCCAGTACTGCCAGGTTCTGCTTCTGTCCTCACGGGGCGGGCCAACCGTCCTGAGAGGCAGCGCCTGGACAGTAGACGATGCAGCATCAGCCTCCTGGGAGCCTCTCTGGCATGGGCGGAGACCGGAGGCTGGGCCCGTAATGATGGGTGGCGGCGCACTTTGAGCATTTGCTCCACTCCCTCCCGACACTTGCGGAACCTGGAGAGGGTGGGGAGGTGGAAGAGGCAGAATCTGGGGAGGGTGGGGAGGTGGCAGAAGCGGTGGAGGGGCATAGGGGGGTGGGGATATGCTGCTTTCTAGATCCATTAAATCGAGGTCAACCTGAGAATCAGATAAAACTGGTGGAACAGCTGCTTGGGACCCAGGTCATTTGGGTTTCTCCTTCCTGCTGGTCCCAAGTGAGGATGTCAACACCTTAACAGAAGGGTTCGGAAGAAAAGGTTTTAGCTATGGGGGTGGATTGGTTATTAAATCTTGCTATATTAGAATGTAGGAAAATTGGTCCGGATGCCCATGTTGGGGGCTAGCTGCTTGAACTCGGTCGAAGACAGCTGCAATAGTCCTCTCATCCAGTGAGCCCTCCGGGGGCCACCCCACCTCAAGGGAAGGCCATTCTGAGGAGCAAAAAGTTATTAGTTTATTTTTCTTAATTATCACAGACAAATTAGATCCTCTGGTCTTAAACTCTGAAAAATGTTCAATCATCAAGGACAGAGGGGTAGTCTGTTTCTGTCCCATTTCAACCTTCTTCAAAAAACACAGAACGAACAAAAGACAGTGGTCACACACAAAAACGAACAGCACAAATATCTGATGCTCAGAGACCCCAAAACAGACAACACAGATACCCAATACCCAGAAGAGATCTCGTTCCTGCTCCACAGATAGGAGGGTCCTCTCCCCTCCCCAGAAGTGGGCTTCTCTTACCAACAATGCCCGCAGCTTGCTTGTGAGCTGAGGAAGGGCACCTTCCCCCGCTCACCTGGCGCGTCCGCCGGTGCCCAGCTTTTCCTGATGGACTAGTGTCCTTACGCAAAGGACGTATCTAGTCCAGCCGGCTTCAGTTCCTGAAACTCTCCTACTGTCGTGGTGGCGACTTCACTCGATCCGAATCCTCGTTTCCCGGCTAACGTAACAATGTCAAGAAATTTTCCTGTCAAATCAGTCATAATACTGCCCCAAGACCTCAGTTTGGATCAACATTATTCCAGCAGGGAAAAAGAAAAGGAATTTTGTTTTCTCCTTTCCTCACCATAGTAGTTGTTGATTACCAGGGATTTGGCTCTAATTCATGGCAACATTATGCACAACAGAATTCACCTGCACAATTCACCATTCATATCCCAAGATTTCAGCTAAAAGAGGGTATAAAAGTGAGTCAGGACTTAACATTTTCTGACTCAGTAAGTTCAGTAGACTTAGTCCATTGATACTTTCATACATAAAATTAAAAACAGAGATATACATTTCATATTAATTTCCTCTGGAAGTATGTGATTAGTCTTGATAGAAAAAATAATAGAATCATTTTATATTGGACTATTTTCAAATAATTTAATGACATTGAATAATAATCGATAATTCTATGGAATTAACCAAAGCATTACAAATTTTCCTCTAAATTTATTAAATATTCTTTTAATTGTGTAATGTGATTAAGGAATACATTTAAACTTTTTCACTTTTCTTTGCTTCTCTCCTTCTTTATCTTGTTTCTTATCTTTCTCCCTCCTTTCTATATATTTATTGTCCTGTTAAGAAGACTTCATTTTATTACATCCTGTTATACTACATTATAGGCATATTTCTTTCAAACAATAGCTAGAGAAAATCTTATCATTTAAGAATGCAGAGTGCATCACCTAATGAGCTTATGTCTGTATCTCTGTTGCCAAATGGATCTAAAGTGGCATCTCAGGGTCCTGTTAATAAGATTGTGTTATGTAAAAGAATTACGTAAAAGAAACTTGTAATAGTATCTTAGCAAATATAATTATTAGAGATACTGTTTACAGAGATTAAATTAATTGATGATCGAATTGCCCTTCATAAACAAAGTATAACAGAGTTAACAAGAAATATATAGAGATATTATGATGAAATATGGTATTTTAGGATCAAATTCTAGAATTTGCAAATTGGGACATTGACAGAACAATAGTAGCTGTGCTTTGAAAAAGGCATTTCAAAGAAAAATGCTTTCATGTCCATGAACAACAGATTCTCTGATGATTGAAGGCATATCATTATTAAATCTAGAAATCACATACACTCCATTATTATCTGAAGTCCTCTTCTTCTATTTAAAATATTTCTCTGTTCAAAACTACTAAAAAAGTCACAAGTAGCATTTATAGCATAAATTTCAGTTGTTTTTATTGCAACCATCAATTCTGACATATATTATCATACTATGAAAGAAATAACTGCATAGTTTATCAGGATGCTTTTGCTACTGATAATGGAAGTTTGAATCTCACAGGAGTCATGAGACCTTTCTGGGAGATTTCTTTTACATACAAATCCCTTAGATAATTATTCATACTATACAGAATGGGGGAGCTCAGGTAGCATAGTGGCTAAGGCACTTGACTGCTAACCAGAAGGCTGGCAGTTCAAATCCATCAGCCACTCCTTGGAAGGAAGATGGGGCAATCCACTTCCACATTGATACTGCCTCAGAAACCCAAGGAGGGGTTGCTATGAGTCAGGTCCGATGCGATGGCACATAACAACAACAACAACAAGTGTACTTAATTGTTAAAAATAATATATACATGTTGTTGTTGTTGTTGTTGTTTGCCGTTGTGCTGGATTGGGTTCTCTAGAGAAACACAAAAACCAGCAAAGTATATATATATATATTTATAGAGAGAGAAAGAGAGAGAGAGAGAAATTTATCTTAGATAAATGGCTCACAAGAATGTAGAAGCCGACAAGTTCAAGCTGAAAAGTTCGTCTCTGGAGGGGGATGAGGCCTGGAGCTGCCTGGTTCCCGTAAGCACAACAGAGCCGAGAGAATCAAGCTGACACGCAGCGCGCTGTTCGCTGTTCCCAACAAAGAATGAATCCGAAAACCTCCAGGGCGAGCAGCGAGCTGCTCGCTCCAGGAAGTATATAGTCCGGAATGCCGTTCTTCCAGCTTGTCCCTGGGATAGCATTGCAGGTAGGCCACACCCCTGGGGAAACTCCCCTTGGGCAGACCGGCCGCTTAGAACTCAGTCATGTGATCCATCATGGGAACCACCACTCACAACCGGAGTCCAGCCAAGTTGACACATCTTCAACTATCACAGTCGTCAAGTTGTTGTTTGGTAAATCTTTAGGGAAATACATTGTCAAGTCTTCCTTCTGAGGAGTGGCTGGTGAGTTTGAACCTCCAAACTTCCGGTTAGCAGTCAAATGCCTTAGGCACTGTGCCATCAGACCTCCTATGATTAGGTTAGATGTGGTGTAATCAACTCCATGGCAGAATTTGCTGTGAAAAGCTAATTATTTGCCTTCAATGCATGGCCTGCTTTCAGTATACATGGGGAAGTTTTGAGGAAGGTCTTTAGCTTGTTGGCAGACTTGGATAGCCAGTGGCCTGCCACGTTGCCTGCTGAATCTGGGATTGTGCCATTTTACCGACGGACCTTGAATTCATCAGGCTCAACATCCAGCAGATGCATGAATCAGAAGAAGCCTTTAGCTTGCTCTAGTGGGCCTGGAACAAGAAACAGAGTTGAAGCCCAAGATCAAGGAGCCTTCATCTGGTCCCTAGAGCTTGCACTCTGAACTCAGACTTCTAGCCTCATAAACTGTAAGGGAATAAACTCCTGTTTGTTTAAACCATCCACTTGTGATATTTTTGTGATTCCAGCATTAGAGAACAAAGATAACATGTTATTATGAGGGACCAGTCCCTGGAGAAGGACATAATGCTTGATAAAGGGGAAAGTGAGCAAAAAAATGGAAGTCTCTTTATGAGATGGATTGATATATTTACTGAAACAATTAGCTCAAACATGGCAATGATTGTGACGTGGCACACGACTGGGAAGTTTTTTTCATTCTGTGGAGCATAGGGTAGTTATGAGTCAGAACAGACTGGGTAACACCTAACAACACCAGCAATGTAAAGGGTATGTTTAGGGTCTCTGAGTGACACAAAGCAGTAAGAAGTTGACTACTAGCTCAAAGTCTGCTAGTTTAAACCCACTCAGAACCATCTCAGAAGAGAGGCCTGGTGATATACCTCCAAATGGTCACAAGATTGAAAATCTTATGCAGCACATCTACTGTATACACATGGGATCACCGTAAACGATAACTGAATTAATTTAAATTAAGAACAACAAGACTGGAATGTTTAACCAAATATGTAAAATATAAGTGGTTGTTAAGCCATCATTTTGAGATGTGGGAGTGTGGGCTATGGAGAATTCTAGGTAGAATCATGAACAAGGGCTGTGAAGCGAGAACAAATTTTACTGAAAACATCAAGTAGAAAGGAAAAGAAAATTGTTTTTATCAGGCATAAAATGTAAGGATGCAATACTACAAAAAGTGATAATAATTAGAATGAGATTTTAATAACCTTGGATAAACAATGCATAAAATATTTTCTGAAAGAATATGCCTCTGACAAGGATACCTTTGAATTCATGAAGACAACATTTTGAACAGATATCATTGGCAAGTGTATGTCTGATTTTTCCCCCCAGAAAGAAAATTGTAGGTTCCTCAAATAAGTTAAATCTATTTAGGCTGAATTGTTCACATTTTCTTACATATTACTAGGTTAGATTAAACAAAGGAGTGATTTTTAAAAATCTTATGCTTTGCAAGAAATCATTTTCACATATTAAAAAATTAATCAAGCTGGTTTTAAAATTTATTATTTACTTTATTAATTTATGAAGAAAGAAATGGGTGTTTTATCTCCATCTTAGAGATGGTGAAACAAACTTCACTAGATTATTTTTCTCTGAAAAAGAATAAATGCTATAGTAGTATTCAATTAAATAATAATTATGGAAATGATTCTGAAGAAGTATAGTATACTAAAAAATGTTTAGTCTTTTCATCAAATATTGAGTTTTTCATCCATCATTATTTTTGAAGCATGGAATCAGTATCTTATTTGCAGAGAGTTATTGGTGAAGACAGTAAATAAATGAATAAAACCTTAAGTAGGATTTATCTACAAGATTAAAACTAATTGAAAACAAAATGATTATTTTAAAGATGATTAAATGGAAAATTGACAGAAGTGGGTGTATAATATTTTACCTATTTAACCTATTATACACTAGTGTATTGGGAGCTTCTTATAAAATAGCACTTTGATTTTTGTAAGACAAATAAACTAATATTCAATATACACATTTTCCATGACATCAGGGAAATTGTCAAAGATATTGATAGGAAAAATTAGGTAAATACTCTGCCAAGAAGGAAGCTTACATACCAGTTTCCAATGATACCATACCAATTCTTAGTCAAGAATTGGCTAAAGATAAAAGACCAACTAATAAAACTGAACCAATAAAATCAGTATTTTCTTGCAACTTGATAAATGCAAAGATACTCTTAATATGGAATTGTTTCAGTATAAGTACTATATAGTATGCTGATATGGGGGAAGATGTCTTTTTTTATACATATGGCCAACAGACACAACTAGCTCTGAGCTGTTTATATCTATGAGGAATAAGATACAGATACTGATTAGAGTGTAAGTGTTGTGTAAAAATATGTTCTAATCACAGGTCCTTGCACTCAGTTAAGGCCAGCCACTAGAATGCAAATCAGACATTACTTTCTTCACTGAGAGAAACTTGCACTGAAAAAAGAAAGAAAGAAATTATGTGAACTAATCAATGTATGTAGTGAAGTATTGAAATTATGAATACATAAAGGCTCATGTGTGGAATTTGAATTCTGATCTGTGAAGATAATATATAAAAATGAGTGTAGACAAGTATTATTCCATGAACAAATTCTAAGTATTTAAGCAAGATAAGAAACCAGTCCGGTATCAACTCTAAAGATGTGATTTAAACTGTCAGACTTGCTTTTTGTCTCATACCTTTGGTATATTTAATGATCTTCATCCTTCCATATAAAGAAAGAATGCAACATGCTTTTCAATTGCAGATAAGATGAGAGCGCACAGGGAAAATGGGAGATTTAGAAAAAAGTACTTGTAGGAATTGTTATAACATGTTCCATAATTTAACAACAAACATCAGTAAAATGAATCATGATCTTGATATTATACCTGTTTGAAAATTATTACCAATCACCTTCTGAATTTGATATAATGTTTTGAAATTTATTTTCCATGAAAATTGATGCATAGGAAATCCATGGATCTGAATTCATAAATTCCATTTAATTATGATGTGGAACGACACAGAGTTAAAAATGCATTAGTGATTCTTTTAACTTGTCATCTATATGCGTAGTGTCAGTGAACAACATTGTGTACAGTATATGTATTTATTTTTTGTATGCTATGTTTTTAAATTATATTTATTAAAATGCATGTGTATATCTGTTTAATAATTTAAAACTGTGACTTGTGTATGTTTTACATTTAACTTTTTCTAGGGTTTTGAAAAAGAATAGTGTCATGATAGATTGGAGAAATTTATATAGGTTTGGGAAGTGCTGATATACTTTATATTTCTACAACTCTTCTTCTTGTATCCTCTGATTTTTCACATACTTTTTTGTTTTTAAGTTTTTGCTTAATTGTTTATTTCTTCTCCAAGATTTAATGTTCCCTGATTATAAGAAATTGTTTTTAACTGTTTCCCATTCATAATTACTGCCTTAAAATATTGTTTCCAGATCATTGAATAAATATTAATAATTTAAATAACACATTCATTCACATGATCTAAGCCATTCAACCTACCATTTAAATGTCAGATTGTCATACTATGATGCCTTATGTGTTGATATGATGGTGGAAGATATGCCATCAGAATTTCAAATACCACCAAGGTAAGTCATGGTGGATAGGTTTCAGTGGAGCTTCTAGACTGAGACAGAATAGGAAGAAGGATCTGGCAATCTACTTATGAAAATAAATAAAAATAAATAAATAAATAAAAAATAGTGATTCCAGTTAAAACAGAAGACAGGGTTGGAGTAACTTCTTAGAGAAAACCAGACTTGAGGGAGAGACTCACCAGGCCTGTAGACACAGGGCCACAGTCTCAGGGGACATCTTGCTCAATTGGCACAATACAGTACATAAAAATCTTGTTCTACAACCTACTTTGGTGACTAGCAACTGGGATCTTAGAAGTTTTGAGTGGCCATCTAAGATGTAACTATTGGTCTCCTCTTCTCTGGGGGAAACAACAGTGAAGAAAAGCAAAGTCATTTGGAAATAATTAATCAAAGATATAAAGGACCATGAAAACCTTAGTCTTTATGACCCTGAGACCAGAAGAACTAGATGGTGCCTGGCTACCAATGCCAACTGCTTGGAAAGGGATCAAAACTGGAGATCCTGGATTGAGTGGGAGAAAAATATGGAATAAAAACTCAAAAACATAAAAATGACCAGAATTACTTGTCAGATAGAGACTGGTAGAAACACTGGACTAGGGCTCCTGGTTATCTTTCCAGCCTAGAAATGGACATATTTTCATGGATTGGCTCTCAACTCCACAGCAGAAAGACCTACATGCAGAACACCTACCCCAGGCCGATGCACCCACCTACTCAAGGGAGATGCACACTTTAGATTAATCAGCCATAAGACAACAGAGGGGCAGTATTCACATAGAGGGAAATGTGGACAGACAGGGATGCATAGATAAGAAGGGCACAAGGAGGGGGTAGTCACAGGGAAGGGAAGGGGGGAGAGTTTGTTATGATTGGGGATGGTAACTGGGGCTGTGAAATCAAATGTGCATGAACCCTTACTGTTAAATGTAGAACAAAAGCTTTGTAAATTTGCACCCAAAGCACAATGGAAAAAAAAAAAAAAAAAACCTTTTGAATAACGGGGAACATTGTTTGATATAGAGGTATCAAGGTAAATTACTTAGGAAGGCCGTAAAATACAACTGGGGAAGAGCTCTGCCTCCTCAAAATAGTCTACCTTAATGATGTGGATGGAGAAAAGCTTTCAGTACTTCTTTGATTATGTAGCATGATTCAGAATGAGTAGAAACAGCTGAAAATATCCATTAGTAATCAGAGTGGAATTTACAAAGCATGACTAAAGGAAAATTTCAAGTATTAAAAAATGAAACAAAAAAACCTCAAGATCGATATCCAAGTCACTAGGAGGGGTCGCTATAAGTCGGGTCTGACTGGACGGCACATAACAACAACAAGAAGAAGTGAGCTGAAATGGACTGGAACTGGCCATTTGAATTGGACAATTGTGTGGACTACTGACAAACTGAAAGATCTCAGATTTATGGTCAAAAATAAAATTTCTAGATCCTGAAGTACAAAGCTGCCATTGATAGACTAATATCCATACACCTGCAAGGAAGTCCAGTTAATATTTTCAAATTTATGAACCAAGATGAAAGAATTACAGATACAGATTTTTACCAAGTTCTGTAGTCTGAAATAGTTCAAGTACACAGTCAAGCAGACTGATAATTACTAATGATTGGGATTTGAAACTTGGAAATAAAGAATTATTGATTAGAATACATGGCCATGGTGATAGAAATGATGCCCGAGATCACATGAAAGGGTTTGTGCAAGACCAATGACTTAATTATCAGATATATGCTTTTTTTTTTTTTTTTTTTTTAACAGCACTAATGACCACTATACATATGGTGGCATAGTGCCTAAAACATTTGACTGCTAACCAGAAGGCTGGCAGTTCAAATCCACCAGTCACTCCTAGGAAGGAAGACTGAGCAATCTATTTCCATAAGTGATACTGCTTCAGAAACCCAAGAAGGGGTCTCTATAAGTCACATCTGACTCCACAGCAGTAAGTTTGTTTTTTGGTTATACATATGAAAGGAGCTCTGGTATCACAGTGTCTAAGGCATATGAAGGAGCTCTGGTAACATAGTGGATAAGGGTTTTGGCTGCTAACCTGAAGGTTAGCAGTTCAAACCTACCAGCTGCCTCTGCAGAAGGAAGGTGGGGTGATCTACTTCCATAAAGATTTACAGCTTTGGAAACCCAATGGGGGTTTCTATGAGTTGGAATCAACTTGATGGCAGTGCATTTTGCAAGGCGTTTGAGTGGTAAGCAGATGGTTGGTGGTTCAAACCATCAGCCACTCTGCAGAAGGAAGATGGGACAAGCTACTTAAGTAAAGATTTAACACCTCTGAAATGCAATAAGAGTCACAGATTTGGAATCGACTTGGTGGTAGTGGATTTGAGTTCATGTTAAGAGGCAGTTGTTCAAACGGAATAAAGGGATACAGCTTGGTTTAAAATCAGGAACAGTGTATGCCAGAGTTGTATATTTTTACAATACTTATTCAATCTTTATGCTGATCAAATAATCTGAGAAGCTAGACTATTTGAGAAGAAAGTGACATCAGAATGTCAGAGTAGGAAGGCTCATTAAAAACTATAATATGCTAATGACACAGCTTTACTTGTTGAAATCAAAAAGGACTTGAACCACTTATTGAAAAAGATCAGTGTCTATAGTTTTCAGTATGAATTACACCTTAACAAAAATAAAACAAAAATCCTCACAACTAGACCAATAAGCAACATCATGATGAGCAAAGAAAATATTGAAGTTTCAAGTATTTATTTTAATTAGGATCTACAATCAATTCTGACAGAAGCAGTAGTAAAGGAATCAAATGTTGTATCACATAGTGCAAATCTGACACGAAAAAGAAAAAAAAAAACTTTTTAATATATTAAAAACTAAAGATGTCATGTTGATGACTAATGTGGTGTACCTGACCCATGTCATGGTATTTTCAATCACCTTCATATAAATACAAAAGCTGGACAATGTATAAGGAAGACCAAAGAAGAATTTATGCATTTGAGGTATGGTGTTGCCAAAGAATATTGCATATATTGTGGATTACCAAAAGTAGGAACACAGTCTTAGAATGCTCCTTAGAAATGATGATGGCACACTTTTGTCTCACTTACTTTGAACACTTTCCCAGGAGGGGATAATCTTTGGTGAAGGACATGATGCTTCATAAAGTATGAGGTCAGCAAAAAATAGGATGATCCTCAATGAGATGAATGACACAGTAGTTGCAACAATGGGTTCACATACAGAACCTGTTGTGAGAATGGAGCAGGACCACATAATAGTTGGTTGATTCTACTTTTCATATAGACATGATGACAGAGTCAGCTTGATGGACCCTAACAACAAAACACAAAAAAATCCCTTCAATACCTATCTGTATTTAAGATAGAAAATGTCAAAATCACCAAGTGATTTTAAACACTAGACAGAATTGACTAGTATTTGACAAGAAAAAAAAATAGATTTTATTTCAATTCAATTGGGCCAAAATTTGTAGAAACCAGTAGGTTCTAGAAATATTTGGATTCAATTTAATGTGAGATGGATTCTCTGTTCAAAGAGCATCATGAGTATGATATCTGATTCTCCAAAATACCAATAACATTAATCTTGCTTTATTATAATTTCTATTACTTCAGGTGACTGTTATTTTCTTCTTAGAGCTTAGCTATAAATCTCCTTATTCCAAATGTATAGGTGATAATTTATCAATATTTAATCTGGGTCTAAATTCAGATACAAAGTATATATCATCATTTTGTCCAAGTATATATGACATTTTTGTTGTTGTTTCATATGCTTAATTAATTTAGTATTATGTAAGATACTAGAGAAATACAAATATAAGTTCATCAACTGGCTTGTGTTAAAACAAAAACCAAATTCACTACCACTGAGTCAATTCAGACTCATAGCGACCATGTAAGGCTGAGTAGAACTCTCCCATAGGGTTTCTAAGGCCATAAATCTTTTTGGAAGCAGACTTTCTAGTTCTTTCTCCCACAGAGACACTGGCAGGTTTGAACTACTGACCTTTTGTTTAGTAGCTGAATACATTAAACACTATGCCACCAGAGTTGTGTTTGTCCCCCAGTCAAATCAAAGGTATAACAAAAATTAAACTTTTTAAGTTATTACACATTGAACTAACATTTATTGAACATCGGTTATGTGTTGGAAATTTTATATGTAAATCTTTATGGAGGTAAATTGGCCAAGTTTCCTTCCATGGAGTGGCTGGTGGATTTGAACCACCAACCTTCTAGATAGCTATCAAGTGCCTTAGGCACTACACTCCCCGAGCTCCTTATTACACAAATAGCAAAAAGGAAGAAAAAAAAAAGTACAAATCTCTGTTCAATAAGGCTGATATTCTAAGTGGTAGAATGAACTCAACATTCACACTAACTGTTTTCTGATTCATCAGAAATACAGTAATATTGGCAATTTGAAATAACATATTTTGATAATTATGTGACTGTGTGACATTTATACCATTTTAATTATTAGTGTCTAAGTTTCTTGTAATATACATATATAACAAATTATCTTTGAAGATCTCTTTCCTCATATTTACAGTCATTCCTTTGTCTTGTACTCAACATTCTTTACAATGTATTTCTCAAAATAGGAAACACTGCATTGAGCTTACTTACTTCCCCATGTTTTATACGTATATAGATTTTTAAAGAGAAGAAAATACATATAAAATGTACAAAGAAGACAGTATTGTATCTCTCAGGTATTTGAGAAATGGGATTATTATAAATTTAATAAAGTATCTGCAATGTTGCACTTCAACTAGGTTAAATTATTTATTTTATGTGCTTATTTTGAACTAGTTGATTTATAAAAATGTCATCAATATAGTGCAAATTAATGATTCCAGCAAAACACATTTATGATATCTTTGCTATGTGACAGGCAATTAAAAAAAGTTGTATTGATTTGTCTAAAATGTTAAATGACATAATAGCCATACAGTAAAGTATTGAATAATTTAAGTAAATCAATGTTTTCTGAATTTTGTAAGAGTAGGAACTGTCTTGGGTGCTAAGGTAAATCAATATAATAAAATAAAAATGAAGTGGTTTATAATGATAAATGTATGAGTTGATAATAACCAAAGGTAGAATCTCATTTAGCCATTGTAACAAACAACTTGCAGCCATCTTTTGTGCACTATTCCCATCAGAAAACATGGTATTATATAGTCAATTGATTGTAGTACTTAAATAGCTTTTCATTTGCAAGACACCCAGCCTCAGTATAAACTAAACCTTTCCCAGAGTGTCATTAGTTATGGCTTGATTTAGAATTATAATACATATTTACTACCATTAGGGCTACTTTGTGTGTTTTATGTGGTTGGTAAATAACACTATATTTTATGAGGAAATTTGAAATGTTCATTTTTCATGCTCCTCTACTTTACAAGATTTGGTATTTAACATTCTTGTGCTTTTACATATCACTTTTTACTCTCATTTCCAATGGTAAATTTATTAAGTGAAAAATCCAGTTGAAAATATTTATTTTCCATTCCATGTAGCTAGGTCTATATGCAGTTTTATTCTTTCCACTTTATTTAGAAAACAGAAATGAGCTCAGAGATGTGTCCATAGGGGCATGTTTGCTCCTACATAATGTCTTTTCTGGCTTACAACAATTTTAAGAATCTAATAAAATCTGTAGACCATTTCCTCAGGGATCAAAAATACAAATGTAGACATAAAAATAATATTGCATATAATTTAAGAGAATTCAGATTTATCCTGGATTCTTCTCATGTTAAAACAAGGATAATAATTAAAACAATAAAAATAGTCACCATCAGCTGAAAAGTTTAAATACTTCAGTTTTGTACTTAGAATTAAAATGATGGAAGTATGTATGTTCATAGCTAGAAATGTTGTATTCATAATACTTGCCTTTTTCAACAATTTGAGAAGATCTCATAGAAGAGGCCACAGAACCTAAAATATCACCAAGATAAGACAGGTGGGGAAAACAGTATAGTAGTTTCTGGATCAGAGATGAAAAATAACAAAGAACTAACAACCAATTACAAAAAAGGAGAAATAAAAAGAGTTTATTATTGAGTCTTGGCAGTAAAACATGGTGGGTTAAGCCATGGATCCTGAAGCCATACTCTCTGGGATTGAGCTCCTGCTCAATTATTATACACCGTGACCTTTGTGAAAAACAGTTAAATTTTATCTGATAACATCTTCATCGCTGGGCTTGTGATAGTAATATAATGTATTTCATAAAGCACCTGTGGGACTAAAATGGTTAAATCCATATAAAGTGCTTAGAAGAGTCACTGACCTATCTTAAGTAAGAAAGATAGAATCTTGGATACATCCTCATTTGTTATAGCAGTCCCTGTATAGTGTAACAATTTCTCTAAATTAAAATGTGGCAAATATGGGGAGCAAGAAAAAGCCTTTGATGATTGCTTGGATAAGCAGCCAATCTAATTAGACTATCTCTCTCAAATGTGTACATGAAACAGTATGCAGCAGAAGCAATTGTTTGGAGGATGGAGCTTCTTGACCAGAAATCAGGTGAACACTGTGAAAGAGACACTGGGGTAAATGAAATGTTTCCATGCCCAGAAATCAAATAAAGATATTTTTCTCTCATGATATATCCCACCTCTCCTTCGTCCTCAACCTAAGAAAGGTATGGTAAACTTTTGTAGTGTTCATAATACATGTCAGTGGGAAATCTCAGATTCAGAATGTGAGCACAAAACCAAAAATGCACATTTTCAGAAAATGCAACCTCAAAAAAGCAGGTGCCCAAACTCAACAAGTAACATGAAATACACACAATGTATTTACCTCCCTCCCCATTCCTGCTGTCTGAGCTTTGCTTTTGGACAAATGCTGCTTTTTTGGTGTCATACAGTTGGTTGTTCTGAGGATTATGTTCCTTATGGATATTATTGTCCACTATAGATTACCCATTGTTCGGCTGAAAGGTCATCCCTGGAAGTGGATTCAGTTCCAGGTTTGAAGGGTTTTAAACACCATAGTCTCAGGAGTTCCACCAGCCTCTTTCAAAACAGTAGGTCCTTTGCATAGTTTTCTAAACTACTATCTTTGATTACCTGAATATTTATATAATTGATCTCTCTACCTAAATTTCAAATTAACCTTTAAGAGAGATAAAATTCAGGTAAAATCACTTATTTGGTCAAAACTCTATTTTTCATATCTCTTTAAATTAAATCTAAATATTTCTAAAGCTGACTTGCTTCTACATAATTTAGCCTCCAGCTACATATCTGATTTACTTATCTCCATTTCCACTTGGCTTTCCTATTGTGTCCCAAACATGTCAAATGCCCTTTGCCTCTTTAAGAGTATTTGCACTTGATTTACCTTCTGCTCAAATCCACTTTGCTCATCACTTGCCTTTCACTGACATGGGTTGCAAGAGACCTAGCTATGTCCACTCCCTCTCCCATAACACTCAGAGCCTTGCCATCATCATCTGCCTGAAATACATTGCAACTGATTTCAATATTCCCTATCATCTTGTGTAAATAGGTCATCACAGAAAATCCAAGATTCTCATTTACCAGTCATATTTTATAAGGCTAATCTATAAAATATTAATCTTCTTAATTCTCATTATGTCATCTTCCCCAACTCCTAAATTTTTTCTATTGTGCGTGTTGAAATGCATGGCTCTTCATCTGCAAAACTTAGCTTATCTTCTGTTGTTTCTCTGAATATTCCCTTCATCTTCTTGTTTCAATGAACGTGAGTTCTCCTGGAGAAGTCAATGTTTCTACACATTCATCTCAAGTGATAGCTCTCCCTCATAATGCCCTCCCGAACACCAATGGTCTTGGGCCACTACATCTGGACATAGGATAAGATACTTCTTGGTCCTCATTACATCTTTGAGACCATTCTTTCCACCATTTCTCTAAAACTGTCAGCTTTAAAACTCTTATCATTTTACTTTACTCTATCAATTATGAAACTTTTTTGCTATAATTTCTAGATACTTGGGTCATTCATTCTTTTTTGGATTACTTTAGTTCCTGGTTTTCTGTGACTTTCATTATAAACAACCTTGTCTTTATTCTTCATGATTTCAGAATGCAAAGATGTAATTCTTCCAATAATGTAGCTTCTCAATCCCTTGACTACTCTCCCATAATGCTCTTAGACATCACTTTACTGAAGCAACTCCCCACAAACCTTGCCAATCGTGGTAGTTAAGTTTATATGTCAACTTGGCTGGGCTTGGTTGAGTGTCTGGGCAGCTGTATGTAGTTATTTCCCCACGGTGAGATTGGTAATTAACTCCATGGTGAAATCTATTGGAGCATTTAAGTAGCTGCTTTAGGGATGTGGGCTGCTTTCCATATATAAGAAACAGCTTTAGAAATAGCCTCTAGCCTTTTGGCATGCTTGAACCCTGCATGTAGCTAAGTCATTGTTCAACAGCCTGGCGATCTTGGGACTTCATCTGGACTTGAATTAATGGCCTGCTGTGTAGTTTGGTAACATTGGGACTGTGCTTTTATTTGTCAACTTTAGGCTTGTCAGCCTCAGCAGCCAGCAGCTGTCTTAGTGAAGAAAAGCCTCCAGCTTCAGTGTGATGGAAGCAGGAGGCAGAGCTGAAGCCCAAGATTGAAGGGCTTTCACCCAGCCCCTAGATCCTGGCACTTTGAACTCAGACTCAAAGCCTCCAAAACTGTAAGAAAATAAATTCTTTTTCATTCAAGCCATACCATTTGTGGTATATTCCTGTCAGAGCAGCACTAGGTAACCAGAACACCATTACAAATATCTGCAACCCATTTTTAAACTCAATTTCATGCACCTTAATATCTGCTTGTTGTTGTTGTTGTTGTTGTTATGTGCCGTCGAGTCGGACCCGACTCATAGTAACCCCTCCTTGGGTTGCCGAGGCAGTATCACTATGGAAGTAGATTGCCCCATCTTCCTTCCAAGGAGTGGCTAGTGAGTTTGAACTGCCAGCCCTCTGGTTAACAGTCAAGTGCCTTAGGCACTATATTACCAGACCTCCCTACTATCATAATATTCCTTCTCTAGGATTTCCTTGACTTTCTACACTGTTTAAAGTCAATCAACAAAAACACTGTTTTAAGATTAGGCCCAACTTCCTACTTAGGCTCCTATATGCATAGAGCTGATTTTCAGCATTTATGTTAATGACACAAAACTTCAGTGACCTTAAATGTTGCCCAGAGCATACTTTCCTAGACCATTCTCTCTCTGTATTAGTTTTTCAGAGCCATTGTAACAGATTAAAGAAAAATGAGTGGTTTAAAACAACATAAATTTATTTCACAGTTAAGGAAAACAAAAGCCGGAGCTCAGTGTCATGGCAGAGCCATGTACATGTGAAGGGTTCAGGGAAAATCTGTTCCATGTCTTTTTCTAAGTTTCTGGTTTACCTAAAATTTGTGGCATTCCTTAGCTTGCAGACATATGACTGAAATCACAGCCTCTGCTATCACATGGTATTTATTCTCACTTTGTTTCTATGTTGTCACATGCCTTCTTTCCATCTGTGCATGTTTCTGTGTTCAAATGTTCATCTACTTATGAGGATCTCATTCACCTTGGATTAGGGCCCATGCTACTCTATTCAGTATGACCTCATTTTACCTATTCTAAATAAATGTGAAAAGGTCTTCTTTTCAAATAAGTTCACATTCTGTGTTTCTGGGAAGGAAATAAATTTGAGGAAGGAGAACTACTCAACCCAGTATTCAGCTCCCGTTCTCCTGGATAGTACTATATTTCCTCAAAACTCCTTTTCCTAATCTCAGTAAATGTCCTAGATTTCTCCTTTGCTGATGTTATTGAAGCATAAGAAGAATGGAAATTCTGGAACACTTAATGGTGCTCATGAGGAAATTATGCATAGAACAGGAGGCTGTCTTTCAAACAGCACAAGGGGAGACTGCATGGTTTAAAATCAGGAAGGGAGTGTGTCAGGGTGGTATTCTTTCACCATATTTATTCAATCTCTATGCTGAGCAAATAATCCAAGAAGCTGGATTATATGAAGAAGATCATGGCATCAGGATGGGAGGAAGGTTCCTTAACTACCTACAATAATATGTAGACGACACAACTTTGCTTGCTGAAAGTGAAGATGTCTTGAAGCACTTACTGATGAAGGTTAAAGACTACAGTGTTCAGTATGGATTACACTTCAATATAAAGACAAAAAAAAAAAAAAAAATCCTCACAGCTGGCCCTATTAGCAACACCATGATATATGGAAGAAAGATTGAAGTTGTCAAAGATTTTATATTACTTTCCACCATCAGCACCAATGGAAGAAGCAGTGAAAAAAACAGATACCTTGTTGCACTGGGTAAATCTGCCCAAAAGATCACCTCATAAGTATGTAAAAGCTGCATCATGAATAAGAAAGACCAAAGAAAAGTTGATACTTTTGAGTTGTGGTGTTGGTGAAGAATATTGAAAGTAGCATGGAATGCCAGAAGAACTAACAAATCTGTCCTGGCAGAAATGCAGCTGGAATATTCCTTAGAAGCAAGAATGGACAGACTTTGTCTCACCTTCTTTGGTTATGTTGTCAGAAGGGACCATTTTCTGGAGAATATTATGCCTGGTAAAGAGGAGGGTCAATGAAAAAAGGGAAGCCGCTCAACCTGATGAATTGACACAGTGACTGCAACGATGGGCTCACATATAGCAAGGATTGTGAGGCTGGCACAGGACCAGGCAGTATTTCATTCTGTTTTGCTGGGGGTCATCATGAGTTGGAACTGACTTGATGGCACCTAACAACAACAACAATAAGAATCTGCACACACATTCTCTGACTTCCAAATATCACCTTACTGAATTTCCAAAGCTATTATGCTAGACCAATTCTGCATTTATTTTCTAGATCCTATCCTCTTACTATTAAATTACATAGCTCTAGGAGTTTTCTTCTTTCTGATATAGGATCTTGTACTCTTTTTTTTACTAGTAGCATTCAAGTATACTCTTTCTTTTGCATACCATAAAACAAAACATAACACAACATCAACTAAATACTTGTTTAACAGCTACAAGTCAGTTTTTTTTCGCTTTTGCATAAATGTTTCTCTTGAATTCACACAAATCTGGGAGCTCTGGTAGCATAGTGCCTAAGGCACTTGACTGCTAACCAGAAGGCTGGAGGTTCAAACTGACCAGCCACTCCTGGGAAGGAAGATGGGGCAATCTATTTCTGTAGTGATACTGCCTTGGAAACCCAAGGAGGGGTCGCTATGAGTCGGGTCCCATTCGACGGCACATAACAACAACAACAATCCATTAAAACATAATTTTCAGGTGTGAATTTAACCAATCATAGGAGTATTTCACAACAACTTCTTTCAAAATATTTCTTTTCCATAGAATCATTTAATATTGAAAAAAAAATGAAGTTTTGCTCAATTCTAATTTTAAAGGGGCAGATTAAAAGTGTTATTCATTTATTTTCCATAAATATCCTCTAGGAAGCATCTTATTGATAGCAACTGTTCATCACAAAATTAGAACCCCTTTTATTTACCAAAATTGAAATTGTTCTATTCATATTTAAATTTAAACCTCTCTACATGCAAATTACAAAATTTCCTGGGGAAAAAAAAGCATGCACTCCACATCATATTACTTTCTGATTTAAAGATAAGTATTCACCTGATTTGTTTCTATAAAATTATCCAAACTATGGTAGCCACTCCTTGGAAGGAAGGTTGGGCAATCCTACTTCCGTAGTGATACTGCCTCGGAAACCCAAGGAGGGGTCACTATGAGTCGGGGCCAACTCCACGGCACATAACAACAGCAACAACAAATGGTAGCCTGTAACCAGTGTACATTTCTTCCTTCAAACCTGTTATTATAATGTTGTTGTTGTTGTTGTTGTTGTTATTTGCCATCGAGTTGGCCCCGACTCATAGCGACCCCTCCTTGGGTTTCCGAGGCAGTATCACTACGGAAGTAGGAATGCCCAACCTTCCTTCCGAGGAGTGGCTGGTGGGTTTGAACCGCCAGCCTTCTGGTTAGCAGTCAGGTGCCTTAGGCACTATGCTACCAGAGCTTACCTTATTAAAACACTATAACTTAATGTGATATTTAGGATTATCTTTATAATATTATCCTGGAATGAAATACTAGTTTTCAAATATCATTTCAATGAGTTTATTTTTTAAGTGTCTGTATTTACAGACACACAAATCATTTTTATTAATAAAAATTGTTATTAAATTCGCATTTTTAGTTCAGTAACTTTTTCTATTGTCTATTTTTCTTTCTTTCTTCCCCTCCTCCCTCACTCCCTTGTTCCCTCCCTCCTTTCCTCCTTTCTTCCTTCCTATCTCTCTCTCTCTGTTTCTTTCTTTTAGCTCTCCCTAAAGCTTGTATCAGGCTGCTAACCAAAGGGTCAGGGGTTTGCACCCACCAGCCTCTTCACCAGAGAAAGTTGAGGCAGTGTCCATCTGTGGAGATTTATAGCCTTGCAAACACTAAAGGGCAGTTCTACTCTCTCTGCAGAATCACTATGAGTCAAAATTTACTAAGTGGCAGTGGGTTTTGTTCTTAGTTTTTTACAACGACATCAACATTTTCTCCCAACTCTTTTTCCTATTGCATCCTAAATTATTTCTTTGTATAAGCACATACACTTGTAATAGTTCAGTTTATGTGTCAATTTGGCTGGGCTAGTTAAGTGTCTGGGCAGCTAGATGTAGTTTTCCCCATGATTAGACTGGTAATCAGCTCTATGATGGACCCTACTGGGAGCAGCTGAGTAGCTCCCTTTGGGATGTGGTCTGCTTCCTGTATATAAGGACAAGCCTTGGGGATAGTAGCTAGTTTATGGCACACTTGGACCTTGCATGTAGCCATGTCATTGTTCAGCAACCTACCATGCTCTCTCAACCTTGGGACTTACAATGGACTTGAAATAATGGCCTGCTGTGTGGGTTGGTAACATCAGGACTGTGTCTTTTTACTTGTCAACCTTGGGTTTGTCAGCCTCAGCAGCCAGCAGCTGTCTGAGTGAAGAAATGTCTCTAGCTCCAGTGGGCCGGGAACAAGAGGCAGTACTGGACCCAAGGTTGAGGGGCTTTCACCCAGCCCCTAGAGCCTGGCACTTTGAACTTAGACTTAAATCCTCCAAATTGTGAAAAAAAAACTTCTGTTTGTTAAGGCCATCCCATTTGTGGTATATTCCTGTCAGAGCAGCACTAGGTAACCAGAACAATATTCATTAGTAATATATATGTTACCCATTGACAAAGTGGCTTTGACAATGAGCTTAAGCACAACAATGATGGTGAGAATGGTGCAAGACTAGGTAGTGCTTCATTCTGTTATACATAGGGTCACTATGAGTTGGAACAAACTCAGTGGCATCTAACAACCTAACAGTGTATGCTGTTCTTGTTTGGTGCTGTTGAGTCAGTTTGTACTCATAGCCACCCTGTGTTCAACAGAATGAAACACTGCCCATTCCTGTGCCACCTTTTCACTATATGCTATGCTGGTGTCCATCGTCATGGCCACTGTGGTAATCAGTCTCATTGGAGGTCATTCCATTTTTCACTGATGCTCTACTTTACTAAGCATGATACCCTCCTTCTGGGATTGGTTCCTTCTGACATGACCAAAGTATGAGAGACTAGGTCTGGCCATTCTAGATTCTAAGGAGCATTTGGGCTATACATACTCCAAGACAAATTTGTTAGTTCTTCTAGAAGTCCATGGTACATCTTCTCCAACACCACACCTCAAAGACATCAATAATTATGTGGTCTTCCTTATTCATTGTCCAGCTTCCACATGCATATGAAGTGATTAGAAGTACCACAGCTTGGGTCAGGCACACCTTAGTCTTCAAAATGAAGTCTTTGCTTTTTACTTCTTTAAAAAAGTAATTTGCAGCAGATTTATCCAATGCAATATGTAATTTTATTTATTGACTACTGATTCCATGGTGTTGATTATGGAGACAGCAAAATGGAATTCTTGATGATTTTGATCTTTTTTCCACTGTTCATGATTTTCCTTAGTAGTCCAGTTGGGAGGATCTTTGTCTTCTTTATGTTGACATGCAATCCATACTGAAGGCTGTAATTTCTGATTTTCATAATTAAGTGCTTCAAGTATTCTTCACTTTCAGCAAACAAGATTGTTTCACATGCATATTGCAGTATGTTGATGAGTCTTCTTCCAATCCTGATGCCATGGTCTTCTTCATTTACTTCAACTTCTTAGATTGTTTTCTCAGCATACAGATGGAATAAGTATGGTGAAAAGATACAACCTGACAAACACATTTCCTGATTTTAAACCATGAACTAGTCCCTTGTTCTGTTTGAACAACTGACTTTTGGTCTATGTATGTGATTTCATTCTCTAGTGCTGCTATAACAGAAATACCACTAGTGGGTGGCTGAAACAAACAGAAATTAGTTCTTGCAATCTACTTCCATAGTGATACTGCCTCAGAAACCCAAGGAGGAGTCGCTATGAGTTGGGTGCAACTCAATGGCACATAACAACAACAACAACAACATAGTTTGGGAGTCTAGAAATCTGAGTTAAGAGTGCAAGCTCTAGGGATTGGGTGGAGGATCCTTGACCTTTGCATTCAGCTCTGCCTTCCAGGCCCACTGGCATAAGCTGGAGGCTTCTCCTGACTCATGCAGCTTCTGGAGCTGACAAATTAAAGATTGAAAGGCAGCATAGCAGGTCATTAGCTGCTAAGGCTGACAAATACAAGATCAGTAGATAGATAAAATGGCAGATCATTGGCTCACAAGCTGTGAAGGTAACAATCCCAAGATTGTCAGGCAACATGACAGACCACAGGTTCAAGTCCAGGAACTAGGGATGATGATGAGTCAAATGCAGGATTCAAAGTGAGCAAAAAGCTAGATCTTTCCCAAAGCTTGTCTATATATACTGGAAGCAGGCCACACACTTAAGGCAGCTCCTCTTCAACTAATTATCTATTTACAGCAGATTCTACCATGGAGGTTATTACACCATGTCCAAACTCATCATGAAGAATAATTACATCTAACTTTCAAGACACTCAAAATTGTGGCCAAACCATGTTGACACACAACATTAACTACCACAGTACAGGTTCCTCAAAAGTACAGTTAAGTGTTCTGGCATTTCCATTCTTCACAACTTTATCCATACTTTGTTATGAGCTGTACAATCTAATGTCTCTGTGTAGTCCATAAATCACAGGCAAACATCTTTCCAGTACTCTCTTCTTTCAGTCAAGATCCATCTGACATCACCAATACTATGCCTGATTCCTCACCTTCTGAATCTACCTTGAATTCCTGGTCATTCACTGTCAATCATTTTTTTAATTATCTTCAGCAAAATTTAACTTGCATGTGATATGAATGGTATTGTTCAAAAATTTCTGCATTCTGTTGGATCACTTTTCTTTGTAATGGGCACAGATATGGATCTCTTACAGTGATTTGGCCACTAGCTCCTCTCCAAATTACTTAGCAAAAATGCCTACAGGGCTGAATATCTCAATGGGTATTGTGTCAATTCTTATAACCTTGTTTTTTGCCATTTTCTTCAGTGCATCTTGGACTTCTTCCTTCAATACCATTGATTTTTGATCATATGTTACCTGCTGAACATTGACCAATTATTTTTGGTACAGTGACTCTATGTATTCCTCCATCTTTTTCTGCTTCCTGCATTGTTCAACATTTTCCCCATAGAATTTTTCAATATTGCAACTCAAGGCTTGATTTTTTTCATCAGTTCCTTCAGCTTGAGAAATGCTGAGCATATTATTTCCTTTTGGTTTTCTAATTCCAGGTCTTTGCATATTTCATTATAATAATTGACTGTGTTCTCAAGCTGCTCTTTGAAATGTTCTGTTCAGCTCTTTTATCTTGTCATTTCTTCCATTTTCTTTAGCTACTCTCCATTCAAGAGCAAATTTCAGAGTCTCAACCTTGCAAGTTGATGCTCGATATTTTTTTGTTCAGTTCGTTCTGCATCTTCTGTTTATTTCTTAACTTCTACACTCTCCAAGCAAGTCAACTTGAACCTACTCACCAGTATACGATTAGAATTTCATGTGCTGGAAAAATAATCACATTCATGACAAACCTCTGTTAATCTTCAAGGGGATCAATAAGTCTCTAAGGAACAATTTGTTTCAAGATAGTTCACTTTTTACTCTTTGCTCTTGGTCTTTCTAATACTGTATTATTGGTACTAAATCATCCCAAGAGGAAATCCCACATAATTTATCTCTACATAGACCAGAAATAACCCTCTGAGTTTTCAACTTCACCCAATTGGCTCCTAAAGCCATCTAGCAGGGGGAAAATAGAGCTTATGTGACATATTGTATCCTTCTAAAATTCCCACATCCCTTATCAGACATGTTTTACACACAATGGAATTTTGATAGTTCTCACTTTGAGAAATGGTGGCTATCTTCAAGGCAATCTTCACTTGCCTTGAATTTGGGTGGATTTATGAGACATTATGTGACTTATGTGATGAGGTGATAAAATTTCTATGAAACGTTTTTGGGATATTTTCCCTTGGTACACAACTTCATGATATAAGGTAGCTGAAGGTGCCTTTGAGAGAGGTCATGCAGAAAAGCCCAGGCCCACAGACCAAAGCCGCAGCTGATTTCCAAAATGACAAGCAGCATGTCAGCATTGCAAGTGAATTGTTTTCACAGTGAATCCTTTATAATTAAGTGTTCTGAAGATTAAAGATTTATAGACAATTTTTTTTTTTTTTTTAATCATTATGTTCTGGGCCAAAACCTTAAGAGTCCTGTTGAATTTGCAAAAAAAAAAAAATAAATAAATCACCAAACTTGTTACAGTATTGTAGTAGTTAAGTTGTGTGCCAACTTGGTTGAGCCATGGTTTTGACTGGGCTAGCAGCTGGATGTGGTTACTCCTCATGAAGAAATTGGATGTGATGTAATCAACTCCATGCTGGAATCTGCTGTGAGCAGCTAACTAGTTGCCTTTGGGTTATGGCCTGCTTCCAGTATATATGGGAAAGCTTTGAGGAAGATCGTGAGATTTTTGATACACTGGATCCTGCATTTGGCTGAGTCTTTATCTCCAGTCCCTGCACTACAGTTAGTGGCCTGATATGTTGCCAGCCAATTTGGGATTTTACAATTTTACCTGTCAGTCTTGGGGTTGTTAGCCTCAGCAGTTGTTTTGGTTACCTAGTGCCACTCTAACAGGAAAATGCCACAAATGGGATGGCTTTAACAAACAGGAGTTTATTCTCTTACAGTTTTGGAGATTAGAAGTCTGAGTTCAAAGTGCTAAGTGCTAGGGGCTGGGTGAAAGCCCCTCAGATTTGGGCTTCAGTTCTGCCTCTTTCTTCCACCCCAATGAAGCTAGAGGCATCTCTTCACTCTGGCAGCTGCTGGCTACTGAGGCTAACAAGCTCAAAGTTAACAAATAAAATGGCACAGTCCCAATACATGGTGAGCCATCAATTGAAGTCCCATTAACAGTCCCAAGATAGGCAGAGAATATGCATGACAGGCTGCTAAATAAAAACATGGCTGAATGCAGAATTCATTCGTGCCAAAAGCTAGGGACCTTGCTCCAAGTTGCTTCTTATATACTGGAAGCAGCCCACACCCCTAAAGCAGCTATTCAGTTGTTCTAGTAGTTTCCACCATGGAGGTAATTACCAATCTCACCATGGTAAATAACTACATCCAGCTGTCCAGCCACTGAAAACCAGGCTCAGCCAAATTAATACACAACCTTAACTACCACAGCAATCATCAGCTAGAAGAAGCCTCCATCTTGCTCCAGTGAGCCTACAGCAAGAGACAAAGCTGAAGTCCAAGGCTGAGGAGCTTCTATCTAGTCTCTAGAGGTGGCACTCTGAACTCAGATTTCTAGCCTTCTGAACTGTAAGTAAGAGAGTAAGTTCCTTTTTGTTGATGCCATCCTTTTGTGGTATTTCTGTTATAGCAGCACTAGAGAACTAAGATCATACAAATATATATAAATAAATGAAATGAAATGCATAAAGATTGATATCTTTTGCATTAGTGAGCTGAAATGGACTGGTTTTGGCCATTTTGAATCAGACAACCATATGATCTACTATGCTGGGAATGACAGTTTGAAGAAGAAGGGTGTGACGTTCATCATCACAAAGGATTTTTAAAGATCTGTCCTGAAGTACAATGCTGTCAATGATAGGATAATATCCATATGCCTACAAGGAAGACCTGTTAATACGACTATTATTCATATTTATGCCCCAACCACCAAAGCCAAAGATGAGGAAATTGAACAATTTTATCAACTTCTGCAGTCTGAAATTGACCAAACATGCAATCAGGATGTGTTAATTATCACTGGTGACTGGAATGCAAAAATTGGAAACAAAGAAGAATCAGTGGTAGTTGGAAAATTTGACCTTGGTGACAGAAATAATGTTGGAACTCGCATGGTAGAATTTTGCAAGACCAATGACTTGTTCATTGCAAACACTTTTTTCAACAACACAAATGATGGCTCTACTCATGGACTTCACCAGATGGAACCCTAAGGAATCAAATTGACTACATCTGTGGCAAGAGGCGGTGGAAAAGCTCAATATCTTCAGCCAAAACCAGGCCAGGAGCTGATTGTGAAACAGACTATCAACTGCTCATATGCAAGTTCAACTTGAAGTTGAGGTCAATTAAAATAAGTCCAAGAGAGCCAAAATATGATCTTGAATATATCCCTCCTGAATTTAGAGATCATCTAAAGAATAGATTTGATGCACTGAACACCAACGACCAAAAACCAGAAGAATTGTGGGAGGATATTGAGAACATTATTCATGAAGAAAGCAAGAGATCACTAAAAAGATGAGAAAAGAAGAGAAGACAAAAATGGATGACAGAGTAGTTCTGAAACTTGTCCTTGAGTGGAGAGAAGCTAAAGCCAATGGAAGAAATGACAGGATAAGAGAGCTGAACAGAAGATTTCAAAGAGCAGCTCAAGCAGACAAAATCAATTACTATAATGAAATATGCAAAGATCTGGAGTTTGAAAATCAAAAGGGAAGAACCCGCTCAGCATTTCTCAAGCTGTTGTCAGATGGATCTTGGCTCAAGGCAAAGAATAGCAGAAAGATGTCTACTTGTGTTTTATTGACTATGCAAAGGCATTTGATTGTGTGGATCATGACAAATTATGGATAACATTGAGAAGAATGGGAATTCCCGAACACTTGATTGTACTCATGAGGAACCTGTACCATGACCAGGAGGCTGTCGTTCGAACAGAATAAGGGGACTCTGCATGATTTAAAATCAGGAAGGGAGTGTGTCAGGGTTGTGGCCAGTTAAAATTCTGGAGAGGTGATAAAACAGATATTTTTTCCAGCTGTTGTGAATTTTTATCCCAATATTCAGGAGTTATTAACTAATTGACTAATTTGCCCTGGAGGAGGACTAAATTCCATTCTTTTGTTAGAACATTGTTCCAGGTTATACCCTCTACCTCTTCCATGATCATCAATATTAATACTATGAAAATATTCTGGCCATGTGGAGTATCATTACTTAGATTTAAGCATTTTATGCCCTAATTAATAAATGTAGACCAAAATTGTTAAGGTCATTCATCAACAGCCTAGCTCTCTATTATATGTTTCAACAGCTTCCCAAATAGTTCTATCAGTTTTAGCCACTTCTACCCTTCTCCATGCTATTTTTTAAAAATTTTTTTAGCGTACAGATTTATGAGTTTTGACAAAGGCATATATATAATCAGGGCTAGGACTGGGTGAGGCAAGTAGGAACACACGACACAAAATTTAAAGGGTAATTATCTCCTTAAATTAGACTTGCTACTTAAGTTAGAAGCACTTATCTCAGTTAAAGTAGAGGTACTTGCCTCTAGTCAGTCTTCTTTTATGATTTCAAGCTAGTTGATTGGCCTTTTACCTCAATTTTCTTATGCAATTAAGATAATTTATTATTTCATGAGTTACTTGGCTTCCCCCCCCCGCAAAGAGTGACTCCCTAAAATTTGTGACTTATACCCCTATTTTGTTTCATCTTAGTGCTGGTTCTGCATTCTGTACCCACAACCATACAGGTCCATCAAAATTTCCTCGCATCCTATCATATTCTACCACTCTTACTGCTGTTGTTATGTGCCGTCAAGTCAGACCCGACTCATAGCGACCCCTCCTTGGGGTTCCGAGGCAGTATCACTGTGGAAGTAGATTGCCCAACCTTCCATCTGAAGAATGGCTGGTGGGTTTGAACCACCAGCCTTCTGGTTAGCAGTCAGATGCCTTAGGCACTACGCTACCAGAGCTCCTTACCCACCTAAAAACAAACAGACAAAAGAACTCATTGTTGTTGAGTTGATTCCAACTCATGGTGACCCTAAAGGACATAGAAATGCCCCATAGGGTTTCTAAGGATAAGCAGATTGGGACATCTTTCTCTCATGGAATAGCTGGTGCATTTGGTTAGAAGGGTGCTTAACCACTGTTTTACGAGGCCTCCTTTTACTACCACCAGTCTCTGTCAAAAACTTTTTTGTCCCTATAGCCTCTTGGTGGTACAGTGCCTAAGGCATTTGACTGCTAAACAGAAGGCTGGCAGTTCAAACCCACCAGGCACTCCTTGGAAGGAAGATTGATCAATCTACTTCCATAGTGACACTGGCTCAGAAACCCAAGGAAAGGTCTCTCTGAGTTGGATTCAACTCGATGGCAGTGAGTTTTGTTTATTGCAAAAGAGTATCTTTTTTCACATAGGATAAAGCTTATGAAATCTATCCATGTTGTTGCATGTATCAGTAGTCTCTTCTTTTTATTGCTCAGTAGTATTCCATTGTGTAGATCTTTGATATGTTTATCCATTCACCACTTGAAGAATATTTGGGTTGTTTCCAGATTTTGGCAATTCTTTCCTAAGCCACTGAAATACTCATTTACAGGTTTTGATGTGAGCACAGAATTGATTTCTCTCAGGTAAAAAACTTAGAGTGCAATTAGTGGTGCATTTGCTAAATAAGTATTTGAATTAATTATTAAAAACAAAAAACAAAACAAAACAAAAAAAACTTTCATCGAGTCTATTCTGACTCATAAAAACCCTAAAGGACAGAGTAAAACTGCTCCATAGTGTTTCCAAAGCTGTAAATCATCACTAAAGCAGACTGCCTCATCTTCTTCTCATGGAAGAGCTTGTGGGTTCAAACCACTGAAATCTTAATGGTTTAACTACTGTTTCACCAAAGCTCCTGAATTTATTATAAGGAACTATCAAACTGTTCCCAAAGTGGCAGTACCACTTTGCATTGCTTAAAATTCACTCTCTTTTTTGTTGTGATTATTGTTTGTTTGTTTGTTAACAAAGCTATTCTAATAGATGCTTTATTGTTGTTATTAGGTACACTCATAGTAATCCTACATACAACAGAGCAAAACACTGCACTGTCCTGTGTCATTCTTACAAATTCTTGCTATGCTTGAGCCCATCTTTGTAGCCCCTGTGTCAATCCATCTAATTAAGGGTCATTCCCTTCTTCTCTGACCCTCTACTTTTGCAAGCCTGACATCCTTCTCCAGAGAATGGTCCCTTCTGACAACATAACCAAAGTAGGTGAGACAAGGTCTGGCCATTCTTGCTTTCAAGGACCATTCCAGCTTCACTTGATCCAGTATGAGTTTGTTTATTCTTCTTGCAGTCCTTGGAATTTTCAGTATTCTTTGCCAACACCACAATTCAAAGGCATAGATTCTTCCTTTTTTATTGCCCAGCTTTTACATACATATCAGGTGAGTGAAAATACCATGGCTTGGGTCAGGAACACGTTAGTCTTCAAAGTGACATCTACACTTCTTAACACTTTAAAAATATTTTTGCAGCAGATTTTCCCAGTGCAACATGACATCTGATTTACTGACTGTTGCTTTCTTGGGTGTTGGCTGTGAATCCAAGAATAATGAAAATCCTAATAATTTCAATCTTTTCTCCATTTATCATGATGTTGCTTGTTGGTCCAGTTGTGAGTGTTTTCATTTTCTTTGTTTTGAGATGTAATCCATACTGAAGACTGCAATCTTTGATCTTCATCAGTAAGTGCTTCTTTCAGTAATCAAGGTTGTGTCATCTGCATACTGCAGGTTATAAATTTTTCTTCCTCCAATCCTAATGTTGTGTTCTTCTTCATATGGTCTAGCTTTTCTGATTATTTTCTCAGCATACAGATTGAATAATATGGAGAAAAGATACAGCCTTGATGTACACCATTTCTGATTGTAGTCCAAGCAGTATCCCTCTGTTCTGTTTGAACAGCAACTTACTGGTCTAAGTGCAGTTTCCTCATGAGCACAATTAAGTTTTGGAATTCTCATTCTTTGCAATGTTATCCATAATTTGTTATGATCCACATAGTGAAAAACCTTTTCACAGTCAATAAAACACAGGTTGACATGTTTTTCATGTTGCTTGCTTTCAGCTAAGAACCATCTGACATAAGCAATGATATCACTCATTCTATGTCTTTTGAATCCAGCTTGCATTTCTGGAACTTTCTTGTCAATATATTGCTGCAACTGGTTCTTACTTACCTTCATGAAGATTATACCTACATGTGATATTAATGATGTTGTTGTTATGTGATGTCAAAGTCAGACCTGACTCATAGTGACCCCTCCTTGGGTTTCCAAAGTGATATCACTACAGAAATAGATTGCCCAACTTTCTTTCTGAGGAATGACTGGTAGGTTTAAACCTCCAGCCTTCTGGTTAGCAGTCAAGTTCCTTAGGCACTACTATACAATATTGACACTGTTGGATAATTTCCACATTCCCAATTTTTCTTTGAGGAACTTTATAGTTTTAGGTTTCACACTTAAGTTTTTGATCCATACGGAGTTAGTTTTTGTGGTGTGAGGTACAGATCTTGTTTCATTTTTCACCATACCTATTCAATCAATACGCTGAGCAAATAATCCAAGAAGTTGGATGATATGAAGAACGTGGCATAAGGACTGGAGAAAGAGTCTTTAACAACCTGTGATACACAGATGACACAACTTTGCTTACTGAAAGTGAGGATGACTTGAAACACTTAGTAATGAATATGCAAGAACACAGACTGCAGTATGGATTATACCTCAATATAAAGAAAACAAAAATTCTCACAACTG
This sequence comes from Orycteropus afer afer, assembly GCF_000298275.1. Lineage (NCBI taxonomy): Eukaryota > Metazoa > Chordata > Mammalia > Tubulidentata > Orycteropodidae > Orycteropus > Orycteropus afer. The sequence continues at coordinate 9,965,958 of NW_006921660.1, read as the reverse complement.
GACCATGATATATGGAGAAGGATTGAAGTTGTTGAGAAGACTTCATATTGCTTGGTTCTACAATTGACACCAAGGAAAGCAGCAGTCAAGATATCAGAAGATAGCACTGGGCAAGTTGGCTGCAAAGAACCTCTTTCAAGTGCTGAGGAGCAGAGATGTCCCCTTGAAGACAAAGGGACACCTGACACAAGCCATGATATTTTCAATTGCCTCATATGCATGTGAGAGCTGGACAATGAATAAAGAAGACTGAAGATGAATTGATGCTTTTGAGATGTGGTGCTGGCAAAGAATACTGAAAGTACCATGCACTGCTAAAAGAACCAACAAATCTGTCCTGGAGCAAGTGCGGCCAGAATGCTCCTTGGAAGCCAGAACTGCCAGACTTCGTCTCACCTACTTTGGTCACGTTGTCAGAAGGCACCATTTCCTGGAGAAGGATGTCATGCTTGGTAAGGTGGAGGGTTCACAAGAGATGGGAAGGTCCTCAACAAGATGGATTGACATAATGGCTGTGGCTATGATGTCAAGCATAATGAGGATTGTGGAGCTGGTACCAGACTGGACAGTGTTTTGTTCTGCTGTGCATAAGGTTGCTATGAGTTGGAGATGATTTGAGGGCACATAACAACATTGACAACAAAATTTTATTATTATTATTATTATTATGTGGTAGCTATTGTAAATGGTATTGATTTCCTTATTTATTTTTCACCAATCTCTTTGCTGGTGTAGAGGAATCCAACCTGTTTTTGGATGTTGATCATGTATCATCCCATGATGGTAATTCTTTGAATTAGTTCCAGTAGATTTTTGACTGAGTCTCTTGGGTTTTCTAGGTATAGGATCACAAATCAGCAAAGAGGGATAGTTTGACTTCTCCCTTACCAATATGGATGCCTTTTATTTCCCTTTCTTGCTTTTGCCCTGGTTAGGATTTCCAATACAATGTTGAATAGAAGTGGTGATAGAGGGCATCCTTGTCTGGTTCCTGTTCTCAATGTGAATGGTTTCAGTCTCTTTCCATTGAGAATAATGTTGGCTGTTGGTTTTGCATAGACACCCTTTATTTTGTTGAGGAATATCTCTTCTATTCCTATTTTTGCTGAGAGTTTTGATCAGGAATGGGTGTTAGATTTTATCAAAAGTCTTTTCTGCATCAATTGATATGATCATGTGGTTCTTTAACTTTGCTTTATTTATGAGGTGGATGATGTTGATTGTTTTTCTAATGTTGAAGCATCCTTGCATAATTCGTATGAAACCCACTTGATCATACTGAATTATTTTCCTGATATGTTGTTGTTAGAGTTTATTGACTAGGATTTTATTAAAGAATTTTGTATGCATGTTCATGAGGGGTATTGGTCTGTAGTTTTCCTTTTGAGTTATGTCATTGCCTGGTTTTGGAATCAAGGTTATGCTTGCTTCATAAAATGATTCAGGGAGAAGTCTATCCTTTTCTATATTTTGGAATAATTTGAGTAGGATTCATGTTAGTTCTACTCTGAATGTTTGGTAGAATTCTCTGGTGAAACCATCTGGGCCAGGACTTTTTTTTTTGTTGATAATTTTTGATTAACTGTTCAATTTCTTCTTTTGTTATGGATCTGTTGACCTTTTCCACCCCAGTCTGTGTTAGTTTAGGTAAGTGGTGTGTTTCTAGAAATCTGTCGATTTCTTGCAGATTTTCAAATTTATTCGAGTACAGTTCTTTATAGTATCCTGATATTATCCTTTGTATTTCAGTTGGTTCTGTTGTGATGTCACCCATTTCATTTCTCATTCACGTTATTTGTATTCTCTCCTTCTTTTCCTTTGTTAAATTTAAAAGTGGTTTGTGAGAATTATGAACCATTTCTAAAACAAACTTCTAGTCTCTTTGATTTTTTTCTATTGTCTTTCTATTTTCTGTTTCATTGATTTGTGCTCAGATCTTTATTATTTCCTTTCTTCTGGTGACTGTAGGCTTTTGTTGCTGTTCTTTTTCTAATTGTTGGAGATATTGGTGTTAAGTGTTGATTTTGGCTCTTCTTTTTTTGATGTTTGCATTTATTACTATAAATTGTCCTTGGGTCACTACCTTTGCTGTTTCCCAAAGATTTTGGTATGTTGTATTTTCACTCTCATTTGATTCAAGGATTTTTTTTTTTTTTTAATTTGATTATTTCTTTCTTCTATTATCCAGTATTTCTTAAATGGGGTGTTGTTCAGTTTCCATGTATTTGCCTTTTTCCATTGATCTTCCTATTGTTAGTTTCTAATTTGATAGTATTGTGATCTGAAATGACACTTTGCAGTATTTCAATGTTTTTAACTTTATTAAGGCTTGCTTTATGGCTTATCATGTGGTCTATCATGGAGAATTTTCAATGTGCACTGTAAAAGAATGTATATTGTGCTGTTGTAGGGTAAAGTGCTCTGTAGATGTAGATAATGAGATAAGGTCAAGTTGGTGAATTGTATTGTATTGTTTAGCTCTTCTGTATCTTTGTTGAGTTTCTTGCCAGTTATTCTATCTTTCTTTGAAAGTGGTGTACTAAAGTCTTTTACTATGACTGTGGAGTCGTCTGTTTGCCTTTTCAATTCTGTCAAAATCTGATTTATATATCTTAGGGTGCTTTCATTGGGTCCATAGATATTTTTATGGTTATATCTTCTTGTTTAATGGATACTTTAATCATTATATAGTGTCCTTCCTTGTGTCTTATGGTTTTCATCTTAAAGTCAATTTGGTCAGAAATTACTATTGGCACTTCTAGTCTATTTTGGTTGCTATTTGCTTGATATATCTTTTTCCAACCTTTGATTTTTAGTCTATTTTTGTCTTTATCAATAAGGTGTGTTTCTTGTAGATAGCATATTGATGGGCTACTAAGGTATGTCTCTTGTAGACAGACAATTGATGGGTTATACTTTCTTATCCAGTCAGCATCTCTTCATCTCCTGAGTGGTGAATTTAATCCCTTGATATTCAGTATATTTATCAATGTGTATGAAATGGTTGCTGTCATTTTGATATGTGATTTTTTCATCGTGTTCCCGGTTTCTTTGTTCCATATAATCTTCTATGTTGAGCTCATTAGGTTTATGAATCATGTTATCATTTCTTTTGTTACTATTTTTTTAGTATTTGCTAAATATTTGTACTTGTCCTCTTTCTATTGTGATGTGAAAGTTTATAATTTTTCTTTGAGGTTACTTTGTGATTTGTAATTTTCTACCAGAGTTTAGGACAGTCCAATCTATCTTGCAATTCTCTTGCCTTCTTCACAATTTAGAAGTACTGTAAGTACCATATTTTCCCCCTCTTTTTACTTCATAGTTGTCCTCATTTGCCAATTGATGTCTCTGGTTCCCTGTTTACAATCTTGTAAGCTTATTTTACTTTGTAAACTTCCATAACTGGATTGGTTTCTGTGTTATGTCATCATATGTGTTAATGGTTGGTTATTGCTTAATGTTATTGGTTCTGTATTCAAAGGACCCCCTTTATTATCTCTTGTAAGGTTTGTCTGGTTTTAACAAATTGCCTTAATTTCTGCTTATCTCAAAATCTCCTAATTTCACCACCATATTTGAGGGACACTTTTGCTGGGTATATAATTCTTGGTTGGAAATTTTTCTCTCTCAGGGTTTATAGGTTTTATATATACCATTCCATTGCCTTCTTGCTTGCATGGTTTCTACAGAGCAATCAGAGCTTACTCTTACTGATTGTCCTTTATAGGTAACTTTTCTTTTTTCCAATGCTGCTTATAGGTTTCTTTGTCCTTGGATTTGGTGGGTTTAATGATGATATGCCTTAGTGATTTTCTTTTGTGGTCTATCCTGTTTGGGGTTCATTGGACTTCCTGAATAGCTATATTCTCATCTTTCATCATATCACAAAAGTTCTTTTCCAACAAATCTTGAACAATTTTCTCAATGGTTTTATTTTTCTCTTCCTGTTCTGGAATTCTGATTACACATAGTTTATTTCTTTTGATGGTATCTCACATGAACCTTAGGCTTTCTTCATTTTGTTTTAATTTTTTTTTTCTTATTGAGCCCTTTCCAAAAATGTATCCATGTATTTTTCTTCAATCTTATTAATTTTGTCTTCAATTGATTCAATTCTACTCCTTTGCCCTTTCAATGCGTTGTCTATTTATTTCTGAAAATAGTATTAATCTTCTGGATTTCTATCTGTAAATTTTGCATCATTTCTAATGTTTCCTTTATTTAGTCATTTTGTTCTTGTGTTTTCTTATGAAATTGTTTTACAGTTTTGTCTATGTTTCCCTTGATTTTGTCTGTGTTTTCCTTGATCTGTCCCTCAATCATTTGAAGACACCTAAGTATAGTTCTTTCAAATTCCTTATCAGGGAGTTACAATGCTGCTTCCTCCTCAGTGATGTGTTCAGGATCTGTATCCTGCTCTCTGTTTCTCCTGCTTTATTTTGCTTCTTTGTGTGGATTGTGATGATCTGTTGTCTCTGAGAAATTGTGACATTTTTATATTAATATTCAATTTGTGATTGTATGTTGGATTTATTTATTTTGCTGTATTTGGGTAAGCAGGGGAGAGTGTTCTTCTTTTCACTAGTTGGCAGCACTTAGGCATTCACCACCTGTCTCCTGGTCAGAGGATGAGAGTGGCTACACAAATCTCTGTTAACTCTTTGTGAAGAGCAGCTAAGCATGAATCAGGCTCTCCTTGGAGGTCATTTGTTTTTGGCCAGTTAGTGGAGAAGGAAATGGTGGCCTCACTCAGTAAATGGAGCTGCAGGAGAGGTGGTTGTGGTTGCCTTGTATGTGCTCAGGTGCTGTTTCCTACTCTATTAGACAAAAACAACAATCAAAAAAAAAAAAA